>NC_092370.1:183025482-183381732 GCF_030028105.1 Mobula birostris | reverse complement strand
ACACCCAAAGCGACCAGACAATAGATTAGTAACACAATTACGATATCTAAAGCACGAGTTACTTTTGTTTGCTTTATCGGCTTCTGTTAATGACAAACAAAATTTATTCTATATTGCTAAAAACTTGAGAATTTCTAGTCGATTTGGAGTAATCATGGAAATATTTTAGTACTCATTCACATGATATATATTACGCAATTTAATACGGATATGATATTAACATAAAATTAATCTGTTGAACGGCCTTTTTTCTTCGGTCGTGGTGATAATTTTGATGTTAGAAAAACGCACATGACTAATTAAACCACATTTCCAGTAAAACATTGAAATAAAGATTGTGCGTCACAGTTCACACATACAGATATCTAACATTTCAAACTAAACTAGAAACCCATGCCAAATTATTTCAATAAAACAATAGATAAAGCATGCACTTACCAGATGTAATGTACTGCTTGTCAGTTCTTCGTCCTGCCTCCAAAATGCAGAATATTCCGATGTGCATTTCGTAAAACGGTAGAGTTACATACTCCGAACAAAAACCTGTAAAGATTTATCCAAATGCTTTCCGAAGTTACACTTGTTACGTATCTAATCGGACCATAGATCTGAAATGCACAAAGACCTTTAATCTGAGCTTTTGTAAACAGCCACTCGATTAAGAAGCCGTACACTTTCTCAAACTGGCTGTACACAACATACAATCAACAATTAGATTAACTTTATTTACTGGGCTCGGGCCCCAGGTTTTGAGGAGGGAAAGAGCGATATAGTTTCTCCGACTAGTCAGAGGCAGAGATAACAGTCAACGTCACGGCGTCTTGCCACTATGTAAATGAACCTTCACGTTTCTTTAGGAGTTGGTAATGGTTCTTATTATAATAGATCCATTCCCCAGCCCCTCGCAAACTATCGTTTTTCTTTTCATATAAATTTACTTGTATTTAATTCAGGAGACACACTTCCTTCTTTCATATAACCCCGTTTAACATTGGAGCGATAACATCTTGAGCAGTGATTCGTTTTCCTTCGGGCCTATTGTAAAAGGCGCTGGCCTTATTGTATTACTCGTGGGTATCTTTAATGCGGTACAAGAAGAACAAATAAGGCAGACCTACAGGCAGATCGGATTTGCAGGGAATGTGTTCGCACAAGTTTTCATCCAGTGTGGTATATTCCGAGATTTCCCCACTTTTCATTATGGTCCTTTAACTATACTGATATTGAATAACTATATCAAGACGGAAGGTAGCAGTTCTCAATCATTACACAGATTAATTTAATCATCGATTAAATTATAGATGTACATATTTGTGTGGTTATCATAAAGGGGGCGATTAAATATTGTATGTCTGAATGTTTACGTAATATACACAGCATTCAGCGGGTTTAGCGATCATTTGATATTTTCGGTCAATGTAGTTTTGAAAATTATTTAAAAACGCAAACACGAGGAAATCTGCAGATGCTGGAAATTCAAGCAACACACACAAAATGATGGTGGAACGCAGCAAGCCAGGCAGCATCTATAGGAAGAGGTACAGTCGACGTTTAGGTCAGGGGTCTCGGCCCGAAACGCCGACTGTACCTCTTCCTATAGATGCTGCCTGGCCTGCTGCGTTCCACCAGCATTTTGTGTGTGTGTTGTTTGAAAACTATTTGCCATTTTTCATTGCAATATGGTCATGGGACCAACTGGCAACAAATATAAATATACTGTCAACTATGGAGCATTTGTCGATTAAAATATTTAGAATCTGTATTACGTGATATTTTGGCTGTTGATATATTTTTGTAAGCCAGTGGAGTGATTAAAAGATATATCAATGCTGAAGTGTCATGAAATGACAGGCCTACGTGCTCACTGAAACCAGATTAGACGCTCAAAACAAAAAAATATACCAAGCAACAATAAGATCTAAGCGCCTTCCGCGAATTTACATATATAATTAATAGTGAGATTATTTAAAGAATTATTAAGTGAAATTATTTGTTTTAAAAATAACCACCTCGATCATTTTAAAGGATATCAAGTGGAACTGGATGGAAATTGACTCTGCTGAAGATAAATATTTTCTAATGTATAAAGTATCTATTTATCAGGATATGCAATACTTATTTTCTTCAATTACAGCGAATTGAATGTAATAACTGAATTGGAGCCGAACTGAAATACTGTACCAACCATTCAAGCTAAACTTGAACCAGAATAAAAACATCATTTAGGCCTAGATCAAATTGGCTTCTATCCTCTGTCGATTTGGTAGGTTCTCGTCCCTCGTAAACTGCGTTCAGAAATGCATTTAAATATTACAGTGGATAACTATTGCATTTCGTCATGAAAAGAAAAGGACAAGATGTCAATGTTTCTGAATGTAACCTATTTTTTTTATTATTTCGGTGCCTTCTGTATAGTAAACATTTTAAGTGACAACACGGGCATATGATCACAATATCACAATCATGAAATTTAGAGACGACATTAACAATCACTCAAGGAATCATGAGGCATTTAAGCAACACAGGTTACACGTCCGCAAAATTTTATCTTTGTAGTACAATAGGTTTACACATTTCACTACATTTACATAAAGAAATGAAAAGGGACCTGTTAGTGACCACATACATCGAATTCTGCACAACACAAACTAAAGGCATTCATCAATTTTGTCCCCTTCTGATTCTCTGCAGGCAGTGTTGTAAACTGGAAATAAGAATTATTTTCAAAGTACTTGTTCTTTTAAACAAGGAGTGCATTTCTAGCCCCGTCTTTGGTCTAAAAGTAAACATGAACCATTTTGTAACCAAATGGGAAAAAAAGACCGAAAGGTTAGGCATGTTTTAAGTCAGGTCATGTATGATTTTAAAAAAGCAAATCAAACTATAATTATTAATTATTTTAGAAAAAAAAGTTACCGCTAATATTGAAATCAGCAGCCAGTAACAAAGCCATGATAACTTATAATACTGCGAACATGGAATTTGTTGGAACAGTTGAAAAAGACCTGCCTAATTTAAACTTAGTTGGAATGCTGTCATTTTAAATACACATCTACATTAATTTAACTAGTGGCTTCCTATCTAAACCGCCTCAAATTGCACATTGCTGAAATTGAATAAACAAACGACCCTACGGATTTGACAAAATGCAGACAAAAAATGGGGACTTGAATAAAAATACCTGGGCTTACTTTGAGAATTATTTACAACGCAAATGTGTGTAAAATGTTAACTTACAGTCTTTTCGAAGGGATTTGTTAGTGTATTAGAGGGTTTGAAGAGGGCCCTTGGTTTTGATGCGTGAAGTAATCAGAAAGTCCTCCTGAAAGTCCCGTGGAGAAACTTGGCAAAGAAGGTCTTAGAGATTCACAGGGGAGAGTTGAAGGCGCCTGTGGAGACGTCGAGGACGCTGTCCTGGCCGTCATTGAAGTGCTGCTTTGAGAAGTCATTGAAGGGTGAGGAACGTGGGGGAAAAAGTAACTTGTCTGTCCTGCCAGCAGATTCACCGAGCAGGGGTTTAACGAGTAAGTACCCGAGCACGGAACAGACAGACCACACGGCACTGAGGCAGCCAAGGCGGCCGCGG
This sequence comes from Mobula birostris, assembly GCF_030028105.1. NCBI lineage: Eukaryota > Metazoa > Chordata > Chondrichthyes > Myliobatiformes > Myliobatidae > Mobula > Mobula birostris. The sequence continues at coordinate 183,378,146 of NC_092370.1, read as the reverse complement.
CCGTGAGGTGATGAGTGGCATAAGGGATCTCTCCGTTCACAAGTCTATCTACACTTAACCCATTGGATGTTGGAAATGAGTGATTGTTTGCCAGAGAGTTCTGAGTTAACACCGAGCTGTAGGACATCGGGTGGCTGGGGTAAGGTGAGGTGGTTCCATTATAGCTTAACGTACTGCTGGCTCGGGGGTGGTGAAGGGACAAGAATGGAGAAACAGGCCAGTATAAGGAACCTGCCCGATCCATAAATGTCAGTCCAGTCGAGGTGAGGCGCGCTCCCCGCTTGAAAGCCAACTTTGCTCTTGATGTGGTGGATCTCCTGCGAAGTTTGCCGGTGGTGCCACCTATAAAGACATCATCACTAGACGGATCCAGCATCCAGTAGTTTCCCTTCCCGGGATCATCGTAGTGCCGAGGAACTTTGACAAAACATTTGTTGAGGCTCAAGTTGTGCCTGATCGAGTTCTGCCAGCCTTGCTTGTTCTCCCTGTAGTAGGGGAAATTCTTCATGATGAACTCATAGATGCCATTCAGCGTCAGTCGCTTCTCCGGGCTTTGCCGGATTGCCATCATGATCAAGGCGTTATAACTGAAAGGGGGCTTCTCGTATTTGCCATTTTTCTTCTCTCCTTCCTTCGCACCGTCGCTTTCTTTGGCCTCGGCCTTTTTCTCCTCCGGCTTGTCCTTGTCTTCGGCGCAGGGCGGCTCGGCCGAGGTGCCGTCACTTTTGCTGAGCAGGTTTTCAGACTTGGACTCAACGGCTGGCAGGATGTTTTTGTCCTCGTCTTCGGGGGCAGCTCGGTGACGGGTGTCACTCTGAACCGCTTCGGGCACCAGGCTGTTTATGCTGAACGATGATTTGGGAATCATTTTCACTTCTTTCTTATCTCCCATGTCCAACATCACACACAGGTAAAATTGCAGCAGCACAGTTGGACCGCAATCGCCAGCGCTGGCAACTCATGTAGCAATAAAAAAAAGAGCCACTACTTCATGTTCTTAAAAAACACGTCGAGCGGAGCCAGCTTGCTGCAATTCATCGCGGCCCCTGGGCGCTCCGCTCCAAAGCTTCGCCGCAATCTTTTCACTCGCTGCCCAATCACAGCCCGCGCCGCGCCTGTGCGTCGCCACGGCCCGCAGCCAATCAGCGTGGCGTCCCGCGGAGGGATACGGCGAAAGGGCGGGAGAAGCGAGGAGGAGGAGGAGGAGGGCGCCTCACCTCGCGTCTTGGCCCATGCTCTCCATCTTCACTTCCACTCCCTTCCTACAAATGCACCGCGTTCACCATGCGCCCGGATAATAGCCTTCGGTACGTCAATGTTTTATGTTTTTGCTGGAAGTTTGTTTATACTTTCAGGGAAGGGGAATTAAAATAGAGGTGGTCTTGGGAGAGGCGCGGTACTACTTTATAACTCTGAGGGCGTGATCCCAGAACCCAAAACAAAAATGCCTGAAGCTGCTCCGGGCGGATCGATGCCGCCGTCTCATTTTGTCAACATCGGTCAATATGCTTCAGTGTGCTTCAGCTGAAGACGGGACGGCTATTGATGTCTTTGAGCCTGCAGTGCCCCCCCCCCACCCTTCCAACCCCCTCCATGGTCCTCGGATAGTGTCGGCGGAGAGGCCACCCGGCCCGGGCCATTGACACAGGCCCCCCCCGTGACATCATTCTGGCCCAGGACCCGACAAAGTTGGGGCAGAAAATCGAAACAGATCTCAGGCCCCAATGGATCCGAGGGTGGCGGGACGGAAGTTGGGGCAAGTCCCTGGAAGCGGACTAGGTTTGGGGCGAGGCCGGACCTGGACCGAACCCCAAGTACTGGTCTGCAAGGGACCCACCCCGATACCCGTTGGAGCTGACATGCTCCTCGTCTGCTCTGATTTTCATCCCGTGTTTCATCTTGGAGACATGGTGGCGGATGGTGCGCCCCGACGGACTGCGCTGGTTTGCTCCTGATGCTAAATTCCTTCAAATTCAATAAAATTCGTAATCTGAATTGCAAAGTCTATGGCCATGACAAATAATGAGCGTTTAAATGGCGAATCTGGATATTGGGCTGAGTAATATTGGTTTCAGGAGCGTGCATTTTAAAACATCCTACCCTTATATAATAATTTTTTTCATGTATTAAATATTAGTTATGATCTTATTGGAATAGTTGCAAAAATAGCTGGCCATTTTGCAAACCTTTTAGTTTGTTCCAGCCGCAGAGTTGCAAACAAACACAGCTACAGACGCAAGACTTTACAAAGTATTGATATTTACATTTTGTTCTGCTGGTTAAATTGGGGTCGGGGTCTTTCCTTCGACAGGGACACGACGTTAAGCGAAGTCAAGATGTTGGAGGCGAACTGCACAAACGGCTGGAAAGAAGAAAATTAAATCGCCTGACGTTGTGTGGGCTGAACTCCTGAACTAGGCGCCCGACTGGGGTCCTCGGATTATATTTTCGCTGTAAAACGTGCGAAAAATTAAAGGCAGTTCGTATTCTACCCAGTTATTTGGCAGAATTAAAACAAAAGCACTTATTCTCTCACTGGTTTTCCATATCGAATGGTATTGCGGTTGGTATCGCTTTCCCGGAGAAAACTGTGCATTTTATTTAAATTCCTGAACGTAATGTTAAGGATCGATTCTAAGCAATGATGAGTATAATTATTAAAATAATATATTTGCTTTGAACCTTTTAGCTGCGTGGTAAATTGTGGTCTGGAAACATTTATTACATCTTACTGTATTATATATAAATATATTTTTTTAAAAAAACAAAACCTTTAAAGAGAGCCTGAAAGGATACCAGAAACTTATGGCGAATTAAATATATAGAGCTTTTGTTACAGTATTTTATAAATCAGCTAAAGGGTTTCACAATTTGAACACAGTGTGAATTTTTAACACAATCTGAGGGCAAAAGGTCAACTGTAAATCTGTGCAAGGTCGTAAATTGCTCCCTACGTCTTGTATGTGTGGGTGCGCGCACGTATTCAAATAAAGCAAATTGTGAACTTATTTTCGCCGTATATATTTAAAGTCTAATCTGACCCCTGCTCGTTTTCTTATTCAGTGTAGCATGAAATGATTTAGCGTAACTGGATTCCTGGGAAAGGACAGGTTACATAAACATTTACTGATGTGGGGTAACTGTAGTTCTTGTACTATGATATGCAGGAAGGAAAGTGTTGATTAACACGAAAGAAACGAGATTAGCTGATTGCATGCTCATGCACAAGTCGTCATAGAATTGTTTCGAAAAAATAGACACAGCTGTTGTTTGCATTGAACCTCTGTTGTTGCTGTGATTTGGCAGTACTTAAATCAGCGTTTCTGTGTAACAATTTTGAAGCGTTTACAAATGTGTATTCCACACTGATTTTGGAGCAATGAGGGAAGTGGGCACGTTGTGCTTGTTCTGATGTGTTACCGTATTTCAGGTTTGCTTGTTTGACATAGTTTAAGTTTCAAAAGTTTGCTCAAGTAAAAACGGGCATCATCTTTTGGGAATCCGAACTGCTCCGGTTGTTACACATTTGGAAACGGCTGTAAACAGTTTTAATGGTTCAGAAGCTTGCATCAAATAAGCCTTCTTTATTTAAAAAATTATGGATAATTAAAATACTAAATAAAGCTATTCATTTAAATCCCACTGAATAGGCCGAAATCACCACTTGGAAGATTCCGGGAAAAATAACGGACCTTAAAGGGGAATATTAATCATTATCACCAAAGGCTATCACAAACGTTTGTAATGAAAGAAAACAAATAAATATCAAGAGCTTTATAAGCATAATTATTACATTGAAATTCCCGCGCCTCCTCCCCCCCACCTTTGACTCTCAAATTAGAAAGGAAGGTTCAGCGCGGCATTTTTAATAAACAGTACATTTATGGAAACGTCTTTATTTTTAACCAGAATTGATTGTTTCTCTTACGAAGTTGGGACGTTTCTGAAATAAAATTTATTTTAAATTAATGGTGATTTTTGTGTCTTCTGCAGAATTTTACCTTTGACCTTCAATGAAAAGAAATATTGACATGGAAGCGGACTCCAGGGTATTTCATTTCCCTGTTGTGGTGGGAACCCGGAAACACGGCCGTTATTGGACATTCCAGTCCCCGCATGCACTTTTTGAAACACTGTATTGCTTTTTGGACGATATGTATTTAAAATGCTGGAGATTTGCCATTGCTAGTGTAATAAATGTTAATTTCGTTAATATGGCCAAATGCAGTTGGAAAGTCAATCCCAGGCTTTACAATCAAGATTTGTAATTATTGGGTTTACTGGCCTGACATGATCCGGAAATACAAGAATTTTGTATTTTGACCAAGAGCTGACTCTCCTGGAGTAATTTCAGTCATGAATTATACACAACCCAGCTGAGGTATCCCGGTAGATTGTTGTAAAGGCGGTAATATCAAAATACCAAAGATTCAGAATACTGTAGGTATTTGATTACTGCGACTTAAATGTTGTGAGGGCTGTTCATTTTACAAGGGAAAAATACACATATTCACCATTCAAGCAAAAATATATTTGTGTAATTGAGGCCCATTAACTGTTGGCTATTTTATTAGCGAGTGATGGAACTGGACCTTTGATCGGGAGAGGTTTGAAGGAATTGGCGATTCATGTCTTATCAGAGTAACTAAACCATGCACTTAACTGACTGTAGGCGCTAATAATTAGTGATTGAAAGTTTCTGTATTTAGCGTGCTTTATGTTTCTTGGGGGTTTTGTTACAGGTTATATTATTAGGTTTGCGAGAACAGTAGTTAACTAAACTTCCCAGTTAGTGGTCTTCGCACCAGGAAAGTGCTATTTGGTACAGCAGCCATGCCTCGTCACTCATTAACTCCCTGTAGGTTGTCAGCGGCTGCTCAGCACAAAAAAAACAGCACCAAGCTAAATTAAGAGCCCGATGATTAAGATGAACGTTTACCGGTGCTGTCATTTGCAGCATCTTTCCATCATAACATTGTGTCACTGGGAAATACTCTTGAAAACTGCAGGGAAATACACACACACACACACACACACACACACACACACACACACACACACTGACAGAACCTTTGATTCGAATCTCCAACCCCCACCCCGAAACCCTGCGCAAGCACATAGCAACTGTTAACACGATCCCAAATCGCGGAAACGTGTTCGAATATAAAATTAAAATCGAGACAACGTTTCAGCAATTTCGGTTCAACAAAGGACTCGGCATTGGTTTCAATATCAGCGAAATGCAACAAATGTCTGAAACATTGTCTACATGGCAACATTGAGATCCATAAAATGTCAATGTTTCTTTATTTACAGGCAGTGATGTCACGTTCCGAGGTGCACAGGCCGAAATCGCACCACTACGATCGGTGACGAACGATCGCTGTGAGCCACCGAATTTACTTAGTATAGAAATTGCATCTCTAATTCCCCATAAACGCGCCTCAGCAGATTGAATCATTTATTGTGGGGGTGTTGAATAACTCCTAGTCAGAGCTTGTTACTCAGTATCATATATCACGCATTTGCACTGCAGAAGGCCTTTGCACTGAAAAAAAGAATATGTGAATGATAAAAAGAAAAACTTACTGCAATGTGCTGAATCTGGCGGAGTCAAACAAATAATATGGTTCTGACTCGGAAAATAAGTAACCTAGGTGAATAATAGAGTCATTAGGAGGGAGATATTTTTTCTAAGATTACACGAAAGGATCAAATATCAAAATGATTTACGACTGTTAATACTGCTAAAGGTTTTGAAATTTGCAACCGATTACGAATATATTGCAAGAATTACATTTTTTAAAACATTCCAATTATCAGTTAAATGTTAAAGTGTTTCGAATAATCTGGAAATACGGGAAAAAATCTGGCAAAGAAGACGCATTTACCACCTTTTATATATATGGCATTTAGGAAACTCTAGGATTCCAACAATGCTGCCATACATTATGGCAATAATATGGTGGGATTTGATCACCTGAACATACTCAAATTGATTTCCACCGTTTGTCTGCACCCGTTTCATAATAAGGAGAAGTCTTAGATTTCCAATTTTTCATTATCATATCATTTTAATATGATAAGACAATGGCTGCGAAGACAAATCAGTGTTAAATTTGGCCCAAACTATAATTAATAATATTATTCGACTCGTGCGTTTAGGTTGGTCTCGGAGTTAAATTGATTCCCTATATTGTGTATTGTTTTTCCTAATCCAACGTGAAATATAAAAGACTAACGAGATTTCTGTTTTTATCTTTTAGTAGGAAGTACAAATCAATGTATAAATTGATCTATGTTACGAAGTACTCAAATAAAGTTATTATGTGTCAAATATTATGGTTATCTTTTGTTTTAATTTGGTCTAACGGGAACTCACTTCTACAATAAATACAGCATTACAATTAGCTGTTTCCTGTATGGACGGTATCGTAGGCACACAGACTGATGATGAGCCAGTGATCTTAAGCAGGCGCCGTGTTAACAACATGATTTCAAATATTGACTTTCGTCGCAATTGGTGTGACGCATCGGATTTAAACGGGTAAAAATATCTTTGACGTTTCCCAACATGATGCAATTGGCTTTCACATTAGGAAAAAATCGCTAAGCCATATACTACAAAATCCCGATGTGATCGTACGAAGTAGATAAGTAGGTTTATTCACACATTCCTATTTTAAATAAAACACTACAATCTTTTGAGGAGTAATCTGCAAAAATCGCCCCCAACAGAAACCGCTTGCATGGAAACCATGGCCAAAAGAAAAAAGTTTAAATAAAATATTTATTACTCTGCTATAGCTTAAAATGTTTCTCATCTATATTAAATGTTACTTGCTTAACATCTTGTCTAGCACAATATTACATGTATTTTGAACGGCACTGGGATAGCACAAAGAAACTGGGTACAAAAATCAATCCTATGTATACAATATTAACAAATGTTCTTACTTCAAATTCTGGTGAAACTTAATTGATACCACTGTTCGAAGTATCAGTTGCGAAATTTGATCTTTTACAAGGTGAAGGGGTATGCTTTAATATTTTTGTAAGTTTATGACTTCAGTATCTTGGCCGATCAAGTGCGAAAATTAATCGTGATCACAAGCTTGCAGTTCTCGTCTCCCGCGGCTCTCTGTGTCCTATCGTAGCAGCTTTCTGTTTCTTTGCTGCTTATGAGTACTCAATAGTATCAGTCGGGAATGAGGCACAACCCGATTGCTCGAATAAAACGCTTTTCGGTGTTTAGCATTGTAATATGAGTTATTGTCCCCGACAATAATGCTTCATATAAAGAAACAAAATTCTGCAGTAATATTGGCATCGTCTTTGTTTAGTATTTTATTTATAAGTGACTTTGACGATTTTCACAATTGAGATTCGTTCGTATTGATGTAATTTTCACAAGACCAGTAGGAATAATTATCAATATTAAAGTGAATTCTATCAACAGTTCAACGACTGTCGGAGCGGCGGTGACAACGCTTTCTGTTGTATCTACCTATGGCAATTCTCAGCACATTTTCTAAATGAGCTGCTTGTCTCGACACGCTAAGGTTACAGTCTGTGCAGAGAGTACACAACATAAACAAAGCGCCGCAACTAACTACAGATTACTGCCGCTATTGCTTTACGCCAAAACAGTCCATCCCACAAATGGTACAATAGGCAATGTCGCATCATTTTCAACAACTTCGTATCCTTTATTATTCCCAAGTGCCATGTAAACGTTTGTGCTCCCGTAATCTATGAATCAACCTCATCGTGCATCATCGGCGGAGTCATTTAGGATGAAAAACTAGGATTCTATGAAACATTGTGCCTGCGTGCTTACATTATGATTCGATATGCTAAAAGACCAAACTTATATTTGTCCTGAAACTATTTACAGCGATTTGGAGTTTTTTTTATACCAATAACGAAATTTCAATGTTGATCATCTATCGTGGTGCAATTAGGTAATAGTTTAACATTATACCGGCAACCAAAACCGCGAAATTGAGGTTTAGAGTGAAAAAATAGGGCGCTATGCAGTAATAATTGCTAAAATATCTCTTCGTGACAATATTTGGCGTTGACTGAGATTGTTGTAAGTATTGTGTAAAATTTTTAGCAAAACAGTGTTGATTTTAGCACAGCTCTCCAAGATTCCACGAAGGAAACAAAGAGTATTTAATTAGTCGCAAAGTCAGGTTCAATAGGATGCGGTACAGCTTCAAATCCAGCTCGCAAACAATACAGGTACGCCATCTAGTGGAATCCTTCACGTTTATTCGCCGCAAATTGGAGTTTCCACTGGTTGGCGTTTCAACTCTAATGTATTGTATATGAGATAAACACCAAATACCGCTAATATGTAATAACATTCACTTTGATGCTTCATAAATATTTACAGTTTGCAAAAGTAGACGGTGTATATGAAACAAAAATATTTAAACAGTCGTATTGAAATTTGTGATGAGCCAGTTCATTACTTAGCAACCACAGCATGAAAATTGTTCATTAAAGCCCACGGAAAATAAATCGTTTCCAGAATCAGCGGGAAAGCATAGAATATGCCAATACAGCTCCTTTCGCCTTCAGTAACCCAGAAAAACTCCAGTGTTGATTGGTAAATAATGGCAAATAAACATTTGTTGGAGGATTGATATTCGCTTTTATATCGCCACGCATGTAAAGATGCAAAGTGTCGCACAGTTGTTTCATTTTAAATTTCTATTTCAATAAGAAAACACACAAGACAGTTAAAACGCTGAAAGAGGAGCAGGGAAGAGTAAATAACCATGATTATCACTTTGATGCCATTAACGGTGGAGACGGCGCTGATCACTAACGAGTAAATCACTAGTGCATATTGATTGACCACGTTCTCAGAAGAGCAGTTATTAAGGCTTTAAGAAAGGCGGAACCACGTTCCCCAATACTTTGCTCCCTCAGTTCTTAGTCGGGATATTAGACAACGGTCGGCGTATTTGTCCTATGAAAGGGTCACGGCACAGGATCGGAAGAAGCTGCAGAAAGATGTAAACTCAGCAAGCTCCATCATGGGCACCAGCCTCCCCAGCATCGAGGATACTTTCAAAATGCAATACCCCCCCAAAAAAGCGGTATCCATCATTAGGGACCCCCCCCCCACCATTTCCCAGGACATGCCCTCTTCTCATTACTACCATCAGGGAGCAGGAGAGTGAAGACACACTCAACGTTTCAGAGACAGCTTCTTCCCCTCCGCCATCAGATTTATGAATGGACAGTAAACCCATGAATACTACCTCGCACGACTGCTCTCTTTATGAATTACTTACTTTATATATATATATATATATATATATATATACATATTTCTTTTAGTAATTGATAGTTAAAAAAAATCATTATGCATTGCAAAGTACTGGTGCTGCAAAACGAATTCAGCACAAATGCCAATGACTTTAAACCTGATTTTGATTCTGAATCTAAATGTATCTTTCTGCCTTACATTATATTCAATTTCGTTCTCACGCTGATATTCTTGTCCAGTTAATATTCGGCGCTACCTTCTACATCAGTGATTTAAAACCAGTCAGGTACATATAGCCAGTAAGGAGACCTGCACTGAGAATTGTGGCCCGATATGTGCGGTACCTCAGATAATCTGAACAAGCTGGGCAGCGCTAAAATCGAAATTCTATTTTAAGAAAAATGATGAGCTTCGTAAATCATTAAATTAATTGAAAATAAAGTTTTAAATATTTGGAGCCAAATTCCCTAAAGCACTGCGAAGAAGGAATAATATTACACTGCGCTGTGTAATACGTGCAACTTGTTGAGACGCGGCGCTTTCATGAACAGCGCTAAGTTCCTTCCAATTTTTTTTACACTTTTGTGTCGAGTAATAGGTTGCAGGGTGCTCTTACCCTCACCCAACCATCCTGGTTCTACATTCGTGTCTTGTGCGCCTCGGCAAAATTAGACAGGGTTCTTCCACCTGACCGTTGTATTAGTAAACCAAGTTGGTGTGAATATTGGATTGGGAGTTGATTTGACAAGGTAGAGATCACTCCCGAGGGAGTTCGCTCGCCAACGTGTTGGGTTCCTAAGGTGAATAATTATTGTTGGGTATTCGTAGTCTCTGGGTACTGTGGGACTGGAAGGCAAAGCTGATGGTGGGGGTGGCGGGTGGTGGTAAACGAGAACAATAAAAACCCCATTGGTGGCAAGTAGCAGTCGATTTGTTTGTTCTCTAAATACATGTATGTATTGAATTTAGCTTTGCGGTCTCATTTCCATTTGTTCTACATCTTCTCCCGCTTTACAGTGTTTCTTGCAGTGGGGCGGATCGATAAGATTAAGTGCTTAACTGCGCTTTGCTTGAACCATGAGGTCCATTTTCTCATCTCTTTATAAAGTTGGAGCTGGGGTCGGGCAATGGCGGAACATCAGTCCCGGTCAAAGGGCTGTCATCCGACCTCAATTTCACTGCTTCCTCTCACTGGATACACTTGGTGGAATTGATGTCATTGCATTACTCATAACTCTCAACACTGGAGTCTGGCTTCTACCTGAACGCTTGCCACCCCCCCCCCCCACCAAGATATCAAACCAAATGCGAAATGATTCGCTCCCCCTCAACCCCCACCCTCCAAACTCTACTGTATGTTCGGAAGCACAGAGAACCCGCGAGCAGGCTTAAAGTTGTAATTTTATAGTGGCCCGTGGCCGGGTCTGTCAGCTGTAACATGAACATCGTCGGAATGAAATTACAATCTTGGGATTTTATAAGCATTTGTTTCAGGAGAGCCAGTAGTTCGAGGCAAACAACACGCTCCCGTCTGTGTGATAACAAGATGGAGCGGTTTCCCTGGATTTTCTTTGGCTGAAAAAAGAAAATGAACCAGACTCCGTTCATTTTCAGTTGGAAACCTCTCCAACTGCAATAAGTAGATTACACTATGGGGGTTGATGTGTTATTAATTTAGTTTCCACTCCTAAGGTTGATGGGAACTCAGTTCAGACTTTCTCGTTAGCGCAGTGGAAACAAATGAACACGAAGTAAGCTAGTTTCTGGATCCGACGGCTGCCAACTGTAAAATTCCTGCATCTGCTCAGTAAACTCACAACTGACCTGAATTTCCCGTTGATGAACTAGGGCACACCTTTAAATCAAAATAATAACACAATCTCCGATCCGTGCCGCGCAATCCTTGCACTTGCGGCTCTTTACGTGTTGAACTTCTTTTTGTTTGTGTTGCGTACTGTGTGAGAGAGAAGCGGATCAGCTCGACACCGAATGTAACAATTCTCATTTGACGAACGAGCGACTCCTTTACAAGTTCATTCAACTGGGCTTCTGAATTAGCGATATAGTTACTTAATTTGGCGCAGCTTTTTGTTTTGAACGCTTTATTGCGGATTAGGAATACTTTGGGGAAATATGGATTAAGTACTATTTGTGACCCCCCCCTTCATTGAGGCTTTGAATCCACGCGCAGCCATGGCCAGCGAAGAAGCGCCATCAAACCTACTGACGACCATTTGGTTTACTAGATAAATGAGCCGTGAAAACATGTATTTTAATATCTGCAAGATCTTTCTCCTTGGTTAGATATCCATTTCAGGAATATTTCGTCCATCATTGAGTTGGACAGCAGTGTTTTGGGGCGGGGATGACTCGGCGCCCTGATCCCACCCAGACGGTCTTTCAGTTTGCTATATCTCACCAGTCAGCAAGTGAACAAGCTTCTGGCAAGCCCTATTTGTAATGGGGTTGCAAATACACCAAGCCTTCCCAGTATAATAATAATCTTCTCGAGATTCCTCCCCCCCCATGCATATACTTAAATGTATTTGCTTCCAGCAAGAGATTGTGAATAAATTCGACAGCCGAGAGCCTGCCGCATTAACACCGTCATTACAAAACAATATTGTTGCTATATTTTGCAACAATAGCAACAATGGGCATCCGAAATATGTCAGCATGGCCTATTTTTCAAAATGGTGATACGTTTTGTTTAGCTACCAGGCCTGTCTGATATAGTTGATAGTCGAGCAATGAACTTTATTTTAACTTGTACTTTACAACTCCCAAAGTGCATTGCGCAAAGCATTCCAAGACTGCAAACCGCAAGAAGTAGCCACGTAATGCGGTTTTAAGGATAGTTTTCTGATATCATATGACATAAATTATAATATTAAAGAAAATATAGAATCAAACGGTTCAAAATGTTAGATCGTAAACGCGCTTGATTTGTGTTCTTGGGAAATTCGAGACTTCACCGCTCGTCATTCGCTTGCGGGAAAGAACTTGCTCTCAGTAACAATCTAGATAGCATGAGGTTTGCAGTTTGCTGCTTTGGAATGTGAAGTATTTCTCACTGTGAAGGGTAGGACACCCACATTCAGGTTGAGATTTAAACATTGTCAATCACACTTTCGGGAGACCAAGAGTAGGGGAAGTGTTTTAAACTAAATAGAAATAGCAGATAAGTCCGTATTTTTAAACGGGATAATTTTCGACATGCTTTGCGGCTTCTCGGTTTTAAACACAACGCTTCGATTTTGTGATGGTTGTTAAGCGGAAGCCTTTGTTCCGCGCCACTTTAGTGTCACCAAGTGGTAGATGGTGTCTTCGCTCAGTCATTGCAAGCAATGCGGCCAGCTTCACCAGAGATAAAATCAAAGACTTCAGGCATCAAGTTTATAACGTCGACGATAGAAAAAAGGGACAGACAGCCCAACATATTACGTGAAACCTAGCGATTAAAAAATACAAGCGGCTGGAAAAAATATAATTTATTTTTTTCTAAGAAAAGTTAAAAGCATCTCACTATTCTTATGTTGTTATCTCCGACCCTGTCAACGTCTCCGTTCTTCACAAAGTCCACAACTAAGGAAAGTACTCTGACCTCCCATTATATATCTAACTTTTACCCAATTACTTAAAATCTTACTTTTGATGTTTCAATGGAAAAATTCTGTTCGTTTCAATTTAAATTTCACCGTTGCACCTTTACAAGAATTCTATTTGTACAATTTTATCCTATATATATAAAAAACCTTTGTGAAAATCTGCTTGTGTGTTCAGTCAGTCATCGAGTTCGTTCCCAGACGAGCACCTGTCACACAAAGAAGTAAAACTCTTCAGTCTTGACGAACGAAAGTGTCGGCAGTCTTGACATTCTAGGCTACGACACCTCCCGGGTACGTTTCCAGTCTTCAGTTACAAATGTAATTACACCGCGCACTTCCGTGTACATCTGAGGCATTATCGAGCAGTAGCGGCCCGAAAGCTCACGCCGATGTGACAGGCAGAACAACTCCAACCTGGCGCAGAACTTGTTTCGAAAGGTGGCTTTGAACCCGCTGTCAAATTTGCAATTCACTCTTCTGTCGTTATCAGGTCAGAGAAAACCAAAAACTCCACCCCTTATCAGAGATGGTAACAATAATCATTCAAATACTAGAACAAATCATAATGTTTGGGTGAACCTCAATGTAAATTGTTCTATACGAGTTCGCACAACCCTCGTTGTCCACTGCACTCTTTTCATATAGATATATAAAAAAAGGATAGAATCTCTCTCCTGCTCTACATACACACAAACAACACAAGCACACAGACAGACTCCCCTCCACACACACACACACACACACAGAATAGTGACATTGAAGCAATCTTCCCCACACAACAATCTACACACAGAAGCTGTACGGGTCAGCTCTGCCAAACTTAACAGAATCTTGTCCAATCTGAGAGCGGTTTGACATGCGCAGAGTTGCAATGGCTGTTGCTGGGTTTTACACTTCACACACGTTTTTTTTTGTCTCTAGTCGTTAGCTGTTTGTAGTGGAAGCCTTGTCGAAAGTTTACCCCCTCTCAGCCTACAGTCCTGTGGCGTTTTCACGAAACGCCTGAGACTGGCAGAAGAGAACAGGGCTCCACGCATGGCCGAAACATACCTGCCGATACTCCTCTGTCATCGAGTTCCAATAATCTGTCGCCAAGTCTTACTCGTTTTCCGAGGTTGAAATCTGCAGTGCGAACTAGAAGACAGGCTTTATTGGTCAGAGTTTAACCAGCCACTGTTCCCAGAAACAACGTTTGCAAGTATTGCCGTGCAATTCATATGGAATACTGTATTAACACAACTTGCGATTTCTTAATATTTATGAATTTTGATGTTGATACTGAAACCGATTGAAATATCGCCTTTGTGATAAACTTAGGAATCTAACCACTACTCAGTTCATGTTTTGTACGAGAGGACTCATGAGCCTTGAACATTATGGGACAATAAATGGTCCTGGCAGAACAAGTTATAAACACGACAAATTCAGCAGATGCTGTACATCTAGGCCAACACACGCAACATGCGAGAGGAGCTCAGCATCTTTTGAAAGGAATGAACAGTCGACGTTTTGGGCCAAGACTCTTCCTACGAAGTAGACAGAATAAAAAGGTTGCCGGGGGGGGGGCGTGGGAGGGGAAGGAGAAGCTGGCATATGATAGGTGAGACAAGGTGAGAGAGAAGGTGGGTGGGTGGGAGGCGGAATGAAGTAAGAAGCTGGGGAGGGGATAGGTGAAAAAGGTAAAGAGCTGAAGAAGATGCAGTCTGATAGGAGAAGACGGTGGGCCATGGAAGAAGGGGAAGATGGAGGGGAACCAGAGGGAGGTAATGGGCAGGTGAGAAAAAGAGAGTGGATGTGAGGATCACCAGAATGAGAAATGGGAAAAGAGAGGAGAGAATAGGAAGAAATACCAGAAGGTAGGGAAATTGATGTGCATGCCATCGGGTTGGAGGCCAGTCAGACGGAATATGAGGTGTCACTCATCCAATCTAAGTATGGCCTCATCATGGCATTAGAAGAGGCCATGCAGGGACGTGTCAGGATGAGATTGGAAGTAAAATTGAAATGGGTAGCCGCCGGGAGATCCCGTCTTTATATTACTGGCCACACCATGAATACAACCAACCTGGGCAAGCATCATATGTAAAATGACAAACACACACACACACACACACATACACACACAAACACACACACACAAACACACAAACACACACACACACACACAAACACACACACAAACACACACACACACACACACAAACACACACACACACACACACACACACACACACACACACACACATACACACAGTACTTCTTTGATGGGTCTCACCAAAGCTCACCAATGACCATATCTAAGCTGTGGTATCACTGATTTCAAAATAAAAACCATGCCTCCAACATCTAGAGCATCAACAATCTGCACCTTATTTCCACCATAGCTTCCATAGAACTGGAACTAACAGGAAGCTGCTCAACCTAAACTGACAATATACTAGAAGCAAGGTCACTCGAACTTCAATGGTTGTGATGAAGTATACGGGTGACATTTCCATTTGCAGGCACTTGGAGGGCAAGGTGCAAGCCATTGCTGGTCTTATTCACTGAAACACATGACAAAACAAGCCCTACAAAGATCATTTGCAAGATAAATGACACCTGCCAACCTGCACCCAGAGTACAACACTGCCCATTTACTATAAAGCTTCACTGTGAAATCCTGGAGAATGACTCCTTCCCTTGACAGTTCTCTGAGTAATGGCAGACATCAAAGGTAAAATTCGCCACCATATCCAAAATGGCAGTGCAGCCTTTGGTCGATTGACAGAAAGGAGAAAACCTCAAAAGTTGCACAGAGTTCATGGACTATCAGACTTTAGTGATCCTAGAACTTCTAAAGGCTTCTGAGACTTAGATTACCTATTGCAGGTGCCCCAGACACAGGAAAGGTACAACCACTGCTTTTCCTCAAAGTTCTGAAGGTTCACTGAAAGGATAAGAGAAGCAATGTCAGTACCATCTCCCAGGCCAACATCTCCAACCCTAATTAAACTCACTTGGCTCCTCAGAGCAGGCCATGTCATTTGCATGCCTGATATCAGCTACCTAAAACCAATATTGTTCCCTTTCTTTGTCATGGGAAAATCTTTTTAATTTTGGAGATAGATTGTGGAATAAGCCCTTCCAGCACTTCAAGCTCCATTGCCCAACAAACCCTGATGTAACCCTAACCTAATCACAGGAAAAAATTACAATGTCAAATTAACTTACTAACCAGTACATCTTTGGACTGTGGAAGGAAACTAGAGCAGCCACAGAAAACCCACCTATTCCACGAGAAGGATGTACAAACTCCTTACAGAGGATACCAGAATTGAACTCCAAACTCTGACACCCCAGGCTGCAACAGTGTTGCCATTAACAGCTACGTTACCTTGGGGTTCCAGTTCCAGACTATCAGCTCACCAAATGGTACCAGCCTCCTTGAAAACAATGAAACATCCCTGAAGGCATTTGGGAATCCGTATTCAGCTCAAAGTAGACAAGGATCTTGCACGGTACTGAGAACCTTGACATCATTCACTAGAAGAACACAAAGGGCAGTGGAGTGAGGTAGTTGGATTCAATCCCAAACTCAGGTCTATCTGTGTAGTGTTTGTGCATTCCCTCTTTGATTGTGTGTGTTTTCTCCTGGTACACCCACTTCTTTCCACATCAAAAGGTTAATTGGCCTCAGTAAATTGTCTCTAATATATATGAGCAGTAGAATCTAAGTGTAGTTGATGAGAATGCATAATTAATGCAGGATTACCTCTCTATGATTCTATGATACACATGAAGAAAGAGTGGTCTGCCTTCCAAGCTGTCCCACTGCCTACTCCATCAGACAGTTGGTTTAACTGTGAGCAAGTTTGCAGTTCTAATATTAACCTCATCAGTCACTTCAAAACCCTCAAAACATGCCATCCTCCATCCAGGAGGATTGCCTAAGAAGACCATGATTGAGTAAAAGACAATTGTTATTAAGATAAACATGAAACAGGTATGATGTGAAGGCCAATTTTCAATTTAGAAAAGAAGTATAACACTTAAAAATATAATTTAAGCTGTTAGCTTCAGAAAAAAAATCATCAATATACACTGAAATTACCTCAATAAAGTTAAATACTTTTTATAAACTTGTACACAATTGAACTGCAATTTTTAAGGTTCATCCCTTAGATAGGGCCTTATCGTAACTCCAATTAGAAAGATGATTCAAAAATTACAATATTAGAAAATGGACGAAGTCACTGTGATGTTTCTATTTTGAAAATTCAAAATGATGTTTAAAATCTTTTGGTTATAAACACTTTCAACTATTACTAAATATGCTCTGATATATTGCCTCAGGTGTTCAATCCCTTTCATCCAGTCATTCACTTTTGTTGTTTATTTCAGGCATGATTTGGGCTTTGAAACATTCTGTTTACCATTCAGTCTTTCAACCAAATGAAAGGACAGTTAATTATCATTGAAAATGACTAACAGATTGATGGCTCTTTCAGATGAAATTGCAGCACTTTCGTTCACGTCGCTTTCCTACAGTCCTCTTACTCACATCCTCTATCATACTGTGCTTTTTATCTGGTACCTCATGTTATACTGGATCCCTTGATAGATGTGAAGCTTCATAATTTAAGCAGCTGCTGATGTCACAAGTGGCACTTTGTGCTCTCAGAGCCTGCCTATACATTGACGCCTACCTGAGCAAGCTACCCTGCATGCATTGGTATAGTACGTGTGATCAACAATGCCATTATATTGCAGTTTTGATATCTATCAACAATTTAAGAACCATCCTAAGGCAGGGAAATATTTTATGGCCCATCAATTGCAACCTGTCATGCTGTGGCTTTGACCTTTGCAGCAATTGTGAAACTTATTTAGTGAAGCAGAGAGAAAGAACCAAGCAAACAACACAGTATGATTCCTCGTTATAATGTCCTCCACACAATTGTCCCATTTCTACATCTGTCACAGCACGGTGAATGTTCGCACTTCAGTGGGAAGACCAGAAGTGAAAAGGTGTTCTCCTTTTCCTGCAACACACATGATGGGAATGTCATGGATTGGACAGAGTTAAGGAGCTTTTTAATAATTCAGTGAAGTTTTTTGGAGTTATTAATCTCAAGAAACTAATGACAACAAGTCTAGATGTAAAGGAAATTGTGAATTACACGTCTCAAATATATGAAAAGGAAGGATTGGAGTAAATATTACTGTTCTCACAAATCTGGAAAGTAATGAATAATTTGCTGTAATACATGCTTTGGCTTCAGGCTATGGATTATTTTTGTTCTGCGCACACGCTTTCAAATTAATTTAAGACATGTATTTACAAATAAATTGATCTTAGCCGCTCACTGTCAACTTGGGATTCCATCACCTCAGTTTATAAGAGGAGGTTCAACATCCTCTCATGAACTAATGACAAACAATGCAGCTTGTATTATGTGCACATAGGTTTTCTCCTGTAAGTTCGAGGAGAACACTGAGACTTCAAAGGTGTAAGTGATTATCATTACACAAACCAATTAGGATAAATGGTGCTTACCCCATCTAGTATCAAATCAATTTGAAACTGGTCATTAAATCCTATTGACATTTAGGTGATGGTTAACAGGTATGTTCATTTCACCGCATAGTTGGCTCTTTGACTCCAGCCTACTAGACACTTAGATCCGCCTGTTCCGGTTGAATCTTCCCAGTCTATGGCTGGTCTGCACTACCTCATGTAACTGATGATTGCGTTTAGAAGAGACATTAGAATCTTTTTTCTACAACCCAGTGCAAACATGCATAATGTGCATCTTTCTGTTCCACAGACAAATACAGTAGTTATTTTAATTTTTCCTTGCCCACAGAATCGTTAATCAATATATACCAACACATAGGGGGGTTTTGTCTTCACAATTAGCACCTTACATAGAGCTGTTTAATATCATAGTTATATTAAGAATATTAAATGAAATTTGTTTAGTAGGACATAAATTCATACATTTTGTAATATACATTTAGCATTCCTTTAAACTGTAAATTTATCAATGCCTTTTGAATGTTAAATCTGCATAATCAAATTGACCTCTGTGATGATTGCAACTCATATTTGCATTCAGCACTTACACTGTGAAATTCTAATGGTCTTGCTATCTATGCTAACTAAAATTCCAGCTTGAGATGCCAAAATGATTCTTTAAACATTATTTAAATTGCTGGTTTATTTCTGGGACTGTGATACATCTGACTGTTTGGACATTTTAAAAAAATTTGGCCAGCTTTTAAATTCTACCTGTGACTGGCAGAGATTAGTCTGCCAATAGCAGATGGCAGGTTGTTATTTCATATCTTGCATTGCAGGATATTTTTAAACCTTTCATTGCCTTCAACAAGCAGAAATTTATCATTGCACAATGATGGTAAGTGTAGTTTTACACAAATATATGCAAGTAGCTTTGGAGAACTTCTTTAATGATTTGGATGTTGATGACAAAATGTGTGTTGAATGGCTACCTTTAAATGTCAGTGTGTCACTCTGGGAAATGCACATGTAAATAATTATAATGGAAATACATTCATATGGACAAATGTTTCTTGTTCTTCATCTTTAGAATTTGAGTGCCTGTGGCATTGATTGTGACAGTTCAAGAAAGTGGGTTTGTAGTGGAATGATAATTTTCATTTTCACTTCTCATGTGGAGAACAGATAAAGATGACTTCTTGTCCATTTTGGAATTCAGCTAATTTTCCATTTTATCAATTTAAATGGAAACCATAACCTGGCTGCAATAGAACTATTTTTCACCCACATTATGAAAGTGAATCAGTTTTGTTTAGTGTTAGGACTATTAGGAGTGATCTGTATTGCAGCTGGCAGACTACCTGCCTCCCTCCCTAGACACTTAAATGAAGAAGTGCTTCATTGTTATAGTGCTTTATAATTGGTGAGGCGGGAAGTTAGCAGTTGGAGTTTTGGAGTGAAGAGGAAGGAGGGCCAGTGAGCAGGTGAAGGCATGAGATATGCAACAAATTATCAGGTAGGTTGGAATTATGTAGAGATGGGATGCAATATGATCCTGGACTTTGTGTTGGTTAAAACAGAATAGATAGGGAAAAAGTATGCTGGACAATAAGAAGCTAGTAAAAAGGCAAAGAAATTCAAAAAGAAAAGAAGACAGGTATTCAAAATATATCTGAGAATATCTATTTTAAGAGAGATTATGCACCCAAAGAAATAGAGTTTCAAAAATAAATCAAGTACAGTACACTGGAATAGAACATTTTTGCACTTCTTAAGTAGTCCTTCTGCAATGATGGTAGCTTGCTTACTTTTCTGTTGTGGAGTGGCTATTAAAGCCAATGACATGGCACGTATTGAATGAAAGAATTGAAGCCAATGAAGACTTTGCAAGAGATGGGAGAGGAGGTGGCTTGCGGGGTAGATGTAGAACATAGAACATAGAACATAGAACATAGAATAGTACCACACAGTACAGGTCCTTCAGCCCACAATGTTGTGCCGACCCTCAAACCCTGCCTCCCATATAAACCCCCACCTTAAATTCCTCCATATATCTGTCTAGTAGTCTCTTAAACTTCACGAGTGTATCTGCCTCCACCACTGACTCAGGCAGTGCATAACACTCACCAACTACTATCTGAGTACAAAACCTTCCTCTAATATCCCCCTTGAACTTCCCACCCCTTACCTTAAAGCCATGTCCTCTTGTATTGAGCAGTGGTGCCCTGGGGAAGAGGCGCTGGCTATCCACTCTATCTATTCCTCTTATTGTCTTGTACACCTCTATCATGTCTCCTCTCATCCTCCTTCTTTCCAAAGAGTAAAGCCCTAGCTCCCTTAATCTCTGATCATAATGCATACTTTCTAAACCAGGCAGCATCCTGGTAAATCTCCTCTGTACCCTTTCCAATGCTTCCACATCCTTCCTATAGTGAGGTGACCAGAACTGGACACAGTACTCCAAGGATGGCCTAACCAGAGTTTTATAGAGCTGCATCATTACATCACGACTCTTAAACGCTATCCCTCGACTTACGAAAGCTAACACCCCATAAGCTTTCTTAACTACCCTATCCTCCTGTGAGGCAACTTTCAGGGATCTGTGGACATGTACCCCGAGATCCCTCTGCTCCTCCACACTACCAAGTATCCTCCCATTTACCTTGTACTCTGCCTTGGAGTTTGTCCTTCCAAAGTGTACCACCTCACACTTCTCCGGGTTGAAGTCCATCTGCCACTTCTCAGCCCACACCTGCATCCTATCAATGTCTCTCTGCAATCTTTGACAATCCTCTACACTATCTACAACACCACCAACCTTTGTGTCGTTTGTAAACTTGCCAACCCAGCCTTCTACCCCACATCCAGGTCGTTAATAAAAATCATGAAAGGTAGAGGTCCCAGAACAGATCCTTGTGGGACACCACTAGTCACAATCCTCCAATCTGAATGTACTCCCTCCACCACCACCCTCTGCTTTCTGCAGGCAAGCCAATTCTGAATCCACCTGACCAAACTTCCCTGGATCCCATGCCTTCTAACTTTCTGAATAAGCCTACCATGTGGAACCTTGTCAGATGCCTTACTAAGATCCATATAGATCACATCCACTGCACTACCCACATCTATATGCCTGGTCACCTCCTCAAAGAACTCTATCAGGCTTGTTTGACACGATCTGCCCTTCACAAAGCCATGCTGACTGTCCCTGATCAGACCATGATTCTCGAAATGCCTATAGATCCTATCTCTAATAATCTTTTCCAACAGCTTGCCCACCACAGACGTAAGGCTCACTGATCTATAATTACCCGGACTATCCCTACTACCTTTTTTGAACAAGGGGACAACATTCGCCTCCCTCCAATCCTCCGATACCATTCCCGTGGACAACGAGGACATAAAGATCCTAGCCAGAGGCTCAGCAATCTCTTCTCTCGCCTCGTGGAACAGCCTGGGGAATATTCCGTCAGGCCCCGGGGACTTATCTGTCCTAATGTATTTTAACAACTCCAACACCTTCTCTCCCTTAATATCAACATGCTCCAGAACATCAACCTCACTCATATTGTCCTCACCATCATCAAGTTCCCTCTCATTGGTAAATACCGAAAAGAAGTATTCATTGAGGACCTCGCTCACTTCCACAGCCTCCAGGCACATCTTCCCACCTTTATCTCTAATCGGTCCTACCTTCACTCCTGTCATCCTTTTTTTCTTCACATAATTGAAGAATGCCTTGGGGTTTTCCTTTACCCTACTCGCCAAGGCCTTCTCATACCCCCTTCTTGCTCTTCTCAGCCCCTTCTTAAGCTCCTTTCTTGCTTCCCTATATTCTCAATAGACCCATCTGATCCTTGCTTCCTAAACCTCATCTATGCTGCTTTCTTCCACCTGACCAGATTTTCCACCTCACTTGTCAACCATGGTTTCTTCACCCTACCATTCTTTATCTTCCTCACCGGGACAAATTTATCCCTAACATCTCGCAAGAGATCTCTAAACATTGACCACATGTCCATAGTACATTTCCCTGCAAAAACATCATCCCAATTCACACCCGCAAGTTCTAGCCTTATAGCCTCATAATTTGCCTTTCCCCAATTAAAAATTTTCCTGTCCTCTCTGATTCTATCCTTTTCCATGATAATGCTAGAAGCCAGGGAGCGGTGGTCACTGTGCCCCAGATGCCCACCCACTGAGAGATCTGTGACCTGACCCGGTTCATTACCTAGTACTAGATCTAGTGTGGGTAATTAGTTGATAAGGTGGTTTGCTTCTAACACTGCTTCAGTGTACTCTTGATGTTGTGATTTGAGGTCCTCATGAATGCAATGTTAAAAGTAAGGGGAAACTAAAGTCTAATTATAGAAGTTGTTATTAAAGTATATGACTCAGTGGAGGAAACAAAAGAACATAAAACATTAAACAAGCAATGGTGCTGTTTGGAAACAGCCAAGGGAAGGAAAAATGAATCTTAATAGGGCACTTCTAATAGAAAACCAAATAGGACAGTAAAACAATGAATCTGGCATGAAATCTCGAAAGTAAATACTGTCCAATAGAAAACTGCTACAGATAGGGAGCAGCCAACAACTTAGAAGAAAAGAATAAAAATGTTCACGGACATTGTCAAAGATGTAAAACTAATCTGAACAGAACATTTAACAACTGACTTCAGAAAGAACCAGGAGGCCCAATCACAGCCAATCAGGAACAAGCATTATCAAACACTTAGAGCCATTATGCTATGCAGTTTATGGGGGAGGGGAAAACATCTAGTACAATACCTAAGAACACTAAAGTGCAATAGAAATTCATGATGGGAAAACTGTGACGTGAAAAATGTTTCAGGTGGTGTGCATTATGCAGAGATTTTCAGTACATTAGTAGATATCTATTGATTTTGTTAATCATGCATCAGAAACTTAAAATAACACAAATGCTAAATAATATAACCAGGTGCACATTGACTCATAAACATTTGTCTTCTCCTGTCAACAGCAAGGAGATTCTAAGGTCTCTCCAGAAAATGGGTTGGATTTAGGAATGATCTGTATAGCTGCTGGCAAATTCCCTGTCTCCCTTCCAACTTCAAAGGTGACTTACTGGAAATAGGATTTCAGCTAAGAAATGCTTTTATAGATAACATTTGATTTGGATTGTTGAACAGAGCAGACTCCAGAGTCTGTAGCTCTGACTGTTTGTGACATTGGGAAACTGCCTTAATGAAATGTGCATTAGTTTCACCAGAATCTGAAACTGTCTGCCTCACCGAAGTAAGTGCCTGGGAATTAAAGTCCTCCATTCTCCACTGGGGCACCAACATCAGCTCGGTAAGAAGATAGGCAGTTCCCCATAATAAACACAATCCTCTAAATAGAGTCTTTGATTTCCTGGAGCTTTTAGAAACTAGCTAATTACAGATCTCATTAAGGTTTTCAGATCTTTATTCACTGAATATTCAAGATGAGATGAGGAAATTGATTGAATTTGAGGAGTGCATCATGCTTAACTGTTGTCTCCCCTTTCTCTGTCTTCTGTTCTTTCTTCCTTTATGTAACATAACATACGTTACGTAACATAGTAAATGCACCAGGATTTGCTACATTGGTTGTTGTGGATGGTGGAGGGAGATCAGAATCCCCAATTGTCTCACACTTCATTAGATAATGAGAGTTAAGTTCAATTTATCTAAACTCAATGCCCAACAAAACACTGACAGAAGGTCATTCCAAGGTGCAGTAGTGGCTACTTGAACACAGCCATTCTCATGTTAAATATTCCTCAATTTACCAATCTCATCTTGTCAGGACTACAGTGGCAAGCAGCTCCCAGTCTTCCCTCAGCAAACAAGAGTCACCTGTGACTCAGTTCCAACTCATCACCTGCAGCCTATTTAAACCCAGCCCCCATCCATAATCCTTGTACTGTCACTGAACCAGCCAGTCTCAACTACTTGTTGCTAGCCTTTAATTGTCTTGTTGCCTTGTCATGTTACGTATCTGTTCCTTCTCGTTTTGTGGTCCATCATGGTTGTTATTATTCAGTTTATTATTAAAGTAGTCACCCACTGTGAAATAGTCTCCACTGGCCTGCATTTGGGTCATG
Organism: Mobula birostris; assembly: GCF_030028105.1. Taxonomy (NCBI): domain Eukaryota; kingdom Metazoa; phylum Chordata; class Chondrichthyes; order Myliobatiformes; family Myliobatidae; genus Mobula; species Mobula birostris. Next base: position 183,353,638 of record NC_092370.1, on the reverse strand, counting down.
CCTCCTCTACTCTTCTTGACAGGATGGGAGAACCAGTGAGTGACCCATTAGAATTTGCTTGTCTAAAGGAAATCATCTGTCAACATGAGCACATGATTCACAAGCAAAAGGAAACCATTGACGACTGCATTGACGCTGCTTCCTGCATGCATGCAGAGCTCGTTGACTTTATTAACTTTGCCTCCAACTTTCACCCTGCCCTCAAGTTTACCTGGTCCATTTCCGACACCTCCCTCCCCTTTCTAGGTCTTTCTGTCTCTGTCTCTGGAGACAGCTTATCCACTGATGTCTACTATAAGCCTACTGACTCTCACAGCTATCTGGACTATTCCTCTTCTCACCCTGTCTCTTGCAAAAACGCCATCCCCTTCTCACAATTCCTCCGTCTCCGCCGCATCTGCTCTCAGGATGAGGCTTTTCATTCTAGCACGAGGGAGATGTCTTCCTTTTTTAAAGAAAGGGGCTTCCCTTCCTCCACTATCAACTCTGCTCTTAAACGCATCTCCCCCATTTCGCGTACATCTGCTCTCACTCCATCCTCCCGCCACCCCACTAGGAATAGGGTTCCCCTGGTCCTCACCTACCACCCCACCAGCCTCCGGGTCCAACATATTATTCTCCATAACTTCCGCCAGCTCCAACAGGATCCCACCACTAAGCACATCTTTCCCTCCCCCCATCTCTCCGCATTCCGCAGGGATCGCTCCCTACCCGACTCCCTTGTCCATTCATCCCCCCCCATCCCTCCCCACTGATCTCCCTCCTGGCACTTATCCGTGTAAGCGGAACAAGTGCTACACATGCCCTTACACTTCCTCCCTTACCACCATTCAGGGCCCCAAACAGTCCTTCCAGGTGAGGCAACACTTCACCTGTGAGTCGGCTGGGGTGATATACTGCGTCCGGTGCTCCCGATGTGGCCTTTTATATATTGGCGAGACCCGACGCAGACTGGGAGACCGCTTTGCTGAACACCTACGCTCTGTCCGCCAGAGAAAGCAGGATCTCCCAGTGGCCACACATTTTAACTCCACATCCCATTCCCATTCTGACATGTCTATCCACGGCCTCCCCTACTGTAAAGATGAAGCCACACTCAGGTTGGAGGAACAACACCTTATATTCTGTCTGGGTAGCCTCCAACCTGATGGCATGAACATCGACTTCTCTAACTTCCGCTAATGCCCCACCTCCCCCTCATACCCCATCTGTTACTTATTTTTATACACACATTCTTTCTCTCACTCTCCTTTTTCTCCCTCTGTCCCTCTGAATATACCCCTTGCCCATCCTCTGGGTTCCCCCCGCCCCCCCCGTCTTTCTTCCCGGACCTCCTGTCCCATGATCCTCTCGTATCCCTTTTGCCTATCACCTGTCCAGCTCTTGGCTCCATCCCTCCCCCTCCTGTCTTCTCCTATCATTTTGGATCTCCCCTTCCCCCTCCAACTTTCAAATCCCTTACTCGCTCTTCCTTCAGTTAGTCCTGACGAAGGGTCTCGGCCTGAAACGTCGACTGCACCTCTTCCCAGAGATGCTGCCTGGCCTGCTGCGTTCACCAGCAACTTTTATGTGTGTTGCTTGAATTTCCAGCATCTGCAGAATTCCTGTTGTTTGGAAACCATTGACCATCTGTTTGCCCCTCTCAACCAATTTTCCAATTCAATTCGACAACCTTATGCTACTCGACCTCTTCCCTTGGAGCCCTGGATTCTGGTGCCTGTATTCTGTAATGGCCCCCCAACCTGATGCCACAACTTCCTGTCCCAGTGCATCGTACACCTCAAGCTCCAGCCACCTCTGCATTTTCCATAACAAGCCAAGGTTGCCTTTGTTATCTCACTCTTGACTGGGTGAGCTCTGACCTTGGCTGCTGCTAAATGGGACAATAAAACCCACATTTTCAAAAAATATGAGGAGTTCACTGGGAAGTGGAAAGGAGGTAGTGCATTGGATACCTTGCCTACATCCAGACTCATGCTTGCTGCTGAATTACACAGTGGAATTCAGGACCCCCGCAGTAAAGTATGGCTGGGATGCAGAAGTACTGATGGCCTATTACCACCATGGCATCTCAGAGTGCTTGAAAGGCAAGCTGTCTACTTGGGGGATGCCCACCGACCTCAAGAGCCTCATTATTCTGGCTGTCTAAGTTGACAAGCATCTTATGGAACATGCTACACAGGTATGCATTCATCTACCTCGATGACATCCTCATTTTCTCCAAGGTACCCCAAGACCATATCTGTCATGTCCATTCAGTTCTTAAGTGTCTTCTCAAAAACCAACTCTACTGCATGTTAGAGAAATGCCAGTTCCATACCCCAGTCATTTCCTTCCTGGGTTACGTCCCTTCACTCCAAGGCAAACCATGGACCCAAATAAAGTGTGCGCTGTCATTGAATGGCCCCAGCTGAGCTTCCTCAAACAATTACAGTATTTCTTGTGCTTCCCCAAACTTCTACCGTTGTTTCATCAGGAATTACAGCGAAATTGCCTCTCCTCTCACCTCCCTCACCAAATCCCCCACCTCACGGATAGCCTGGTCTGCTGCATCTCTCAGTTCCTATTCTCCACCATCCAAACCTCCCTGAACCTTTTGTGGTCAAGGTGGACGCACCTGACGTGGGTGCTGTGGCCAGCTTCTCCCAGCAATGATCAGATGGAAAGACAAACCCTTGTCACATTCAATTCTACACAGCACTGTATTGGAGTAGGAGACAGGGAGCTACTCACCATTAAATAGGTCTTGGAGGAATGGAGAGATGGCTGATGGGGAACACCAAGCCTTTCCTGATCTGGACTGACCGCTAGAATCTCCTATCTATTCAGCAGACCCGCCAACTCAGCTCATGTCAGGCTCACTGGAACCTCTTCTTTGAGCAATTCAGCTTCACCATCACCTACTGACCAGGCTCCAAGAACACTAAGGTGGACACTTGTCATGATAGTTTGACTCAGCTGAAATGAAGGTCAACCCTCAGCCCATCATTTCATCCTTGCAGATCATCTGGGATCTTGAGAACCAGATTTGCCAGGCCCTGCAGAAGCAGCCAGCTCTGGCCAACTTGCCCGACAACTGCATGTACATACTGGTAACTGTGTTCCCTGAGGCACTCGAGTCAGCCCACTTCTCACCACACTCCAACCATCCAGGTGCATGGCGTACCCTGGATTTTCTGCGACACTGGTTCTAGTGGCCCACCATGATTGCAGATGTGCATTAATTTGTCACTGCTTTCCCTCAATGTGCCCAGTCCAATTCCTCCAACCAGCCACCCTCTAGGCTCCTGTGGCCCTTGCCAGTCCCTCAACACCCATGGTCCCACATTACCATGGATTTCATCATGAGTTTGCCACCTTTGGCAGGGCCACAGTGATCATGACAGTGGTGGACCGGTTCTCCAAGCTACCCACTTTATTGCCCTCCCCAAACTTTCATCAGCCACTGCGATGGTAGCCTGGTACTCCAATGTGTAGTTTACCTCCATGGTTTCCCTCAGGAAATTGTGTTGGACTGGAGCCTACAATTTGTCTCCCGCTTCTGGTGAACCTTCTGCTCACTCCTTCACACCTCAGTGAGTTTGCCCGCTGGCTATCATCCACAGACAGACAGTCAGTCAGAAACAGCCAATCAGCAAGTGGAGAAGTTTCTGTGATGCTTCACTGGATCTAACCCGACCACATAGATAAAAGTTGCTGGCGAACGCAGCAGGTCAGGCAGCATCTCTAGGAAGAGGTGCAGTCAACGTTTCGGGCTGAGACCCTCTGAAGGGTCTCGGACCGAAACGTCGACTGTACCTCTTCCTAGAGATGCTGCTTGGCCTGCTGTATTCACCAGCAACTTTTACACGTGTTGCTTGAAATTCCAGCATCTGCAGATTTCCTCGTGTTTACATAGAAGACATATCTGCTCTGTGTCAAACTGCCCCACAATCTACACATCTCTGCCGTGGGCAGAGGTGCTTCATAGTTACCAAGCCCTATTGTTCCTTACAAAGGTACCATTGGTGGAGACTCCATCTGCCAGGGCCTAGTTCGCTGCTGCTGGAATGCTTAGAAGAGGGTACGGAAGCTACCCTAGCTGCCAAAGGTGCCTACTGCTGCCAGGGAAACTGCCAGTGGCATCCAGCCGGACTGCTTCAGCCTGGGGACCGCGCCTGGCTGTCCATCCAAGATCTGTCCCTGCGCATTAGCTCCTGCCAGCTCTCGACCCAGTTCATCAGTCCCGTCGAGATCATTCCAGTCATAGCTGCCACCATCCCTCAGCAACACACCTATCTTCCATGTGCCGTGTCTCAAGCCCGTTGCTCGTGAACCACTTAACCCATCGGAGCCTGCACCTCCGGAACCAAGGATGGTGTAAAGTGATCCAGGGTACACAGTTCATCAGTTGATGGATTCTGTCGGGCCTCCACAGGCAGACACCTCCCGGTCTCCACCCTGCTAACAGGAGTCACCTGCCACTCATTTCCAACTCATCACCTGCAGCCTATTTAAACCCAGCTCTTATCCACAAGCCTTGTTCATTCATCACACCAGCCAGTCTCAATCAGTTGCTCCTAGCATTCAGTTACCTTGTTGATTTGTCATAGTAAGTATTCATTCTGGCTTGTTTTGTGGTCCTTGTGGAATATTTTTGCAATTTATTTTTGAAGTGATTGCTCCCTGCTAAGTTGTCTCTGCTACTCTGCATTTGGGTCAAGACTACTCTATATTTCTAGACACATTTCATCTAGCAACAGGACATGCCATGTGATCAGCCCCACAAGATCACTGGAATTCTGGCAGAAAACCACGATATACTTCATAAAGGGTGAGCCTGAAATGTTGGGAGTTTATTATTCTCCATGGACGCTGTCTGACCTGCTGAATTCCTGCAGCATTTTATGTCCAGCATCTGCGGAATCTCTTGCATTTGTGACAGCTGCAATTGTGGTGATGTCACAGCTGTGGAGGAAACATGACCTATGCTACCTCTTACATATGGACCTTTCCTTAACTTGGTTATCAGCAGAAATCCACAAGCATAGTTTTTAAATAGCAATGGTTGCTTGTGTTTGTGTTCAAAAATCAGTGATTTTTGTCACTGATATTTGCTAAGAAATAAGCAGTAAAACAATTTAGAACTGTTTTGCTTGCTGCGGTTTCAAGCATTCAGGCTTGGAGATGCCAGAAACGGCCGTGAGTGAAAATGAAATGATTTCACAACTTCAAGTTAGGAAGTATGAAGAATTTGAAGGTATCAGCAATCATCTTGAATGTTACAATGAAAATGAAGATTTTGAAAGCATAATCGTCAGTAGCATTATATGAAGGCAGTCCATTATCTGGAATAGGCATCTGCACTGATTTTGTTAATTAACAGTCAAAACTTCATAACACCTCTGTACCTCCATCAGCAATTGGATCCTCGACTTCCTAACTGGAAGACCACAATCTCTGCGGATTGGTGATAACATCTCCTCCTCTCTGACGATCAACACTGGTGCACCTCAGGGGTGTGTGGTTAGCACACTGCTCTACCCTCTATATACCCATGACTGTGTGACTAGGCATAGCACAAATACCATCTATAAATGTGCTGACAATACAACCATTGTTGGTAGAATCTCAGGTGGTGAGGAGATATGCCAACTAGTACAACAGTGAGATATGCCAACTAGTGGAGTGGTGCCACAGCAACAACCTGGCACTCAACGTCAGTAAGACGAAAAAGCTGATTGTGGACTTCAGGAAGGGTAAAATGAAGGAACACATACCAATCCTCATAAAGGGATCAGAAGTGGAGAGAGTGAGCAGCTTCAAGTTCCTGGGTGTCAAGATTTCTGAGGATCCAACCTGGTCCCAATATATTGATGTAGTTATAAAGAAGGCAAGACAGTGGCTATACTTTATTAGGAGTTTGAAGAGATTTGGCATGTCAACAAATACACTCAAAAACTTCTGTAGTTGTACCGTGGAGAGCATTCTGACAGGCTGCATCACTGGTATGGAGGGGCTACTGCACAGGACTGAAAGAAGCTGCAAAAGGTTGGACATCTAGTCAGCTCCATCTTGGGCACTGGCCTACAAAGTACCCAGGACATCTTCAGGGAGCAGTGTCTCAGAAAGGCAGAGTCCATTATTAAGGACCTCCAGCACCCAGGACATGCCCTTTTCTCACTGTTACCATCAGGTAGGAGGTACAGAAGCCTGAAGGCACACACTCAGCGATTCAAGAACAGCTTCTTTCCCTCTGCTATCCGATTCCTAAATGGACATTGAATCTTTGGACACTACCTCAGTTATTTTTAGTATACAGTATTTCTGTTTTTGCAAGTTTTTAAAAAATCTATTCAATATATGTAATTGATTTACTTTCTTATTTCTTCTTCTTATTATTATTTTTAAAATTTTATTTCTTTATAATATTTTTTTTTCTCTGCTAGATTATGTATCACATTGAACTGCTGCTGCTAAGTTAACAAATTTCACATCACATGCCGGTGATAATAAACCTGATTCTGATTCTGATATACTGGTTACAATGTGTCCGAATGAACCAGAATCCACTGTACAAGCATATTGTTCTGTTTGTCCCCTAGTGGTTGCTTTTGTATGATTCTGGAAGCTTCTCTTGATATCACATTATTTGAATAGGGGTTATTTGATTGGTAAACTCTGATTAACAATTTTGAATAGAATGCCAGTTTATCTGGGGTATAAGAAGGGCTGAACATGCTGGCCTGTGATCTTTAGACTTTGTTTCTTTCCCTTTATTCCCTGTTTGCTCCTACACTCCTGCTACTGTCTCTTCTATTAGTGGTTATTGGCATGATCTTTAAACAACAAGTTTTTTGCCTTTTTCTTGACTTCTGAAAGAGACTTGAATCAAAAACATCAGAATCTAACAATACTCCTTCTTTCCAGTGGAAGCCAATAGTGCTAGACTGCAGTTTTTTGATTAACATAGTGGAAATCCAGGATGCAAATAGCTTTTGCAGATAAAATACACTTTTATTATATGACAAAGTAACATTAATTAACTTTCTATTTTCTGGAAATTTTCTAGGCACAATCTCTGATTCCAATTGCTTATGAAACCCTACTAGTTTCCTTGGCTGCATAGTTCTAGGGAATATAGGAATTAAAAGAATTATATTTATGAATCTTAAGGATAACTAAAGGATTAGTAAGGAAAAGAAAGAAAAAAACAAAAAAGGCACATTATAATTAAACAGTCGAATATGCACAAATCAGAACTCAACTCTTTTCTAAATTCATGTTCACCAATCCTCAGTCAATCTTGACGCCAGGCTCCATCAGATCATGGTCCCCACCGGGTTGAATCCTATGACTGGTTCTCTCCAGCGTCTTCTATCATCATTTCTCGCTGAACAAAAACAAAACCAAGATCAACCTTCTTAATGGATGACACACATTCCTCATCATCCCTTATCTTCAGCAGTAACCCAAACAGACTGAAAGCAGAACAGACTGCCCTTACAGAACTGCTAAGGTGAAATACTTACATGCATAACAGTAAAAATGTGAACCAGTGTGTTACACTTAATTGGAAAATAAAATATTAATAAGAGCAAAACAACCATTTGTAAATTTGTTGGTGGAGCCAAGTTAAGCTTTTGTGAAGCATGAGTCCAGAGGAGGTTCACAAGGATGATTCCGGGAATGAAGGGGTTAACATATGAGGAGCGTTTGGCAGCTTTGTGCCTGTACTCACTGGAATTTAGATGAATGCAGGGGAATCTCATTGAAACCTACTTTATGTTGAAAGGACTAGATAAGGTGGATGTGGAGAGGATGTTTCCTTTGGTGGAGATATCCAGAACTAGAAGACACAGCCTCAAAATTGAGGGGTGACCCTTTAGAACAGAGGCAATGAGGAATTCTATTAGTCAGACAGTAATGAATCTGTGGAATGCTCTGCCACAGATTGTGGTGGAGGTCAAATCCGAGAGTACATTTAAGGCAGAAGTTGATAGTTTCCTAATCAAAGCATCAAATGATACGTCGAGAAGCAGGTGTATGGGGTTGAGTGGGATCTGGGATCAGCCATGATGGAATGGCAGAACATACTCAATGGGCTGAATGGCCTAATTCTACTCCTATGTCTTATGGTCTTAAGGCTTTATGATATTTATGACACTGGGCGTAATTGTATATTTTACATGTTACCTACCCATGGGAAAGACTTTGGGAATAAACCCCGAGGAAGAAGTCTGGAGCCGGGGTCCCTAAGGCAGCTTGATGTTGTTTACATCTTCACTCTGGCAGCCTCTGTGATGACACTGGTGCCAAGCTGTATTGGCACTTGCCCTTCCCTTGGACTACATCAATGACGTGGAGAGGGGGAACTGGCTGCCTGGGCAACAGCAGGTTCTTCAAATCTTCCCGCCCAAGCTTGCGCCCTGGAGAGGACGCAGTCCACCAGAGATGCAAACCCATTATCCCTGGAGATCAACGGCTGCCTACTACTACATGTTTAATTGACCAAAATTTTTTTTTTGTCAGTTTTGAATTTTAAACCAAAGCAAGCAACCCTGCTCCAATGTGCTTTATGTGATTCATTGGTTTACTTATGAAAACTAGAGAGTGACCAAATTATTAAAGGGTTGCCGTGTGTTAGCCCAAGGTGTTACATAAAATACAACTTATAAAGCATTGCCTCAGGCAAACAGATAAAATGCGTTATGATTTCATTCTTTATTGAGCTTAATAAATTACAAAAACATGGAAACTTTAACATTGTAAAGAATCCCATACCACCGCACAGCAACATTACCAAACATAGGCTAATGTTGGGATGTGAGGTGAAATGACCAAATCCTTGGTGAAAGTGGAACGCTTTACAGGGTGCATTAAAGGGAGAAAAAACAGACATGAAGTACAGAGGGCTTTTGAGAGGGAACTACAGACCCCAGGTCTTTGCAGATAGACGTATACTGTACCTGGCAGGGGTCATCATTAAATTTGTGGTTGATCCAGAAGCCAGGATTTGAGGAGAGCAAGTATCTCAGAGATGAAACAGCTGGAGGAGGTTGCAGTGAGGGAAAGACCACACAGGGATTTGAAAACAAGAGAGAAAATGTCAAAAACAAGCAAATTCTTAATGGAGAGCAAAAAAAAGTCACTAAGGACCTCTTTAATAGAGTCATGGAAAGTTTCCCCCCATATTCTCCTTATGTTTCTTTTTTCTTCAGATACATAAAGTGTAAAAGAGAGGCAAGAGTGGATATCAGACCATTTGAAAACAATGCTGGCGAGGCAGTAATGGGGGACAATGAAATGGCAGAGTAACTGAATAGTATTTTGTATCAGTCTTCACGGTGGAAGACATCAGCAGTGTGGTGAAAGTTCCATGTGTCAGGGGCCGTAGAGTGTGTGAAATTACCATAACTAGCGAGAAGGTTCTTTGGAAACTGAAAGGTCTGGACCAGATGGAGTACACCCCAGGGTTCTGAAAGAGATGGCTGAAGAGATTGTTGAGTCATTAGTAATGATCTTTCTAGAATCACTAGATTCTGGAATGGTTCTGGAAGATTGGAAAATTGCAAATGTCACCCCACTCTTCAAGAAGGGAGAGAGGCAGAAGAAACGAAACTATGGGCCAGTTTGTCTGACATTGGTTGGGAAGATGTTGGAGTCAATTATTAAGGATAAGGTCTCAGGAGATGCATGATAAAAAAGTCCATAATCAGCATGGTTCCCTCAAGGGAAAATCTTGACTGACAAATCTGAAGAAATAACAAGCAACATAGACAAAGCAGAATCAGTTGATGTTGTGTACTTGGATTTTCAGAAGGCCTTTGACAAGGTGCTACACATAAGGCTGCTTAACAAGCTATAAACCCATGGAATTATAGGAAAGATTCTAGCGTGGATAAACCAGTGGCTGGTAGGCAGGAAGTAAAGGGTGGGAATAAAGGGAGCCTTTTCTGGCAGGCTGCCAGTGATTAGTGGTATTCCACAGGGGTCTCTGTTGGGACCAATTCTTTTTACATTATATGTATTTGCTGGAATTCAGAAGAATGAGGGGTGACGTAATTGAAACCCATCAAATGGTGCAAGGCCTTGATCAAGTAGATGTGAAGTGGATGCTTACTATGGTGAGAGAGTCTAAACCAAAGGACACAATCTCAGAATAGAGGGACTTTCTTTTTGAATGGAGATGAGAAGGAATTTCTTTAGCCAGAGAGTGGTGAATCTGTAGAATTCATTGCCATAGGCAACTGTGGAGCCCAAGTCTGTATATATATTTAAGGCAGAGGTTGATGAATTCTTGATTGGTCAGGGCATGAAGGGATATGAGGAGCAGGCAGGAGACTGGGGCTGAGAGGAAAATTGGATCAGCCATGATGAAATAGCGGAACGAACTCAATGGGCGAAATAGCCTAATTCTGCTCCTATATCTTATGATCTGGCTGGTCCAGTTCCCACCACAAGCTTCAGTAGTCATCCACACTGTTTACTACACTCTCAATCTTGGTGTTATCCACAAATTTGCTGATGCAGTTTAGCACATTATCATCCAGATCATAGATATAGGTGGTTGATAACAACGGACCCAGCACTGATCCCTGTGGTACACCACTTGACACAGGCTTCTAGTCAGTGAGGCAACCATCTACTACCATTCTCTGGCTTCTACCATGAAGCCAATGTCTAATTCAATTTATTATGTCACCTTGAATGCCAAACAACTGAATCTTCTCGACTAACATTCCATGTGGGACCTTGTCAAAGCCTTGTAGATGTCAAAGCCCATGTAGATTATACTGCCTTGTCTTCATCAACATTCCTGATAACTTCCTTGGAAAGCACTATAAGGTTGGTTAAACATGACTTACCAGGCACAAAGCCATGATGACGATCTCTACTCAGTCCCTGTCTGTTCAAATACTTATATATCTGGTTCTTAGAATACCCTCCAGTTACTTTCCCACTGCAGTTATCAGGCTGACTGGCCTATAATTTCCTGGTTTATTCTTAGAGCCTTTCTTAAACAATGGAACAGCATTAGCTAACCTTCTGTCCTTCAACACCACCCCCATGGCTAAGAATGTTTTAAATATCTCTGCTAGGGTCCTTGCAACTTCTGTATTAGTCTCCCACAGTGTCCGAGGGATCACCTTGTCAGGCCCTGGGGATTTATTCACCCTAATTTTCCTCAAGACAGCAAGTGCTTTCTTGCATTTCTTATACTTCTCAAGTACTTCATTTGTTCCTACCTGCCTAAACCTCCTAGGCACCTCTTATTTTTTCTTAACCAGGGCCTCAATGTCTCTTGAAAATCACGGTTCCCTAAACCCGTTGTCCTTGCCTTTTATTCTGATAGGACATTACAAACTCTGTACTCTCAAAATTTCACTTTTGAAGGCCTCCCACTTACCAAGTACACCTTTGACAGAAACCAATCTGCCCCAATCCACACTTGCCAGATCCTTTCTGATACCATCAAAGTTGGCCTTTCTCCAAGTTAGAATCTCAACCCATGGACCAGACCTATCCTTTCCCATAACTACTCCGAAACTAATGGCATTATGATCATTAGATGCAAATGTTCCCCTGCATAAACTTCTGTTACCTGTCCTGTCTCATTCCCTAATAAGAGATCTAGTATTACACTCTCTCTAGTTGGGACTTCTACGTACTGATTAAGGAAACTTCCTTGAACACACTTGACAAACTTTTTACCATCCAGCCCTTTAACAGTGTGGAAATCCCAGTCAATATGTGGAAAGTTGAAATCATCTACTATCACGACCTTAAGTTTCTTGCAACAGTCTATGATCTCTCTACAAATTTGCTCCTCTGAATCCTGTGGACTGCTGGGTGGTCTATAGTATAATCCCATTAATGAGGCCATACCTGTTTATTCCTTAGTTCTACACATAAAGCCTCACTAGATGAGCTCTCTAGTTTGTCCTGACTGAGCACCATAGTGAAATTTTTCCTGATAGTAATGCCACATTTAACCCCTCCTGCTCTATTAGGTTTAAAACCCAACAGAACCACGGAATACTAAGCTGCCACTTCTTCTCCTCCTGCAACCAAATCTCACTAATGGCTACAATGTCATAACTCCATGTGCAGAACCATGCACTAAATTCACCCACCTTTCCTCAAATACTCCTTGCATTGAAATATATGCAGCTCAGAACCTTTGTCCCTCCATACTCGACATTTTGATTCCTGCTTTGTATGTTAGTTCAACATCTTTCTCCACAAACACTGCACCATCTGTTCTGGTGCTCTGGTTTATATCCCCCTGCAACTCTAGTTTAAACCACACCGTGCAACACTAGCAAACTCTCCTGCTAGGATATTAGTCCTCTTCCAGTTCAGGAGCAAACTATTCCACCTGTACGGGTCCCAGCTTACCAGGAAGAAAGCCCAATGATTCAAAAATCTGAAGACCTCAACCCTCCACCATCTCCTTAGCCATGTGTTGAACTGTACGATCTTCCTCACTAGCATGTGGCATAGGTTGCAATCCTGAGGTTGCAACCCTGAATGTCCTGCTTTTTAGCTTAGCACTAACTCCCTGAACTCACTGTGCAGAACCTCGTCATTCCTGTTACCCATGTCATTGGTACCAACATGGACCACGGTCTCTAGCTGCTCACTCTTCCACTTAAGAATGCTGTGGACTTGATCCAAGATGTCCCTGACCTTGGCATTTGGGAAGACAACAAACCATCTGGGAACACTCTCATTCACAGAGTCTCCTTTCTGTTCCCCTAATTAATGAATCTTCTATTACTACAGTTTGCTTCTTCTCCCCCTTCACATCTGAGGCACAGAGCCAGACTCATTGCCAGAGAACTGACTGCTGTGACTTTCCTTTGCTAGGTCACCCCTTCCACCACCCCCTTGGTATCCAAAGTGGTACACCAGTTGTTAAAGGAAACATCAAGTTGATAGGATATAGGAAACTGGTCAGAATCTCTTTGGAATTGTCTGGCGCAAAGAAAGACACATAAGGAAGTTGCAACAGCAACTTAGTGTAGTCAGATAGAAATAAATATTCTCAGTTGCTATCATGGAAATATAAGACCATAAGATAAAGGAACTGAATTAGGCCATTTGGTCCTTCGATTTTCATTATGGCTGATCCATTTCCCTCTCAGCCCCAACCTCCTGCCTTCTTTCCATAACTCTTCATGCCCAGACTATTCAAGAATCTATAAATCTCTTCCTTAAGCATAACCATTGACTTGGCGTCCACAGCCACCAGTGGCAGCAAATTCCACAGATTCAACACTGTCAGGCTAAAGAAATTTTTCTCATCTCTGTTCTAAATGGTCATTCCTATATTCTGAGGCTGTGCCCTCTGGTTCTAGACTCCCCCACCATGGGAAGCACCCTCTCAACATCCACTCAATTGAGACCTTTCAACATTTGATAGGTTTCAATGAGATCCTCTCCTCATTCTTCTGAAATCCAGTGAGTACATGCCCAGAGCCATCAATTGCTCCCTATATGGTAAACCTTTCATTCCTGGAATCATTCTCATGAATGTCCTTTGAACCTCTTCCAATGCCAGCTGATCTTTTCTTAGATAGGGGGCTCAAAACATCTCACAAAACTCCAAGTGAGGCTTCACCAATGCCTTATAAAGGCTCAGCTTTACATTCTTGCTTCTATTATTTGATTTCATTTGCAATTATTTGATTTAATTGAATTAATTTATATTTATTTGTTTTCATATTTACCAGTGTTTTACTGTTTCAATCCTATTAAATATAAAAAATGCACAAATTAATATATTATAAAGTGTAAATTTTATTTTTAATTGCTTTAAGAAATGTTCACTTTTCAGAATCAATCAAAATCAGAATCAGCTTTATTGACACTAATATATGATGGGAAATTTGTAATTTTGTGGCAGCAGCACAACTTATAAATTACAAAAATAAATACACAGTGCAACAAAAGAAATAATGAGTTTGCACTCATCAATTCATGAACCATTCAGAAACTTGCTGAAGTAAGAGAAGAAGGGAACATTAGGGGGGGGGCTTCTTCACACAGAGAGTGGTGGGAGTATGGAATGAGCTGCCAGACGAGGTGGTAAATGCGGGTTCTTTTTTAACATTTAAGAATAAATTGGACAGATACATGGATGGGAGGTGTATGGAGGGATATGGTCCGTGTGCAGGTCAGTGGGACTAGGCAGAAAATGGTTCGGCACAGCCAAGAAGGGCCAAAGGGCCTGTTTCTGTGCTGTAGTTTCTATGGTTCTATGGTTCTAAGAAGTTGTTCCTGAATACTTGAGTGTGGGTCTTCAAGCTCCTGTACCTCCTCCCTGACTGTGGTAATGAGAAGGGGGCATATCTAGATGGTGATGATCTTTAGTCATGGTTGCCACTTCTTGAGGCACCATATCCACTGAGCCACTGATATCCATACTATTTGTCAGCCTGGGTAGTCCAATTTACAGTATTTTTTGGGATTTGCATCCAGAAGGCCCTGCAATGCATTAATGTATTTCAATCATTCAGGCAGTTTTGCTGAAGACTTCTATCAGGGCTGGTGCATTGTTGACTGATGAGCAAGGATGGATTTCTTTTCACATAATTGGAGACATTTCCCCATCTATTTGGTGTTGTAAGTTTTTTTTTGCATTTAAATGCATGTTGAAATGGACCGTGATCAGCCACTGAGAGCTTGCATGCACAAAGACATGGTATTTAATTGATTTGTATCTTAAAACTTGACTAAACGTCAGAATCTCTTCCCTAATCACCAGCGCATTTTATCAACTTCTAAAAATGCTAGCCAGGCAATATCATATTTTGCTACCCTACAGCCACCTTTAACTTCTAATAGATCCCAGGTCCTTCAGAATGGGTTTTACAATGGTATTGAGAAGGAAGCCATATAGAGAATGTAGAAGGGTGGGATAAAATTAGACTTGGGCAGAAAGAACAAACAGTTGTGTTATTTGAAAGAAGTTGACACAAATACTTGGCCCAGCATTCTATTATCTATGGTGGATTGATAGAAGTCTATAGCATCTGTTTAACAGGGTTGGGTACCAACACGCTGGAAATTGTAATAACTAATAACTTACCCAGTATGATGCTAGCTACACAGATCCACTTATGGGAGGTTAAGCTTCAAATTTGCCTTGAACAGTTGACCAAGGATGAAGGCCAGAAAAATTACCTCAGTTTTTCTCATGGTGATAATGCTGAAAGCGTTCTGCTGAATCTGCAGAGACATTCTATCAGTTTTGCATGAAATACCCAATGCTCTGTACAGGATTGCCAGCAATTCTCAGATTTCCACATGTGCATACAATACTATAGAAGTTTAGTTCTTGTTGGTAGCTGATCACTGATGGTTTCTTTTTCGTTGGCAAGCATAGTGTTGCAACAATACTCTGGTGCCTACATCGGGGACTACATTCAACAAACTGTGGCTATTCAAGAAGTTCTTCTACATTTCTACAGAAGAGAGTAACTGCAAGCGGTTAAGATATTCCATTTCTTTATTTTTTTTAATTGTTTGAATTTAAATGGTTTTACATTATAGCAGTTTTTCACAGTTTTTATAGTTTGATTTAAAAATAAAATTGTTTCAGAATATCTTTTCTGAGCATCAGAAATACTGATACAGTATGCCAAGAAATTCACTCCAGCTAGTGGCACTGAGCATACTGAATGGATAGAAATCAGTAAGAGAGGAGCAGCAGCCTGTTGTAGTCTCCCTCCAGATTTCAGACCGATTGTGCAAATGACAAATGTGATCATGCTTTCTTATGTCAGTGGTGAGTGCAGATGCAGAAACCACGGTCCTGATGCAGGGTTTCATCTCAACCGTCGACCTTTTCCTTCCTCTCACTGATCGACCCACTGGGTTCTTCCAGAAGGTTGTGTTGCAGATGGAAGCCCTTATTTTAGTTTCCATATTATCAGCATATCAAACCCTTCTTAGTTTTGAATAATTATTTTATAGAATTATACACCAAGTATATACCGTTAGATATTTTAAGACAAGGGAGTTCTACAGAAAGAAAGGACATAAGCCGGGAAGATGTGGAATCGATACGGGTAGAGCTGCGTAACACTAAGGGGCAGAAGACGCTGGTGGGAGTTGTGTACATACCACCTAACAGTAGTAGTGAGGTCAGAGATGGTATTAAACAGGAAATTAGAAATGTGTGCAATAAAGGAACAGCAGTTATAATGGGTGACTTCAATCTACATGTAGATTGGGTGAACCAAATTGGTAAAGGTGCTGAGGAAGAGGATTTCTTGGAATGTATGCCGGATGGTTTTTTGAACCAACATGTCAAGGAACCAACTAGAGAGCAGGCTATTCTGGACTGGGTTTTGAGCAATGAGGAAGGGTTAATTAGCAATCTTATCGTGAGAGGCCCCTTGGGTAAGAGTGACCATAATATGGTGGAATTCTTCATTAAGATGGAGAGTGACATAGTTAATTCAGAAACCAAGGTTCTGAACTTAAAGAGGGGTAACTTTGAAGGTATGAGACGTGAATTAGCTAAGATAGACGCAAATGACACTTAAAGGATTGACGGTGGATATGCAATGGCAAGCATTTAAAGGTTGTATGGATGAACTACAACAATTGTTCATCCCAGTTTGGCAAAAGAATAAATCAAGGAAGGTAGTGCACCCGTGGCTGACAAGAGAAATTAGGGATAGTATCAATTCCAAAGAAGAAGCATACAAATTAGCCAGAGAAAGTGGCTCACCTGAGGACTGGGAGAAATTCAGAGTTCAGCAGAGGAGGACAAAGGGCTTAATTAGGAAGGGGAAAAAAGATTATGAGAGAAAACTGGCAGGGAACATAAAAACTGACTGTAAAAGCTTTTATAGATATGTAAAAAGGAAAAGACTGGTAAAGACAAATGTAGGTCCCCTACAAACAGAAACAGGTGAATTGATTATGGGGAGCAAGGACATGGCAGACCAATTGAATAATTACTTTGGTTCTGTCTTCACTAAGGAGGACATAAATAATCTTCCAGAAATAGTAGGGGACAGAGGGTCCAGTGAGATGGAGGAACTGAGCGAAATACATGTTAGTAGGGAAGTGGTGTTAGGTAAATTGAAGGGATTGAAGGCAGATAAATCCCCAGGGCCAGGTGGTCTGCATCCTAGAGTGCTTAAGGAAGTAGCCCAAGAAATAGTGGATGCATTAGTGATAATTTTTCAAAACTCGTTAGATTCTGGACTAGTTCCTGAGGATTGGAGGGTGGCTAATGTAACCCCACTTTTTAAAAAAGGAGGGAGGGAGAAACCGGGGAATTATAGACCGGTTAGCCTAACGTCAGTGGTGGGGAAACTGCTGGAGTCAGTTATCAAAGATGTGATAACAGCACATTTGGAAAGTGGTGAAATCATCGGACAAAGTCAGCATGGATTTGTGAAAGGAAAATCATGTCTGACGAATCTCATAGAATTTTTTGAGGTTGTAACTAGTAGAGTAGATAAGGGAGAACCAGTGAATGTGGTATATTTGGATTTTCAAAAGGCTTTTGACAAGGTCCCACACAGGAGATTAGTGTGCAAACTTAAAGCACACGGTATTGGGGGTAAGGTATTGATGTGGATGGAGAATTGGTTAGCAGACAGGAAGCAAAGAATGGGAATAAACGGGACCTTTTCAGAATGGCAGGCGGTGACTAGTGGGGTACCGCAAGGCTCAGTGCTGGGACCCCAGTTGTTTACAATATATATTAATGACTTGGATGAGGGAATTAAATGCAACATCTCCAAGTTTGCGGATGACACGAAGCTGGGTGGCAGTGTTAGCTGTGAGGAGGATGCTAAGAGGATGCAGGGTGACTTGGATAGGTTGGATGAGTGGGCAAGTTCATGGCAGATGCAATTTAATGTGGATAAATGTGAAGTTATCCACTTTGGTGGCAAAAATAGGAAAACAGATTATTATCTGAATGGTGGCCGATTAGGAAAAGGGGAGGTGCAACGAGACCTGGGTGTCATTATACACCAGTCATTGAAAGTGGGCATGCAAGTACAGCAGGCGGTGAAAAAGGCGAATGGTATGCTGGCATTTATAGCGAGAGGATTCGAGTACAGGAGCAGGGAGGTACTACTGCAGTTGTACAAGGCCTTGGTGAGACCACACCTGGAGTATTGTGTGCAGTTTTGGTCCCCTAATCTGAGGAAAGACATCCTTGCCATAGAGGGAGTACAAAGAAGGTTCACCAGATTGATTCCTGGGATGGCAGGACTTTCATATGAAGAAAGACTGGATGAACTGGGCTTGTACTCGTTGGAATTTAGAAGATTGAGGGGGGATCTGATTGAAACGTATAAAATCCTAAAGGGATTGGACAGGCTAGATGCAGGAAGATTGTTCCCGATGTTGGGGAAGTCCAGAATGAGGGGTCACAGTTTGAGGATAAAGGGGAAGCCTTTTAGGACCGAGATTAGGAAAAACTTCTTCACACAGAGAGTGGTGAATCTGTGGAATTCTCTGCCACAGGAAACAGTTGAGGCCAGTTCATTGGCTATATTTAAGAGGGAGTTAGATATGGCCCTTGTGGCTACGGGGATCAGGGGGTACGGAGGGAAGGCTGGGGCGGGGTTCTGAATTAGATGATCAGCTATGATCCTAATAAATGGCAGTGCAGGCTCAAAGGGCCGAATGGCCTACTCCTGCACCTATTTTCTATGTTTCTATGTTTCTATAAGCAGAAATCATGATCTAGTGGTGGTTGAAAGCCTCAGTTCTACTTCATCTGGTGTTTAGGACCCAAACCATGGGCTAAATGGTGTATAGTTCAGTCTGCTGTCTGGGATCTATGCCTAGACTTGCCATCCTTTCCCTCCCCCACTGACCCTATATTCTCTTCTTACTAATTTGGTACAGATGTATTATTAGAATCAATCAAATTCCTCGGAGCCTCTGTATGCTGGAAAATGGTAAGCTATGGTAGGCCCTCAGATGTGAGCAGGCTCAGGGTCTGTCATTGAACACCCTGATGGTTCTTGTCCACAAGCTGAAGCAGTGGAGACGGAACGTTGTCTTGTATTGAGGCTGTCAAGGAAGTAAAATATTTTTTAAAGTCTCTGACTTTCAGCGACGCTTAAAATCTATTAAAATTGCTGTAGGTAATTAAAAATGAAAATCATTTATAATTTAAATAAAGTTCATTATTAATACAAATCATCTAAAGATATAAAACTAAAATAATTTCAAAAAATAACTGGCCTCCTTAATCCCACATATGCTGCTTGACCTGCTGAGTACCTTCAGAATTTTCTGTTATGATAACAACTGGGTTGGCCAATTAGCACTCCCTTTTGTGTAGAATATCGTGGAATTGGCAGTAACTGATCAAACTGCAAGAATCTGGATCATTTTCCTTTTTTATTCTGGAATTATCACTGCAGTGTTTTGACACCATCTAGAGGATGTAGTAGGCATTCATCTACTGGTTAAGTATAATCCAAGATTTGAAAAACTATAATATATAATATATATTACCACTAAATACATTGAATGATGTTAGTGGAAGGATGAGTGACTTGTTATGATCTTGGAACAGTTCAGACAGTCACATTCAAAACAAGAGTAGGTGTGCAATACAAGATCAGGTTTTTAAGGTTGAAATGATGGTCTATCCTAATATTACTCAGCCCTTTCCCATCTTGAGCATTGTTGGGCCCTTGGTTGTGCCGCTAGTTTATCAATATTTGATTTCTGAACTATCGGATACCCAGGGCTGCTGGAGGGGTTGTGGAGCAGGAACCTGCCTCATTTTAGGACAAGGGGGTTCCTATTCTTGTCACCAGCATGGGCACTCCAGCCATGCCCTTTCAGTGTCCTCTCTGTACCCAGCCCAGGCAGCCACAGCTCAGGCAGGATGGTGCAATTAAGTCACAGCCAGGGTCAGAACTGCCCTCAGCTGCCCCCCGTTACCACTTGCTGCCTCCTCCACCAGCTCAGGTACACTGGGGTGGGGGGGGGGGGGTGTCTAGTGCTCTTCATAGAATAGTGAACCTAGTAAAGACATATGCTGGACTGGGACAAATAGAAAGGCTGCAGTAAATAGCTAATGATGCCATTGAGGGCTTTCTTGTGATTAATTTGCACTGTGCATACCTTCTTTTCAAAAGCTTCTGCTTTCAAAACTTTGTTTGCAGTAGGTGTAACTGAATTAAGAAGAAACAAATACAGGAATGGGGAATGAAGCAAATCTTTATTCTTCTAAGAGGTGATAATGGCCAAAATCCCATGGGCTTGCTGAGGAGTTCACTTCACTTCCCATGCTACAGGAGTGCTGGAGGAGAAGGAAATTCAATGTGGACTGCTCCGAGTCTTGTGTTAATACTTACAACACGTCACCATCCAGCTTATCCTCCTTCCCCACCCTTCACCTTCTTATCCTGGCATCTTCCCCCTTCCTTTCCAGCCCTGATATAGACGCTTGGCCCTATACAGCAACTGTTTATTCATTCCTACAGATGCTGCCTGACCTGCTGAGATCCTCAGCATTTTCTGTGTATTGTGTTGTGTTAGAGATAGAGCACTCTGGAAGGTAATTGTTCTTTTCCAAGTGAGGAGCCTGTTTGATTTTGCAGGCATTTAATACCCAGGTGACTCTGTTGCTCCCGTTCCTCTATTTTTCATGGAACAGGTAAGTAATATCCCTTGGGTTAATATCCTTTTTTCTTCTGCCAGGTCCAGTCTATAAAAGCAATGCTGCATCAACAAACACGTGGCAGGAGTGCTTCTGATGGGCGTCGCAACCATGTAGGCTCGTGCTCAGCTTTTCTCAGCACCACTGAATTGATCAAGATGTCACCTACATTTGGGAAAGCACCCTCAGCTCTAGTTACAATAGAAGATGATGCCACTGCCTCTGCACAAACTTCCACAAGCTGCTGAACAATGTGTCATTCAGACATCATTCATGGACCTGGGTTTCAGATGAACCTGGTGTGTCTTCTATCTGAAGTGAACGGTCATTGGCAGATTTTGCTGCACTGCTATAGGAACTTCTTACATTGCTTATTGGCTTTGCTTATGCTTATATAACTTCTCCAGAATATCGAAAGGCCTGGGCAGAGTGGACATGGGAAGAACGTTCCCATGAGTTGGAGAGTCTAGAATCTGAGAGCAGCCTCAGAGTAAAGTGACATTCCTCTAGAACTGGATTGAGGTGGAATATGTTCAGCAAGACGGTAGGGAATCTGTGGAGGTTGTTGCCAAAGAGGTGCTGTGGAGGCAAAGTAACTGAGTGTATTTAAGGCAGAGATTGATAACTCTTTGATTGCTAAGGGAGTTATGGGTTACAGGGAGAAGGCGACAGAATGAGCTTGAGGGAACAAAGCATTCATTATTGAACTGAGGAGCAAATTCAATGGACTGGATGGCCTCATTCTGCTCCTACATCTCATGGTCCTGTTAAATTCCAAAGGCAAATGGTGGCACAATCTGCTGTCACAGCAAGTGGTTCCAGACTCTTAAGAAAATAGAGATTCTGAGATACATAGCCTCCAACTTTCTCTATTCCTGTTTCTATCACTGCGAAGTAGGTAAGAGTTGATATAAGATCACTGGAAAATGATGCTGGAGAGGTGGTAATGGGGCGCAAAGAAATGATGGGCGAATTTAATAGATATATTGTGCTTGTCTTCACTGTGGAAGACACTAGCAGCAAGCCAGAAATTGGAGAGTGTCAGGGCGTGAGTAAGCATAGTTGCTATTACTATTGAGAAGGTCCTTGGGAAGCTGAGAGGTCTGAAGGTAGGTAGGTCTCATGGATCAGATGGACTATACACCAGAGTTATGAAAGAGGTAACTGAAAAGATTGCGGAGGAATTATTAGTAATCTTTCAAGATTCACAAGATTCTGGAATAGTTCTGGGGGACTGGAAAATTACAAATGTCACTTTAAGGTCATGTCAGGATGTGCTTTATCAACTACAGCTCAACATTTAAAACCATCCTCCCCTCAAAACTAATCAATACATTTCAGGACCTTGGTTTCAATACTTGCTTGTGCAATTGGATCCTTGATTTCCTCACTTGCAATCCTCAATCAGTTTGGATTGGTAAAATCATCTCTACAATCTCCATCAGCACAGGTGCACCACAGGGCTACGTGCTTAGCCCCCTGCTCTACTCACTTTACACTTATGACTGTGTGGCTAAGCACAGCTTCAATGTGATATTGAAGTTTGCTGATGATACCACCATTGTAGGCCGAATCAAATTAGTGACAGATCAGCATATAGGAGGGAGATTGAAAATCTGGCTGAGTGGTGCCGTCACAACAATCTCTTACTCAATGTCAGCAGGACTAAGGAGCTGATTATTGACTGCAGGAGAAGCAAGCTAAAGGTCAAAAAGAGAGTCCGCATTAGGGGATCAGAGGTGGAGAGGGTCAACAACTTTAAATTCCTTGAGGCTATTATTTTGGAGGATCTGTCCTGGGTCCAAGATGCAAGTACAAGTATGAAGATACCATAGCAGCATCTCAACTTCCTTAGAAGTTTGCAAAGATTCAGCATGACATCTAAAACTTTGAGAAACTTCTGCGGTTGAGAGTATGCTGACTGGCTGTATTACAGCCTGGTACGGAAACACCAATGTCCTTGAGTGGAAAATCCTACAAAAAGTAGTGAATGTGGCCCAGTCCATCACAAGTAAAGCCCTCCCCACCATTGAGCATATCTACATGAAATGTTGTTCACAGGAAAGCAGCATCCATCATCATGGTCCCCCACCACCCAGGTCATGATCTCTTCTCGAAACTGCCATGAGGAAGATGGTACAGGAGCCTCAGGACTCACACCACCAGCTCAGGGATAGTTATTATCCCTCAACCATCAGGCTCTTGAATAAGGGGGATAACCTTGTCCATCCTGGTACGAGAAGGAAAGCAACCAGAAGTCGTGATACATGTTGGGACCAACGACATAGGCAGGAAAAGGGATGAGGTCCTGAAGTGTGAGTTTTGGGAACTAGACAGAAGGCTGAAGAACAGAACCTCAAGGGTGGCGTTCTCAGGATTGCTGCCAGTGCTACGTGACGGTGATGGTAAGAATTGGAGGAGATGGCAGTTGAATGCGTGGCTGAGGAGTTGGTGCAGGGAGCAGGATTTTAGATTTTTGGATCATTGGGATCTCTTCTGGGGAAGGTGGGACCTGTACAGATTGGATGGGTTGCACCTGAACTCGAGGGGGAGCAATATCCTTGCAGGTAGGTTTGCTAGCATGGTTCGTGAGGGTTTAAACTAATTTGCAAGGAGGATGGGACCCAGAGCAATAGAGCAGTGAAAGAAGTGCATGGAGTAAAGCCAGGTCTGACATATAGAGAGGCTTTGAGGAAAGAGAAGCAGAATAAATAGTGTTAACACAGTAAGGTAGAAGGGCTAAAATGTGTGTACCTCAATGCAAGAAGCATCAGGAACAAAGGTGATGAACTGAGAGCTTGGATACAGACATGGAATTATGATGTAGTGGCCATTACAGAGACTTGGCTGGCACCAGGGCAGGAATGGATTCTCAGTATTCCTGGATTTCAGTGCTCTAAAAGGGATAGAGAGGGCGGAAAAAAGGGAGGAAGGGTGGCATTACTGGTCAGGGATACTGTTACAACTACAGAAAGGGTGGATAATGTAGCACTCTTTTGAGTCAGTATGGGTGGAAGTCAGGAACAGGAAGGGAGCAGTTACTCTATTGGGGGTATTCTATAGAGATACAGAGGAGCAGATTGGGAGGCAGATTTTGGAAAGGTGCAAAAATAAATGGGTTGATATCATGGGTGACTTTAACTTCCCTAATATTGATTGGCACCTGATTAGTTCCAAGGGTTTAGATGGGGCAGAGTTTGTTGTGTGTCCAGGATGGATTCCTGTCACAGTATGTGGACAGGCCGACTAGGGGGAATGCCATACTAGATCTAGTACTAGGCAATGAACAGGGTCAGGTCACAGATCTCTCAGTGGGTGAGTATCTGGGGGACAGTGACCACCGCTCCCTGGCCTTTAGCATTACCATGGAAAAGAATAGAATCAGAGAGGACAGGAAAATCTTTAATTGCGGAAGAGGAAATTATGAGGCTATAAGGCTAGAACTTGCGGGTGTGAATTTGGATGATGTTTTATCACCAGGGAAATGTGCTATGGACATGTGGTCGATGTTTAGAGATCTATTGCAGGATGTTAGGGATAATTTTGTCCCAGTGAGGAAGATAAAGAATGGTAGGGTGAAGGAACCATGGGTGACGAGAGGTGGAAAATCTAGTCAGGTGGAAGAAGGCAGCATAGATGAGGTTTAAGAAGCAAGGATCAGATGGGTCTATTGAGGAATATAGGGAAGCAAGAAAGGAGCTTAAGAAGGGGCTGAGAAGAGCAAGAAGGGGACATGAGAAGGCTTTGGTGAGTAGGGTAAAGGAAAACCCCAAGGCATTCTTCAATTATGTGAAGAAAAAAAGGATGACAGGAGTGAAGGTAGGACCGATTAGAGATAAAGGTGGGAAGATGTGCCTGGAGGCTGTGGAAGTGAGCGAGGTCCTCAATGAATACTTCTTTTCGGTATTTACCTATGAGGGGGATCTTGATGATGGTGAGGACAATATGAGTGAGGTTGATGTTCTGGAGCATGTTGATATTAAGGGAGAGGAGGTGTTGGAGTTGTTAAAATACATTAGGATGGATAAGTCCCCGGGGCCTGACAGAATATTCCCCAGGCTGCTCCACGAGGCGAGGGAAGAGATTGCTGAGCCTCTGGCTAGGATCTTTATGTCCTCGTTGTCCACGGGGATGGTACCGGAGGATTGGAGGGAGGCGAGTGTTGTCCCCTAGTTCAAAAAACGTAGTAAGGATAGTCTGGGTAATTATAGACCAGTGAGCCTTACGTCTGTGGTGGGAAAGCTGTTGGAAAAGATTCTTAGAGATAGGATCTCTGGGCATTTAGCGAATCATGGTCTGATCAGGGACAGTCAGCATGGCTTTGTGAAGGGCAGATCATGTCTAACAAGCCTATAGAGTTCTTTGAGGAGGTGACCAGGCATATAGATGAGGGTAGTGCAGTGGATGTGATCTATATGGATTTTAGTAAGGCATTTGACAAGGTTCCACATGGTAGGCTTATTCAGAAAGTCAGAAGACATGGGATCCAGGGAAGTTTGGCCAGGTGGATTCAGAATTGGCTTGCCTGCAGAAGGCAGAGGATCATGGTGGAGGGAGTACATTCAGATTGGAGGATTGTGACTAGTGGTGTCCCACAAGGATCTGTTCTGGGACCTCTACCTTTCGTGATTTTTATTAACGACCTGGATGTGGGGTAGAAGGCTGGGTTGGCAAGTTTGCAAACGACACAAATGTTGGTGGTGTTGTAGGTAGTGTAGAGGATTGTCAAAGATTGCAGAGAGACATTGATAGGATGCAGAAGTGGACTGAGAAGTGGCAGATGGAGTTCAACCTGGAGAAGAGTGAGGTGGTACATTTTGGAAGGACAAACTCCAAGGCAGAGTACAAAGTAAATGGCAGGATACTTGGTAGTGTGGAGGAGCAGAGGGATCTCGGGGTACATGTCCACAGATCCCTGAAAGTTGCCTCACAGGTGGATAGGGGAGTTAAGAAAGCTTATGTTAGCTTTCATAATTCGAGGGATAGAGTTTAAGATTTGCAATGTAATGATGCAGCTCTATAAAACTCTGGTTCGGCCACACTTGCAGTACTGTGTCCAGTTCTGGTCACCTCACTATAGGAAGGATGTAGAAGCATTGGAAAGGGTACAGAGGAGATTTACCAGGATGCTGCCTGGTTTAGAGAGTATGGATTATGATCAGAGTTTAAGGGAGCTAGGGCTTTACTCTTTGGAGAGAAGGAGAATGAGAGGAGTCTTGATAGAGGTGTACAAGATAATAAAAGAAATAGATAGAATGGATAGCCAGCGCCTCTTCCCCAGGGCACCACTGCTCAATACAAGAGGACATGGCTTTAAGGTAAGGGGTGGGAAGTTCAAGGGGGATATTAGAGGAAGGTTTTTTACTCCGAGAGTGGTTGGTGACTGTCCTAGTCTTGGCAAGCACTATGACAACAAGTATGGAGTTAAATACTATCAGAATTAAATAATTAGCTGACACATGCAAATTCTGTAATCCACTGTGCTGCTGAATCCGTAGTTGTGAAGCCCCGCCCCCCCCACCCCCGGCCCCACTCCCAGGCGCTGTGTCCACTGGAAGTCCTGGATCAGTGACGTCCACGATGTCCTTCGCCGGGATCCAAGTACGTTCTTCTGGGCCATACGATTTCCAGTCCACAAGGTACTGGACCTTACCACATACCGGTGAGACGCCAGGAGGCATCGCAAGGTATAGACAAGGGAACAATCTACCAGCCGGGGAGGAGGTGAAGGTGGGGTGACTGGGGCCTGGGAGAGGTAGTAACCGGATTGAGCTGGGAAACATCGAATTATTGTTGGACCTTCAGTGATGCTGGTAGATATTATCTATAGGACACCTTGTTGACAGTCTTTTCTACTACAAACAGTCCCACGTAGCGCAGTGCCAATTTCCAGTTTTTGACTTACAGAGGAAGAACCCTTGATGCCAACTAGACCTCCTCTCCTTGCTTGAATAGCTTTACCTGTTGACAGAGTTGATCAGCCTGTTGGGAATGCTGTTTCTGGGCACGCAGCAGAGAAGCCCTAGCTCGACTCCATGTGCGCTTGTGGTGCTGGATCAGCTGTTCGGCTGCAGGAACTCCTACGTCAATCTCCTGATCGGGGAGGAGCAGGGGCTGGAATCTCTTCTGGGATTCAAAGGGAGACATACCGGTGGAGGACGACTGGAGGTTATTGTGAGCGATCTCTGCCCAAACCAATTGGGAGCTCCAGAACGTGGAGTTGGAAGAAGCAGGACAGTGCAGGGTTGTATCCAACTCCTGGTTCACTCTCTCAGTCTGGCCATCAGGTTGGGGGTGGAAGCCAGACGAGAGGCTGGCCGTGGCTCCCACAAGAGAGCTGAAAGCCTTCCAAAAGCGGGGAGTGAACTGTGGTCCGCGATCAGACACTATGTCTTGAGGAAAGCCATGGAACCTTGGCCTGTTGAACCATGAGCGTGACAGTCTCACAAGCTTATGGGAGCCTGGGGAGGGAAATGAAGTGGGCAGCCTTGAAAAATCGATCCACAATGACCAAAACAATGGTTTTCCATTAGATGGGGGCACCAGTGATGAAATCTACTGAGAGGTGGAACCAGGGGAGGTAGGGCACAGGCAGTGGACATAACAGACCCGCAGGATGCTGGTGTGATGTCTTGTTCCGAGCACAGGTGGGACATGCAGATACAAAGTCATGGACATCCTGGGACATAAATGGCCACCAAAATTGTCTCTTTATAAACTCCTGAGTCCATTGAATTCCTGGTTATCCAGCCAGATGAGAGGAGTGACCCCATTCCAATACTTTGGAATGCACTGCAGCAGGTACAAACTGCTGGTTGGGAATTCCCCCATCCAGGCCTGGATCTGATTGTTGGGCGGCCCTCACCTCTGCCTCAATTCTCCAGATCATCGCAGCAATACACGAGCGAGGAAGAATTGGCTCTGGATCAGCATTGTCCTCAGATCCGTCCAACTGCCTGGAGAGAGCGTCGGCCTTCATATTCTAGCTGCCAGGACGATAAGTGAAGACAAAATTGAACTGTCTGAAGAGGAGAGCCCCACCGGTCTTGACGTGAGTTGAGTCTCTCAGCGTCCTGAATATAGGAGAGGTTCTTGTGATCTGTCCAGACCAAAAATGGATGTTCTGCCCCCTCCAGCCAGTGTCGCCATTCCTCCAGGGCCTCCTTGACAGTCAGAAACTCCCGGTTCCCAATGTTGGTCGGAGTCAAACGACGGGGAAGAAAGGCACAGGGGTGCAGCCAGCTATCTGCAGACGAGCGCTGAGAGAGGACAGCTCCAACGCCTACATCGCATGCATCCACCTTGACAATGAATGGCTGAGATGGGTCTGGTGTTGCAGCAGCGGGGCAGTGGTGAAACGTCACTTTATCCCAGAAAATGCTTAGTTGACATCGTCTGTCCAATGGAATCCTGCTGAGGTGTCCTTGGTGAGTTCATTAATTGAAACCGCGATGGAGCCAAAATTCTGGATGAAATGGTGATAAAAGTTTGCAAACCCCATGAAGCGCCGTACCTGTTTGACTGTAGATGGTTTGGGCTACTCTGCAACTGCCTGAACTTTACTAGGGTCCATTTGAACACTGGATAAGGTAAGTATATAGCCCAAAAATGACACCTGGTCTTTATGGAATTCACATTTTTTCAGGCTTGGCATACAGGTTACTTCTAAGGAGGCGTCTGAGTACTCTCCGTAACTTCACTGAGAACAGATTCCATTGCCTGTAGCTTGTCTCCTACCTGACCAATGAACCTCACGGCCAAGGTCAGTTGCTCTCTCTCTGCTGGGTCCATCTTTGTTGTTCGAGACTTGCTGTTACCAAGTTCGGATATGGCCCAAGTGCGGAGTGAGAGACACTGAAGCAGCTCGATAGTACACAAGCTTTAACGCGAGCAGTGCTAAAGGGGAAAGAAAGCAATAAATGCTAGGCCTAAAAGGGCCGTTAGCTAAAACTCTCACATGGGAAATGAAGCCTACACTGCGGCTGAAAAGAAAATCTAAACATTAAACGAATACTGCTAGCCTTCAGACTCAGTTGACTCAAAAGTGCAATATCTCAGGGAAGGCCGAAAGCAAACAGACAGCGAAGCATTGCTGTACTCTGTCCAAGTCTGGACAAGCACTATAACGACAAGTATGGAGTTAAATACTATCATGATTAAATAATAATTAGCTGACACGTGCAAATTCACAAGCGCAATTGCCGTATCTGCTGTGCTGCCGAATCCGTGGTTGTGACAGCTTATCTACGACAGGATATGCTGGCATTGAGAGTGTCCAGAGAAGGTTCACCAGAATGATCTCGGGAATGAAAGGGTTGACTTTTGAGGAGCGTTTGATGGCCCTAGGTCTGTACTCATTGAAGTTTAGAAGAATGGGGGGGGGGGGAATCTTTTTGAAACCTATCAAATATTGAAAGACTTAAATGGAGTGGATGTGGAAAGGATGTTTTCTGTAGTGGGGGAGTCTAGCACTGGATGGCACAGCCTCAGAATACACGTACATCATGTTAGAACAGAAATGAGGAGAAAGATTTTTCAGCAGAGGTTGGTGAACCTGAGAAGTTCATTGCCACGGATGGCTGTGGAGGCCACATCATTGGGTATATATAATGCAGAGATTGATAGGTTCTTGATTAATAAGGGTGTCAAAGGTTATAGGGAGAAAGCAAGAGAATGGGGTTGAGGAGATGATAAATCAGCTGTGATAGAATAGTGGAAAGGCCTAATTCTGCTCCTATATCTTAGTCTTATGGTTAAAGGTTTTGCTGTTAAATGGCATCTCTGCACAATTCTGCTTGATATATCTCGACATCGGAAATGAATCTTGAGAAATGTTGATGCGCACAAATACAAACGTAAATTCATTTTGCAATGTAACTAAGAGCCAAAGATTTATCATGACGCCCCAGAAGCCAATTGTCTGCATGTCACAACAGGCACAGCTATGTGTTCGGATATGGCCCGTGCGAAGAGAGAGAGGCACTGAAGCAGGTTGATAGTTCACAGACTTTAATGTGAACCAGATTTTAAGGGAAAAATGAACAATAGTTGACACATGCATATTCACAAGCGCAATTGCCAAATCTGCATCGCAGCCTGCCTGCGGGGGCCTGTAGGTCCTGCAGCCGAGTCCGTGGTTGTGTCCCTTCCATCAGTGCTGTTCCTGAGGCACCACAAACCTGTGCCCGCTGGAAGTCCCGGATGAACAACTTTTCCAGGATTCCTTTGCAGGTTCCAAGAATATTCTTCAGGATCATACCCTTCCCAATCCACAAGGTACTGGACCTTACCCTGTACCCAGCGAGATGCTAGGAGGCACCGCACAGTATTGACCAGGGAACCATCCATCAAGTGGGGAGGAGAGGGAGATGAGGTAACTGGAGCCAGGGGAGAGCTGGGAAACATAGAACACTGGGTGAATCTTCATTGATGCCGGCAGACGCAATCTATATGAGACCTTGTTGACAGACTTTCCCACTACATATTGTCCCACAGAGTGCAGAGCCAATTTGCAGCACTCAATTTTCAGGAGAAGATCCCTTGATGCCAATCAAACCTCCTCTCCTGGCTTGAAAGGCCTCACCAGTCGACAGTGTCGATCAGCCTGCTGGGAATGTCGTTTCTGGGTGCCCAGCAGAAAAGACCTGGCCCACTTTCAGGAGCGCTTGTAGCGCTGAATCAGCTGTTCAGCAGCAGGAACTCCCACATCAATCCCCGGCCAGGGAAGAGTGGTGGCTGGAATCCCTTCTAGCAATCGAAAAGGGACATGCCAGTGGAGGACAACTGAAGATTATTGTGGTCGATCTCTACCCAAACCAATTGGAAACTCCAGGACACGGGGATGGAAGAGGCAAGGCAGCACAGGGTTGTCTCCTACTCCTGGCTCACTCCTTCAGTCTGGCCATTGGATTGGGGGAGGAAACCAGACGAGAGGCTGGCCGTGGCTCCTACAAGAGAGTAGAAAGCCTTCCAAAAGCGGGAAATGAACTGTGGACCGCGATCAGACACTATGTCTTGAGGAAAGCTGTGGAGTCTGAAGACATGTTGAACCATGAAGATGACAGTCTCACAAGCTGATGGGAGCTTGGAGGTGGCAATGAAGTGGGCAGCCTTGGGGAATCCATCCACAACAACCAAAATGGAAGTGTTTCCATTAGAGAAGGGTATCTACTGTGAGGTGGGTCAAGGGGCGGTGAAGCACAGGAAGCAGACATAGCAGACCCACAGGGTCTTGTTCTGAGTGCAGGTGGGACAGGCAGATACGAAGTCATAGACATCCTGGGACTTAGATAAATGCTGCCTGAGCAGGGCAAAAAGCATTATCAAGGATGCATCTCACCCAAACCATGGACTTTTTACTCTCCTCCCAACCAATAGGCGCCACAGGGGCCTCCGCTCCTGCAACAGCAGGCACAGGAAGAGCTTCTTCCCTGAAGCTGTGACACTGCTGAACCTCACATCACAGCGCTAAGCAGTATTGCACCCATATTGTACTCTCAGTACTTTTATATTTGTGCGCACTTACTTTTTATTCACAGTTATTTTGTAAACAACACTATTCTTTGCATTTCTGGTTAGATGCTAACTGCATTTCATTGGCTTTGTATCTTCTGCACTCGCAACAATGACAATAAAGCTGAACCTAATTGTCATCTGACTGGCAACAATGAATATAGAAATGAGTCAGGTTTTATAAACAAATAACCATTTATTAAACTCTGCTCATTGTTAGTAAATAAAAATAAACAAACGAAAACCTTAACCGGAGGTAAACTGCTATGCGGCCATTTAACAAACCGCCAAACTCAGTACTAGTTCTTAAAGCGGTAAATGAGAACACAGTCTTAAAGTGGTAAATTGGAACACAGTTCTTAGAATGGTAAATTTGAAAGTCCAAGAGATTTATACAGTCAATTAGCAGAGACTTTCCTGAAGTAAAGAATTCCTCAAAGACATGATGTTACCGCTGATCCCAGCCGGAACCTGCCTTGTCTGCAGGATTCACGACGATGGAAATAAAACGGTTTAAAGGCACTGCCCTTTTTCTCTGTAGAATAAACTAGATTCTGCACAACCTTTTCTGCTGCTTTTAGCAGAGGTTATCTCATGCAGATCACTCTTACTTGAATTAATGCAATAATGGTTGATCCTCAACTAAAACTGACTCCTTCAGGTTCCCGTCTTCACTCTCCAATACTACTGAAAAGGTACATCAACAAATCTGGCAGTTATTGGTGAAACTACCGGCCCAACACTTCTGTACCTTACAATAGAAAGTAAAACTCCATTTTAAAACTATACTGCGTCATGAAACTAATATGCAGCGTAGCGGAGTATCTGACTGACGATCTAACTGAAAACTAACTGCGTCACCAGGAGTCTACCCTTATATACCTGGTGAGAATGGGTCATCAAATGACCTCACATTGGCAGGAAAATTACATCATGTGACCTCCGCAAGATCATTACATCATCTTCATAAGACAGTCGCAAGATATCCATGAGGTATGTAACATAATCTAATCTAATCAAATCTAATCTAGATGACCATGCAAATTGTCTCTTTATGAATTCCTGGGTCTGTTGAATTCCCGGATGGTCAGCCAGACAGGAGGAGTGACCACATTACAACACTTTGGGGACAAACACCCTATTGGAAGCTCCCTCCCCCCCCCCCCCCCCCCGAGTCTAGGTCTAACTGTTGGGCGGTCCTCACCTCCACATCTATTCCCCAGGTCACCAGAGCAGCAATGCACAAGCGAGGAAGAATGGTCTCTGGATCAGCATTGTCCTCAGAACCATCAAACTGGTGGGACAGAGCATTGGCCTTGGCATTCTTACTGCCATGATGATAGGTGAAGATAAAATTAAACTGGGTGAGGAAGAGAGCCCACTAGGCTTGATGAGAGTTGAGTCTCTTTGCATCCTGAATGTAGGAAAGGTTATTATGATCTGTCTCGTCCAACAATAGATGCTCTGCCCCCTCCAGCAAGCATCACCATTCCTCCAGGGCCTCCTTGACAGCCAAAAGTTCCTGGTTCCAGTATCATAATTATTCTTGGCCAGAGTCAAGCAATGGGAAACAAAGGCATAAGGGTGTAGCTGGCTATCCAGAGAAGAGCATTGAGAGAGGACAGCTTCAATGCCAACACTGGAAGCAACCACCTTCACTACGAATGGCCGTGATGGGTCCGGGTGTTGAAGCACTGGGGCAGTGTTGAAGCATCACTTTAATTCTGACAATGCTTGGTCATCACCATCTGCCCAATGGAATCCTGCCGAGGTCTTCCTCGTGAGTGTACTTATGGGAACCGCAATAAAGCCTCAATTCTGGATGAAGTGGTGATAAAAGATTGCAAATCTCATGAAATGCTGTGCCTGTTTGACTATAGATAGTTAGGACTACTCCGTAACTACCTGAACTTTACTCAAGTCCATTTGAACACTGGATGGGGTAAGTACATAGCTCAAAAATGACACCTGGTCTTTCTGGAACTCACATTTCTTGTGCTTGGTGCACAGGTTATTTTTGAGGAGCTGTCTAAGAACCCTTAGGAGATGCTGGATGTGTTCCTGATGAGAATAGGAATAGATGTGTCATCTAAATGCACAGAACAAACTGGTTCAACACGTCCCTGAGCGCATTATTAACTAAGGCCTGGAAAACAGCGGGCATGTTGGCCAGACCAAAGAGCCTCACAAGGTACTCATGGTGGCCATTAGAGGTGTTGAAAACTGTCTCCTACTCATCTCCTTCTCTCATACAAAATCAGATTATAAGCATTGCGATGATCAATTTTGGAAAATCTGGTTGCTCTCTGGAGATATCCAAACACAGACGCCAGCAGGGGAAGAGGGTAGCGATTCTTCACAGTTGTTCAGGGGCCGATAATTGATGCAGGGACGGAGCTTGCCATCTTTCCTGCTCTCAACAAAGAAGCTCACTCCTGCCGGCAAGGTTAAGGGATGGATAAACCCCATGGCCAGTGCTTCCTTGGTGTACTCTTCCGTGGCGACTGTTTCAGGATGAGAGAGGGAAATGAGCTGACCCCAGCGAGGAATATATTGCCAGGTAGGAGGTCTGTGGTGCAATCATATGGCTGATTTGGAGGCAGGGAGGTGGCCTTGCTTTTACTGAAAACCTCAAAGAGATCCGCATATTCACCTGGAATCCCAGACAGGTCCACATCCTTAGCTGACACAGGAGAGGATTCATGGAACAGAACTTGAACTGGACCCAGACAGGTAGACAGGCATACTGGTCCCCACACTTGGAGTGCTTTAAGAGATCAATTGATCCCTAGGTTATGTTGGGATAACCGGGGGAGACTAAGCACCAGTGGGAGTTCGGGTGAATCAACCAGATAGAAAGAGAGTTCTTCACTACGGTTGCCTTCGAGCACAAGTTGGAGCCATTCGGTGGAAAGGTGGGTCGAGCCTGTGCCCAGAAGTCGACCGTTTAGGGCCTTGATGTTGATCTTCAACTGTTAATGATGTGAATCTTTTAATTCCTGAGTCAGAACTCCCCATCTTTGATCTAGAGAAATGAGTCCATGAGATTCTCGGCTGCACCAGAGTTGATACATACTTTAAGTTCATGGGTCCGAGATCCCCATGATAAGAGAAAGTTAATT
Source organism: Mobula birostris (assembly GCF_030028105.1). Classification (NCBI taxonomy): domain Eukaryota; kingdom Metazoa; phylum Chordata; class Chondrichthyes; order Myliobatiformes; family Myliobatidae; genus Mobula; species Mobula birostris. The sequence continues at coordinate 183,319,357 of NC_092370.1, read as the reverse complement.
GTAGAGAGAACTGACCCATCAGGACCCCTCCCTGCTGTCGGGTATCCTCTTTCACTCACACTGGGGACATGAAGTCTGGGAATGTCCTGGATCACCATAATAGAGGCAGGAACCAGTTGTCCTGCACCGATCCCATTCTTCCTGGGACAGGCTCCTATGCCCCACTTGCATAGGCCCCTCTGTGGACTGGGTTCTGGATGATGAGGGAAAGGATGAGGAAAGATGGTGATCAGACAGTGTGCAGGAAACTTGAGATATTCTCTCCCTGCACCACTCAGTTACCCGGTCGTCATCTTGAACAGCCAGGTTAATCAGATTATCCTGCTCATCAAGGACAGCAATCTTGTGTCAGAGCCTTGCGTTCAGTCCACGCCGGAAGGCCGCGATGAGAGGTCTCTCATTCCATCCTGCTTCCATTGCAAATGTGCAGAATTTGACTGCGTAGGCCCTCACTGTCCTTCTGCCTTGGGCCATGTTCAGGAGTCAATGGGTAGCCTCCTGACCCCATACTAGAAGGTCAAACACCCTCCTTAAGTCTGCAATGAATAGATTAGATTAGATTATGAGGACACGCAGTCCTCTTTTATTGTCATTTAGTCATGAAATGTCAGAACCACTGGGTTGTGGGGTATCCTTGCCCCCGTAAGGTGTTGAACAGGCTGAGTGGAGTCCTATCTAGCAGATTGATCATGCACACCAGTTTTTACGTATCATCACCAAAATGATCAGGCTGGGCTTGGAATGTCAGCTCGCATTAGTAATAACATTTCTGCGGCCATTGGGGTCCCCAGAGTACCTGCCTGCTGGTGGAAAACTCTGTTCTTGTATGGGTGTGGGAGTCTGTAGTGGCCCAAATTTGGGAGTCTGTAGTGGCCCAAATTCGGGAGTCAGTTCTGCTCTGGGTGTGGGAGTGGGAGCGTTAGTGGCAGAGGTTGTCGGGGCAGCAGGAAAGGAGGACCTGCGAGATGCCGAGAGTGGGACTAACACGGCCAAAAGCTGCTGAATTGCTTTGGCGAGAACGCTAATGGCGGTCAGCGGTTGCTGGCTGTCCACAGTGAGGTCGTGGATGGCAGCCATGAAAGCAGAATTGCTGACACTTGACTCTGATTGTCTGAAGAGAGCTGTTGAACAGTTGCTATGAGTGATGATCCTCCAGGTAAGACTGGGCTTGTCAGTGTGAGATTATCTGCCTCATTGTTTTAGTAACTTCACTCAGAACAGATTCCAGTGCTAAAGCTTGTCCCCTACCTGACCAATGAATCTCAGGGCAAGGTTAGCTGCTGTCTCTCTGCTGGGTCCATTTTTGTGTGGGCGAGACTTGTTCCAGTACATTTGGATATGGCCCAAGTAGGGAGACAGACACTGAAGAAGGTCAATAGTTCACAGACTTCAGTGCAAACGGGATCTTAAGGGAAAAGAAAACAATAAAAACTAGGCCATACATTAACTAAAACTCTCAAACGGAAAACTAGATGCCAATACTGCGGCCAAAGTAATATCTAAAAATAAAATGAATACTGCTAGTCTTCAGTGTCAGTAGACTCGATAGTCCACTTTCTCAGGCAAGGCCAAATGCAAGCAGGTAGCATAACATTGCTGTGCTTTGCGCAAGTCTCAGCAAGTGCTACAATGAAAAGGAGAGAGTTAAATACTGCCATAGTAATTAGCTGATACATACATATTCATGAGTGTAATTGCCAAATCTGCTGCACACCTTGCCTATGGGTGTGCATAGAGCCTGCAGCCGAGTCCATGGTTGTGGCAGCCTGAGGATGAAAGAGTCACATGAGCTGCCCAAATACATGGCATTGACCATCAAGGGAGGAGGGAGGAAACGTAGACTCAGACCATGAGAGGCAGATTGGAAGTCTGTGTGGGCGCCACTCCTCGCACAGATACTCGAGCAATGTGTGGTTAAGTGCCTTGCTCAAGGACACAAACACGCTGCTGCAGCTGAGGTTTGAACTAGCGACCTTCAGATCACTAGACGAATGCTTTAACCACTTGGCCACGTGCCCATCAAGAATATCATGCATTTCAGAGGAGATGCAGCTTCAGTAAATGTTTTGGGTGTATAGAACTGGGAGTGAATGCATGGAGTCCTGCAGTACTGTTAACTCTGGTGTGGGTAATGCCAACTATCTCACTTCATGAAGAAAATGAAGACCCCTAATATTGCACTGGGTGGTAACTTTGAGTCTATAGGATAAGTTAACAGCCCTGACTTAAATGATCCCAAGTGTAAATTCAGGATGATATTGACCTTGCATTTTGGTGGACAGTCTAGATTAGGAATGGCTGAATGAAGATCTGTAGAAGGCCACTGACCTCTATTTTTACTGACCTGGAAAACCTGTGTCCAAATGCACTGCTCCTCTGAGAGCAGGAGAAGGTAAGTAGCTTCCAAACTCCCTTGGCGGATGGTTATCATCTAAGATAGAGCCTCCCTTTTCTACCTCGTCTGTCTCCAGGCCATCTCCTCTTGCTTTGATGCCTGTCATTCCCATTGTAACTGAAGACCCTATGGCAAACATGTACCAAGGTGAAAGCGATGCCGGGAGTTCATCCAGAATTCCGAAAGCACTTGTATATCACTCTTTTGGCTAATGGAAGGTACAGAGCAGACGTGCACGTAGCACGCGAATAAATCTACAGATGGTTGATAACCTCTGTAAGTAAAGTTAGGTGACACTGTTAAAATTACATGGTTCACTTTCAGTTTATCAGAGAACGTATACAGTATACAACCTGAAATTCTTAGTCTTCACAGACATACACGAAAAACAGAACCCCAAAAGAATGATCGATGGAAAAACATTAGAATTCCAAAGCTCCTCCCTCCCCACACAAGCAGCAGCAAAGCATCAAACCTCCCCTCCCCCTCCACCCACATCAGCAAAAAGCATCAGCACCCACCACCCCCAAGATGTTCCTTCTCCCGCGATGCCTCAGTCAGCGGCACCAGCCTGGAACTGATCGTCCACAGGACTTCCCAGGGTCGCTCCCTGGAGGTGCGGCTTTCATGTTGTGCCTGGAGAATGTTGGAGAACAGCCGGTTGTTGAGCTCCAGGAACGGGAACTCATCCACTGTGAAAATTGACAGTTTAAGGGACATTGTGGGTCATGGACCTTAATAGAACCCCAGTCACCTTGAAAAGGGAAAAAAAGACATTAAGAGAGAGGAATTTAACCTGTTTCTGCAGATGAGCTTGAAGAGCCAGCCATTGGCACCACCTAAAGTATACCTTTCTGTGGGAACACCTTATTGTTTCTGAATGAGATATACCCAATGTAGACCATAAGATATAGGAGCAGAAGTAGGCCATTCAGCCCATTGAGTCTGCTCTGCCATTCAATCATGGGCTGATCCAATTCGTCCAGTCATCCCCACTTCCCTGCCTTCACCCCATACCCTGGCTAATCAAGAGCCTATCTATCTCTGCCTTAAATACACCCAATGACTTGGCCTCCACAGCCACTCGTGGCAAAAAAATTCCACAGATTTACCACCCTCTGACTAAAATAATTTCTCCGCATCTCTGTTCTAAATGGACGTCCTTCAATCCTGATGTTGTGCCCTCTTGTCCTAGAATCCCCTACCATGGGAAATAACTTTGCCATATCTAGTCTGTTTAGGCCTTTTAACATTCAGAATGTTTCTCTGAGATTCCCCCTCATTCTCCTGAACTCCAGGGAATACAGCCCAAGAGCTGCCAGATGTTCCTCATACAGTAACCCTTTCATTCCTGGAATCATTCTCATGAATGTTCTCTGAATCCTCTGCAATGTCAATATATCCTTTCTAAAATAAGGAGCCTAAAACTGCACACAATACTCCAAGTGTGGTCTCACGAGTGCCTTATAGAGCCTCAACATCACATCCATGCTCTTATATTCTATACCTCTCTAGAAATGAATGCCAACATTGCATTCACCTTCTTCACAACCAACTCAACCTGGAGGTTAACCTTTGGGGTATCTTGCACAAGGACTCCCAAGTCCCTTTACATCTCTGCATTTTGAATTCTCTCCCCATCTACAGAATAGTCTGCCTGTTTATTTCATCCACCAAAGTATATGACCATACACATTCCAACATTGTATTTCATTTGCCACTTTTTACCCAGTCCCCTAAACTATCCAAGTCTCTCTGCAGGCTCTCTGTTTCCTCAACACTACCCGCTCCTCCACCTATCTTTGTATCATCGGCAAATTTAGCCACAAATCCATTAATATCATAGACCAAATCATTGACATACATCATAAAAAGCAACGGTCCCAACACTGACCCCTGTGGAACTCCACTGGTAACTGGCAGCCAGTCAGAATAGGATCCCTTTATTCCCACTCTCTGTTTTCTGCCGACCAGCCAATGCTCCACCCATGCTAGTAACTTCTCTGTAATTCCATGGGCTCTTATCTTACTAAGTAGCCTTATGTGTGGCACCTTGTCGAAGACCTTCTGAAAATCCAAGTACACCATGCCTACTATATCTCCTTTGTCTACCCTGCTTGTAATTTCCTCAAAGAATTGCAGTAGGTTTGTCAGGCAGGATTTTCCCTTCAGGAAACCATGCTGATGTCACTACAGTTCGGATATGGCCCAAGTGTGCAGTGAGAGACACTGAAGAAGGTCGATAGTTCACAGACTTTAGTTCGCAAAAGGGAAAATAAAACAATAAACGTCAGGCCAAACAGGGCCATTAACTAAAACTCTCAAAAGGGAAATGAAGCCTACACTGCAGCCAGAAAGAATATCTAACATTAAATGAATAGCACGAGAAAGTCCAATGGCTCAGGGAAGGCCGAATGCAAAACAGCAGCGAAGCTTTGCCATGCTCTGTCCAAATCTGGACAAGCACTATGACGACAAGAATGTAATTAAATACTATCACAATTAAATAATAATTACCTGACGTGCAAATTCACAAGCGCAATTGCTGTATCTACTGCGCTGCCGAATCCATGGTTGTGACAACTGGTTTTGGCCTATCTTGTCATGTGCCTCCAGGTACTCCGTAATCTCTTCCCGAGCAATCGATTCCAACAAATTCCCAACCACTGATGTTAGGCTTACAGGTCTATAGTTTCCTTTCTGCTGCCTCCCACCCTTTTTAAATAGCGGAGTAACATTTGCAATTTTCCAGTCATCCGGTACAATGCCAGAATCTATCGATTCTTGAAAGATCATCGTTAATGCCTCCGCATTCTCTTCAGCTACTTCCTTCAGAACCCGAGGGTGCATTCCATCAGGTCCAGGAGATTTATCCACTCTCAGACCATTAAGCTTCCTGTGCACCTTCTCAGTCGTAAATTTCACTACACAAACTTCACATCCCTGACATTCTTGAATGTCCGGTATACTGCAGACATCTTCCACTGTGAAGATTGATGCAAAATACGCATTCAGGTCCTCTGCCATCTCTGCACCTCTCATTACAATATCTCCAGTGTCATTTTGTATTAGTCCTATATTTACCCTTGACTCTCTTTTACCCTTAATATACTTAAAAAAACTTTTAGTATTTTCTTTGATATTAGTCGCCAGCTTCCTTTCATAATTCATCTTTTCCTTCCTAATGACCCTCTTAGTTTCCTTCTGCAAGTTTTTAAAAGCTTCCCAATCTTCTGGCTTCCTTGTATGCCATCTCTTTCGCTTTTACCTTCACTCTGACTTCACTCGTCAGCCATGGTAGTGTCCTTCTTCCCTTTGAAAATTTCTTCTTATTTGGAATATATCTGTCTTGCAGGAAGGCTGCAAATAAGGATTTGCTTCCAAGTTTATTTGTGGTACTTCATGGTATTTTATTCCTTATGCTTTGTGTCAGCATAACTGCACAAAGTAGGCAATTACTCCAAGCAAATCAGTCAAAAAAAGTATTGTGGATGAGTACCTTCTGCTGTAATTACATATTCATATGATGTTGTTATTGTTGATTAGAAGACCATCTAACAATATTTCAAATCACCCTTGAACTGAATAGTTCGCTAAATCATCTCAAAGATCAATTCAGATTGTTGTAGATCAGGCTTCACGTGTAGACCAAAGCAGAAGGCAATTCCTCCCCAATAGGTATTTCTGAATTAGACAGACATTTCACAATAAACTGGTAGCTTTATGGCTGCTGCTGTTGAAACAAGCTTTTAGATCGACATTTATTGAATTAACTGAATTTAAATTCTTCACCTGACATGGTCTAAACATTTGTTTTAGGATTATCAGCCCAGTGACAGAACCATTATGCAGCATTCTCATAACAAAGAAATTAATTTATTTCAATGATTGACAAAATCAAATTATGCCATTGTTGAATAGGATAAGTAAATTAAGAGTATCGCACCAAAGTCTGTGAATAATTGTTTTGCTATTTCTATGCTTAATTTTGGTGTCTAGGATCTTTCAATAGTTTCAGCTCACACGACATTTAATGTCCTTCCTTCAGCCTGAGCGATTTGCACCAGACTTTCACTCAAACATGAATGGACTAATTGATGCTGTTTGTTGTTGAAATAGGATTGCAATGCTACATTTACCCTGAGCATGAAGTGAAGCTGATGTGTGAAGCAAGAAAACTGCACTGGCAAATGGCTGCGCTGGCTCCAGAAAGACCAGCTCAGAAGGAAGCTTGAGACTGCTGCACTACAGTGACCTGAAAGGCAACAGAACAAGCTGGCACAATGTCAGTGGCAAGACACACATTAGGAAAGCAGTTTATCTGCTATCTCTTATCAGTCAGATCATTGTCCCCGACTCAGCTGACCCTGAACTCTGTGCAGCAGCACATTGGGGCTTTTGGGTGGTAATAACTCATCCATTGTTTGTGGTCATTTGCTGGCTTGCTTTCTTACTTCTGATCATTAATTTTAACCTAAGCAATTATAAAATGTATTCTTTAATGCAACCATGTTTTTTTTTGTTTTCTAGTGTCTAAATTCAATCTATGATACTATGTAAGTAATTATGATTAGAAATTCTTTGGAAAGTGCTTTCACACAGGGAAAAGGACTATGTTACTCTAAGAGTCTGATATTCTACCTCACATGATGTTTGAATTAGTCTTAAAAATACAATTGTAACCAATAGCTTGTCTCCTGAGGTCTCTCTCATCAATGCAAAGGCTGGAATTCCCAGAGACTGCGGGAGCAGATATAATACTTGAGGGGTTACAGTGCAGGAAACTAGGGTGAAGGATTAGAGTTTTGTGATTGGGTGTGCTGGGGCAGGCAGGAAGTTTGGGAGAGTGAGTTGAAGAGTTGATGGGAGGTTGTGGAGAGAGGTGTTTGTATGTGCAGATGTGGAGATGATGAAGGTGCAGGGAGGGTGAGGAGCTGATGAGTGTTAGTGGCAGTAAATGGTAGGAGAGATCTGAGAAGCTTGAGTCTTCGGTACTGCAGAGGATGCAATGAGATTGACCTGAATATGATTGTGGAGATTGATGACATTACAGAAGTGTTGCCGGCACTCTCGACAACAAGATAATTATAACAGTGTATCTGGCATTTACTTTCTGATGGTGTAAATAGACAAAATTCATCTGTAAGTCAACTGACTCAAGGGCATTGGTCACAGTAGTGAAAGTGAAGAGATAAGCAGCTTATCTTTGAATGTGTGCTATGTATCATTGCGTTGTCTCAAAGAAGAAGATATGGAGATTGAATTTTGTTTAAATTTTCTTGTATAGCACATGAAGATGTTATGCAAGAAAAAGAATTTCTGACCCTTAATGTTCCATTTCCCCATTTGACTAATTACTCTTTAATATTGACCCTCGGGACTTTGGTTAGAATCTTGGAGACATGAATTATTAATGTATAGCGTGATTAGGCTGATAAACTAGTTCATGAATGATGAAGTTACATGTGTGAAATGGGAAGTTTGTGAAGATAAATATCTCTGTTTGTGCTGTATTTTCAATTTATTTAAATGTTGCTACAGACATTAAACACAGAGCTTTATCAACATACAATAGCTCTTCAGTCTTCTTCACATTATTCACCCCTCAAATCTTACATCATAGCTATCTCAATGTGAGCTTGGAATTTTAGACTAGAGAAATGATGTGATTAACTGAGGCATAATCTAGTTACTATAAACTTTAAGCACTGAACATAATGGAAAAAAGAGCATGAAGGTTCAAAGTTATTAATTAACATGCAGAAATAAAATTCTCCTGGCATTTCAGTTAAATACAGAACTTCTGCTAATAGCATTGACATATTGACAGGTACAATCTTTTTATTTCCAAAGAACTATCACCTAAATGTTAGTACTAAGTTTGTTGTGCTCCACATCTAGGAGTTCTTGAATATACTTTGTTCCAAAAGGCCAATATTGGAGCAGGTTGACCTAATTCTCCTGGGTGACAAGAAACAGAGCTGAATTCAATTGTGAAGATGCATGAAATTATTGAGCATTATTAGCAGTCTCCACAACTAGATAATTATATCTTGTACATGTGAAATTTACTTTAAATGGTGTAAATAATGATCAACAGTATATATCACCTCATCTTCTTGGTCTTTACTGATGCAAATTTCTTTTTCCTTGCTTAGGAAAAGGGGAAATGCTCCTGACAGGAGTTTAAACCCATAATCTATGACTGGAATGCTTCTCCTTGCCAAACCTTCTCATGACCCTCACAACTCAGCACTATTGAATTACATGGGAGAAGATTTTACTGTCCAAGCCATATAATTTAATGCTGATTAATTGATTAGACACATCTTGAAGGAATGCAATCACCAGAATCAAATAGTAATGCTTGCTTTTCAAGGAAGCATTTGTGATCTGTGAATAAAGAAATAGCAATCAGTTCATTATTTGCCCAGTTCTAAATAAATGCTTATTTATTCATGAACTGGGAATAGATTTCTATTTTCTACTTCACCAATCTGACGGAATAAGAAACTATGATAATGACACGACAGTAGAGAAATATTAATTGTTATTTTCTGCTGCTGACACATGAATTGGATTTCTTTCTTATTAATGCAGTGAGAGCTGTTACTAGTAAACTGCGTGAATAAAAGACATTGCAACACTTATTTTTGACTCATGAATCTCAAACGAATACCACCAGTAGTTTTGAAATAAAGATTGTATAATAATAGTAAAAGAAATTAAAACCTGATCCAAGAAAAAACACCATCACATCCAAAGAGCATTTAATGTGTCAAGATGATTTGAAATAATTGAGTTAACATCACTAAGCAATCATTGTATATTAATTGTGTGGCATGAGTACATTGCTAATTTTGTAATATTTTCGTTTCCACGATAATGCTGCTAAATTAAATCAATGCACAATTGCAGTATTTACAAAATATTGCAATGGTTATCAATAATTTATATGGAGTCTCTAACCACATGATTTATTTATTTTTCTTTTCCTGCAATTCATTATGCTTCAGTGTGTGCTCATGCTTTCATTCAGTGTTTCCAATATCCAAATTAACTTAAACTTTTACTGATAAATATAAAAACGAAATGGTAGCAAGGTCACCGTCAGGAGGATTACAGTCTTCAGTAAAATTAGAATTACCCCTATGTTTTCTCATTGCTCTGACTTAGTAGCCTGAAAATTTTCTTCTTATTCTTTGTCCTGCACCATCCCACATTCCTTTCACATCACCCACAAAACTTCCTTCTGAATGTTTTTCTGTTCTTCCTGTATACTTCTCTTTTTTTCCCTCTTTCTTCCTGTTTATTTTCCTACTTTTGCTTACCTCATTTCTAATACATTTTGACTTAGAATAATAGCATAAAGGCTACAGTAATTATAAGAGGAAGTATTATATCACTGATCCGACATCAGTCTTCTTTCAGTTGGTAGATGCTCTAACTATGTGTTATTGTCAATGGGGACATTGGGTGCTTGCTGCCTTTTGGAGCTTGTAATGTAACATAATCTTAATACTCCAAAGTCTTTGGCGAGAAGATAGAAGGGAACTTTACAAACATGTTTAACTCACAAAACCTGTAACAATCAGACTTGCAATAATTTTGTTTTGCTTTATTGCCTAGATAGATTCGATCATTGGGAAGGTAGAGAAATCACAATCCAATGTTCATATTCATTCCTATGCTACTGTTTAGGAATCCATAGACTTGTTACTGCATTGAAGGAGACCGAATGAGTCCATATGCTTCACATAGTAAGCACGTCAGTCACACCGTTTCCCTGAAGCCCTGAAAATCATTTTTTGCTCACTGCCGATTCAATAACTTCTTGATTCAATTTCATCTATTCCCACATGCAGTGAGTGCCTTATCATAACCATGTTTTCCTCATGTCTCTCACCTTAGACATATCTTCTGCCAATGAATTGAACCATCAGTTCCCTGTTATTTACATTTTCTTTCAAATTTCTTTTTTCCAAAGAGATAAACTCCTTTAAAGCAATGTAATATTTTAGTTGCCATCCATCAACTCCAGTTGTACTTCAGTGTCTCTTCTGTACAATCTCTAGCACCCTCACATTTCCTGAAATGTGATGCCCAGAATCTGAAACTATACCTCAGTTATGCCTTACATGTATGTTGAAAGCTTCAGCTTAACCTCTCTGCTTTTATATTCTGTCTATGAAGATGAGGTTTATATTCAATTCACTAACAACTCTGTTAACATGCCCTGCCATCTTTAAAAATGTATGCATATATACATTTATATATCTAGCCAACAAAACAAGAGATATTTACTGCAGAAAAATTAGGCCGATTTGCTAATTTGCAAATTCCAGAAATAGCCTGAATTCCTTCCTATTGAACCCCAATTTTATTAAAGTTGGGAAAGTGTCTCTGATAGTTGAGCAATCTGCTCGAAAAAAGTTAACATTTGTTTAGCATCTTCAATATAAGAATGAAATATCCTTAGGTTTTCTCAAAAATTTTATCAAACTGACAAAGAGATATCTTGGAAAACTTGGCCAGTTATCCAAAATCTTCATCCAAGAGTTAGAATTAAGGAATACCTTAAAGGAGAAAAGTTTGTGCAGATGCTGGTGAATGGAATTTTGGAGCTGGAGATCTTGGCAGTTGATGGCTAAGCTGCTCTTGATAGTCTGATGAAAATCAGAAAAACAAGGGGACAATACGTAGGAGTGTAAATGACTTGGAGAAGAATTAGTTTGGAGAAGAATTAGTTTGGAGACAATTCTGGAATAGGAGGGCTGAGATTGTGGGTGGATTCGGAAACAAGGATATGAAACAATAATAGCTCTATACAGGTGTATGATTGAATGATAATTAAATTTGAAATTGAACTTGAATTTTCAAACATAGTCAAGACAAAGAAGATGAAAAAGGTCCTTTTTATGACTATGCTATGTGTATTTTCCATTAAGCAAATATTATTATAGATTAATTAATTAGTGATCATAATTTTAAAAATCCATCAGTAAATCTCAATACATATTATGAAGAACTTTGCATAAATTCATGTAAATTGGCAATAATGTGCTGTACCTGTAAAATCTTTCCTGTTAATCTTATGGATTGAAAATTGACATCTCTAAATTATAGATGTTGAACCCCAGTGATATCAATTTCCACTCATTTAATTTCATATGATTTAAAAGGAAATGCCCTGTGCAGGAGCTCCTCCGTGACTGCTCATCAGCCCTGAAAATAATTTCTGTGGACAAGGTCTCTGCGTTCAATTCTAGTCTTTTAAGAATATTAACCTATGTACTTCCTTGATACTACCTTAAATGAGCTATGATACCATGGCCCACCATATGGTGGTAGCATTCAATGTAGAATTACTAGGATCAGCTTTAGGATATTCTACCCGGAATAACTAACACTTTACACTGGCTCTGTTGTTTCAGTAGCAAGTCTGAAAAATCATCCTCCTTGTCAACTTTGGGAATTGCAATCTTCATTGAATTTCTTTTAAAATTTATTCTGATGTGACACAGCTTTTTGAATGTAATGCATTAGTGCCTAATGGAATGTCTGATGATTGTTGTTCCATCTTACATTTTTAAGAATGTTCAGCTTGTTTTTGGACTCCAGCCCAAAGAATACCATCTGTCCACAGTAAATTCATTGGGAGAAGCCCTCATCTTAAAATCAAATGATCTTCGAACAATTCTGACAAAGAAAGACGCAAACACGAGGAATTCTGCAGATGCTGGAAATTCAAGCAACACACATCAAAGTTGCTGGTGAATGCAGCAGGCCAGACAGCATCTCTAGGAAGAGGTACGGTTGATGTTTCAGGCCGAGACCCTTCATCAGGACTAACTGAAAGAAGAGCTAGTAAGAGATTTGAAAGTGGGAGGGGGAGGGGGTGATCCAAAATGATAGGAGAAGACAGGAGGGGGAGAGATGGAGCCAAGAGCTGGAAAGTTGATTGGTAAAAGGGATATGAGAGGATCATGGGACAGGAGACCCAGGGAGAAAGAAAAGGGCGAGGGGGAAAAACCCAGAGGATGGGCAAGGGGTATAGTGAGAGGGATAGAGGGACACTCAGGTTGGAGGAACAACACCTTATATTCCGTCTGGGTAGCCTCCAACCTGATGGCATGAACATTGACTTCTCAAGCTTCCGCTAATGCCCCACCCACCCCTTGTACCCCATCCGTTATTTATTTATATACACACATTCTTTCTCTCTCTCTCCTTTTTCTCCCTCTTCCTAGAGATGCTGCCTGGCCTGCTGCATTCACCAGCAACTTTGATGTGTGTTGCTTGACAAAGAAAGAGGCCATTTGGCCCACATGTTCTGTTTTATTTGCAAATTGCAGCAGATAGAAATGTCAATGAAAGAGAAACTTCATCCACCTTTCTCTTCCAAACCTAGGGTATATTGTAACATTCTTACTGTTAATAATCAATAAATATCATTCATTCCCTTGTATCTGTGCAAAATGTGTCAACATTTTAACTTAAATATTTATGAATATATTTATGAATATATCTGTGGCACTAGCTGAATTTTGCTTCCTGCTGTGCAGAAGACACAGTGGGATCTTTCACAGAGTTTTGGGTTGCAATGGATGGAGTTTGCATCTGGAAACATTTTGCTATGTGGTCTATAGGGAACAAAATGTTAAACAATAATGACCCTTAATTGTTAACATCATCGAAAACTGATCTACCATTTCCAGCTTCTGAAAACCATTTTCAGAAGAGCTTTAGGAGCATTGTTTCTCAGCAACCTTTTCCCAAAGTACCATACAATGAACAGAAGGTTCAATGCAATGTGGATCTAAAAATACTGATTATAAATGTCATTATGATAGATTAGATCTTGGCATTTAATTGACTAACATAAAACCATCAACCAAATAAAAGAATTATGTTTCTCCTGACACCAGCATTGCCCAAAGATCCAAGAAGTATTATTTTTAAGCCAACTACGCAGAAATTTTCTAAAACAGATTCAAGAAGTGGTCCATTCAAATATCCAAATGCAATGTCCCTGTGGTGTTATCTCTGCTCTGTACGTATAGTTGGAGTTTCATGTGTAGCTCCAAAAAATGCATGTATTGTTCAGTAGTTCAACAAGCAGCCGTAATTCCAGCGTTTTGAAGGATGAGAAGATATCTTATTGGAACTTACAATTTCTTTTACATAGGGCTTTACAAATTGGATTCAAAGAGGGTTGTTCTCTTGGCTGAGGAGTCCAGAACAAGTGGGGTCACAGTTTCATATTAAAGGGTAGGCTGTTTAGGACTCCTATTAGGGGATGACACAGGGCAAGTGATGAAAGTGTATGTAGGAGAACATTATGGATCATAATTCCATTAGTTTCAAGATGATAATGTAGAAGGATAGGACTGATCCTCAGGATCAGATTCTAAACTGGCAAAAGGACAGTTTTGAGAGCATCAGAAAGGATCTGGCAGGTGTGGATTGGGATAGGTTGTTTACTGGCAAGGGAATGCTTGGTAGGTGGGAGGCCTTCAAAAGTGAAATATTCACAGTAAAGAGTTTGTATGCTCCTGCTAGAATAAAAGGCAAGGCTACAAGGCTTAGGGAATCCTGGTTTTTGAGGGGTAGTAGGGTCCTGGTTAAGAAGCAGATGAAGGTGCATGGCAGGTGTAGGTAGCAAGGGACAAGCAAGGTGCTTGAGGAATGTAAGAGCAAAAGTATAGCAATGGATCAAATTAGTCCAGCTGAAGATTAGCATGGTCATCTCTTCATGGAGGCAAAAGAAATGGGGGAAATCTTAAATGGAATTTTGGCATCTGTGCTTATTTGGAAATGGGACACAGTCTATTGAACTGAAGCAAAACAGTAGTGAGGTCATGGACCATACCAGGATTACTGAAGAGGAGGCACTTGTTGTCTTGAGATAGATTAGGGTGGATATGTCCCCAGGGTGTGACAAAGTGTCCCCAGAGACCTTGTGGGAGGCTGGTCCAGAAATTGCAGTGGATTTGGCAGAGGTATTTAAACATACTTGGCCATGGACGAAGTTCCAGACAATTGGAGGAGAGCCAATGTTGCTCTACTGTTTAAAAAAGGCTCTAAGAGCAAGCTGAGAAATTATAGGCTGGTGAGCCTGACATGAGAAGTGGATAAGTTATGGGAAGGTATTCTAAAGGATCAGAGATATAAGTATTTGGATAGACAGGGACTGATTAGGGATAGTCAACATAGCTTTGTGACTGGTAGGCCATGTCTAACCAACCTTATAGAGCTTTTCCAAAAAGTTACCAGGAACGTTGATGAAGACAAGGCAGCCCGGTGTTGGCTACATGGACTGTAGCAAGGCCTTTGACAAAGTTCTGCATGGAAGGCTGGTCCAGAAGGTTCAGTGGCTTGGCATTCAGGTTGAATAGCAAATTGGATTCAACGTTGTCTTGCAGGAGAAGCTAGAGAGTGGTTGATGTAAAGTAGATGGCTGCCTCTCCGACTGGAGGCCTGTGATTAGAAGTGTGGTATAGGGAATGGTGCTGGGTCCATTATTCGTTGTCATCTATATCAATAATGTGGTAAACTGGTTCAAAGTTCAAAGTAAAATTTATTATCAGACTACATATATGTCACAATATACAACCCTGAGATTCTTTTTCGGCAGGCATAATTAGCAAATCTATAGAACAGTAAATGTAAACTGTAAACATCAGGAACTGTTAACTGTAAACAAACTGTGCAAATGCAGGTATAAATAAATAGTAATAAATAATGAGCATGAAATAACAATATAACAGAGTACTTAAGTGAGTGTAGCTCAACCCTTTTTTTCCAAGAACCTGATGATTGAGGGGTAGTAACTGTTCTTCAACTTGGTGGTGCAAGTCCTGAGGCTCCTGTACCTTCTACCTGATGGCAGTAGTGAGAAAAGAGCATGGACTGGATGGTGAGGATCTTTGATGATGGATGTTATTTTTCTACGGCAACATTTCATGTACGTTTGTAGATGTGCTCAATGGTTGGGAGGGTCTTACCCATGAAATACTGGGCTGAATCCAATACCTTTCGTGGGACTTTTTTGCTCAAAGGCGTTGATGTTCCCATACCAGGCTATAGTGCAGCCAGTCAGTACACTTTTCACCACTGAAGCTTGCCAAGGTTTTCAATGACATGCCGAACCTCTGCAGACTCCTGAGGAAGAGGAGGTGTTGTCATGCTTTCTTTGCAATTGCATTTATATAATGGGTCCAGAACAGGCCCCCTGAGATAATGACACCCTCCACCCCTGACTTTCCAATGATTACTGGTTCATGGACCTCTGGTTTCCCTCTCCTGAAATCTACAATTAGTTCCTTGGTCTAATTGACATTGAGTGAAAGGTTGTTGTTATTACACCACTCAGCCAAATTTTCAATCTCCCTCCTATATGCTGATCCATCACCAGCTTTGATACAGCCTACAAGAGTGGTGTCATCAGCAAACTTTTATATGGTGTTGGAGCTGTAGTTAGCTACACAAGCATAGGTATAAAGCGAGTAGAGCAGGGGGCTAAGCACACATCCCTGTGGTGCTCTTGTGCTGATGGAGATTCTGGAGGAGATGTTTTTGTCAATCTGAACTGACTGGGGTCTGCAAGTGAGGAAGTTAAAGATCCAATTGCACCAACGGTATTCAGGCTCCAGTCTTGGAGTCTACTGACTAGTTTTGAGGGGATGATAGTATTAAATGCCGAGTTGTAATTAATTAAAATTAAACATTGTGATGTATGCATCTTTGCAGCCCAGATGTTCCAGGATTGTGCGGAGAGCCAAGGAGATGGCATCTGCTTTAGACCTATAGTTTTGGTAGGCCAGTTGAAGTGGATCCAAGTCAGCATTCAGACAGGAGCTGATGTGCTTCAACACCAGCCTCTCAAAACACTTCATCACTGTGGATGTAAATACCACTGGACAATAGTCATTTAGACAGGTTCCCACGCTCTTCCTTAGCACCGGTATGATTGAAGCCTGCTTGAAGCAGGTGGGTACCACACACTGCCGGAGCGAGAGTTTGAAGATATCCGTGAATACACCAGCCAGTTGGTAAGCACGGGCCTTCAGCACACAGCCAGGCACTCCATCCGGACCAGGTGCTTTCCTTGGATTCACTCCCTTGAAGGAAGACCACACATCATCTTCAGATACTGAGACCAAAGAATCATGGGGAGATATGGGGGTGCATGATGGTTCCTCCCTGTTCTGGTGGTCAAAGCAAGCATAGAGGGCATTGAGCTCATCTGGGAGCGAAGCTCTGCTGTCCCCTATGTTGCAAGATTTAGCCTTGTAGGAGGTTATGGCATTCAACCCTGACACAGCTGTTGAGCATCCCTCATTGTTTCCAGTCTAGTCTGGAATCTCCACTTTGCCCAAGAGATGACTTTGCAGAGATCATACCTGCACCCCGCGTAGCATTCTTGATTTCCAGACTTGAACGCCTCTGATCTGGCTCCTGGCAGGTTCCGGTTTTCATTGTTCATCCAGGACTTCAAATTGGGAAAAACCCTGAATGATTTCATGGGGATAAGCTCACCCACAGCTGTTCTATTAAAGTCTGTTATGACCCTGGTGTAGTCATTCAGGTCCTCAGATGAGTTCTTGAATATGCCCAGTCCACTGACTCAAGGCAATCCTGTAACCATTCCTCAGCTCCCTGCGACCACTTCTTGGCCGTCTTGATCTCTGGAGCCTTGACCTTTAGCCTCTGTCTGTATGCAGGTAGCAGGAGTACAGCCAAATGATCCGACTTGCCAAAATGCAGTCTCGGGAAGGAACAATAGTTTCTTATTGTAGTGGAGTGTGTTGGGACCTCTGATACAACAGGTTAATTGCTGGTGATAATTAGACGGGGTTTTCTTCAAACAGGCCTGGTTAACATCATTGACTATAATTTGGAATGTATTGGAATGGGCCGTTTCTTACTTACCGAGAGCATTGTGCAGTTTCGTGAGTACTTGCTTATAATCAGCTGCTGGTTGGTACGTAAACTGTGGTCAGGATCACGGATAAGAACTCCTGAGGCAAATATAATGGTCTACATTTAAACATTAGTTGTTCTAAGTCAGGAGAACAAGAAGTTGACATAACCCCAACATCTGTGTCCCACCGAGAATCGACTAAAAAGCATACATTGCCACTTCCTTCCTTTAGCAGAATTTGAGGTTCGATCCATTCTGAAAATCATAAAACCTTCTGGTCACAGAAGGAGGAGGACACCGAATGACCGGTCTCCGCTGAACATCGACGACTCCTCCATAGAGATCATTAAGAGCACCAAATTTCTTGGTGTTCACCTGGTGGAGAATCTCACCTGGTCCCTCAACACCAGCTCCATAGCAAAGAAAGCCCAGCAACATCTCTACTTTCTGCGAAGGCTGAGAAAAGTCCATCTCCCACCCCCCATCCTCACCACATTCTACAGAGGTTGTATTGAGAGCATCCTGAGCAGCTGCATCACTGCCTGGTTCGGAAATTGCACCATCTCGGATCACAAGACCCTGCAGAGGATAGTGAGGTCTGCTGAGAAGATCATCGTGGTCTCTCTTCGTGCCATTACAGACATTTACACCACAAGCTGCATCCGTAAAGCAAACAGCATTATGAAGGACCCCACGCACCCCTCATACAAACTCTTCTCCCTCCTCCCATCTGGCAAAAGGCACCCAAGTATTCGGGCTCTCACGACCAGACTATGTAACAGTTTCTTCCCCCAAGTCATCAGACTCCTCAATACCCAGAGCCTGGACTGACACCAACCTACTGCCCTCTACTGTGCCTATTGTCTTGTTTATTATTTATTGTAATGCCTGCACTGTTTTGTGGACTTTATACAGTCCTGGGTAGGTCTGTAGTCTAGTGTAGTTTTGTGTTATTTTTTATGTAGTTCAGTGTAGTTTTTGTATTGTTTCATGTAGCACCATGGTCCTGAAAAACGTCTCGTTTTTACTGTGTGGTTATGGTCGAAATGACAATAAAAAGTGACTTGACTTGACTTGGTCAGATAGCTGTGTCTGGCGTGTTTGCTGTTAACCAAGTCTCAATGCATCAAACAACTGAGATCTGCCTCATCTGCCTTTGATACAGCAGGCTCACCCAGAGATCGTCAACTTTATTTTCAAGTTACTGTACATTTGCTAACAAGATGGTAGGCTGAGGAGGCCTCAACCCTTTGCGCTTCAGCCTGGTTTGAATCCTGCCTCTCCTGCTGCGTTTTTGTCCTTGGCCTTGGCGTTGACACTTAATTGCTCTGCATTTAACCGTCAAACGTGAGATCTGAAGATCATTGACGTAATTTTGTGGTCCGTTGTTAAGATGAAACTTACATGCTGCAGATTGCAGTGAAAGTTGATCAAAAGAAATATATTGAAGAGGAAGACGTAGAAATTCCTGCAGCCGCAGAGAGTGGTCAATATTCACCGGCACCATCTTGATCATCCATTCAGCAACTTTGTGATTGCCAACAAGATTGCGAGCATAGTGGACAGCAACAAGGCTATCAAAGTTTGCAGATAGATGTGGACCAGGTGGAATTTAATGTAGACAAGTGTGAAGGAGGTGTTGCACTTTGGGAGGACAAACCAGGGTAGGACTTACACAGTAAGTGGTCAGGCACGGAGGAGTGTGTTATAACAAAGGGATCTGGGAATACGGATCCATAATTCCTTGAAAATAGCATCACAGGTAGATAGAGTCATAAAGAGACAATGGTTTTCATAAATCTAAGTACTGAGTACAGGAGTTGGGATGTTATATCAAAGTTACAGTACAAGAGATGTTGGTGAGGCCAAATTTGGAGTATTCTGTGCATTTCTGGTCACCTACCAACAGGAAAGATATCAAAAGAATTGAAAGAGTACAGAGAAAATTTACAAGGATAGTGCAGGGATTTGAAGATCTGAGTTAAAAAAGGTTAAATAAGTTAGGACTTTTCCCCTGGACCGTCGGAGAATGAGTGGAGTTTTGAAAGAGGTATACAAAATTATGAGAGGTATAGAAAGGATGGGTTCCAAGGTTGTCAAACCGAGGAGTGGTAGTGGGGACAAGCTGCCACTATCTAAAAGTGCTCCTCAGGGCATGCGTCTCAAATAAACAGGAACGGAATGGAGGGTTATGGGCTGAGTGCAGGTTGGTGGGACTAGGAGAAAGTAAGAGTTCGGCATGGACTAGAAGGGCCAAGGTGGCCTGTTTCCGTGCTGTAAATTGTTATGTGGTTATATGGTTAAATAGCCTCTGACAACCAAGTCCAACTCCTGGCCTTCTCGTGTGGCTTAGCCTCTAAGCCCGGTGGAAATGTTTCTACTGTCAGGAGAAGGAGCGAAGGTGGGTCCTGGCGCCTTATAACCAGTGCTTCGGGTAGATGGAGCTCGTCAGCCTGGGAAGGCAGTCCACCTAAGAGAGGGAAAACTCTGATTTCAAACCTCTGCTGCCTTGTGGCCATACCCACTCATGGGAAAGGCTTCAGGAGTAAACCCTGAGGGCAAATCTGGAGCTGGGGACCCTAAGGCAATCCGATGTTGCTTTCAGCCTCGCTCTGGCAACTCCTGTGAAGTCACTGGTGCCAAGCTGTATCGGCTCTTGCCCTTTCCTTGGACAACATCAGTGGCGTGGAACAGGCTGCCATTGAGTTGGTGAATGTGAGTTCGATGTTTAGATAAGTACATAGATGGGAGAGCTATGGATGGCTGTGATCCAGATGCTGGCCAATAGGACTAGGCAGAATTACAGTGTAGCTGAGACTAGATTGACCAAGGGTCTGTTTCTGTGCTGCAATGATCTATGATTCTATGACTCTGACTGCAATGAGGAGAAATTTAAATATAATCTCTACCCAGAGGATTTGAAAAACTCTTCCATTGAGTTAATTCAAAACAGAGTTTCATACAGCAGTAAAATGGGTTTGACGTAGAAGATTAAGCATGCGCTTGATGTCTAGTGAAGTAGGCTCAAAGAACTCTTATTGTTCCATTATGAACCAACATCACAGCAGGCTTCAGTGTGTCACAAACAAAATCAGCCGCAAATGAGATTTGCAGGTAGAGGAGGAGGAACCTTTAGCAGATGAAAAACTCAAGGCTCTAGTGTTGTCACAGGACAACTTAGTTTACTGTCAAATAAAGTATCCACTGAAATGTCACTTAGAGAATTAGAAATGAGTTTCCAATCGATTCTAAATTGGTTCAGTGTAGATCGCTGAAATAAAATTATATTGGTTGTAACAAAAATTGAAATTGAATACTTAGTCTAACTGATATATTCCAGTCATTGAATCACAAGTATGTTTATTCACAAAATTAACATTATGAGACAATGAGACTCCACCTTTTACCTTTCCATTTAATGTAGGATAGAATGAGAATTGCCATCATGCTCCTGTAATTAGATTTACCAAAAATATCTTTTGTTTAGTAATTTAGACAGATAGTACGTTTCATATTTATTGGGTCAGACAATTTATAAATGACTGTATACCGTTAACAGCATCACATTATCAACTTGGCCAAATACAAAGGGTAAGTTTGCACAAATCAAAAAAACTTAGTTTTCCTGGTCTTAAGGCTTTGTAAATCACCAAATTAGGTCATTGAAACTTTAAGGAACAATAATAAAAAAAAAATCAATTATATTATGGATTCTGTTCTGTTCTAAATGTTTTGCTTGATGATTGATTAATTGATCCTAGATACATTGAACTGAAGTCAATATTAGTGATATAGACGAGATAAAGTCTCAACCCTAATTATCATCCATGTCTCCATGAACTTTCCTATCAATCGTTATGCACATGAAACATCTAGAGTTGGAAACATGACTTTGGTTGTAAGTGCTGAACACGAACTTCAGCAACATCTGTGAATTGAACTTCATTTCTGGTTTTCAGACATGTGGAAGAATAGTAATGCCTCCCACAGCACTGTCTGTTGAGCACATGAGGCAAAGGATGGATTTCTACTTGCTACTCGCAGATTTGCTAAGTTATTGAGCTAATTTTCTTCTTTTGCCAGGGAGCAAACAATCTAATCCAGCAGGAACTCAGAGCTTGTGTACAGGCCCATATGCAATCTAGTCAAACTCATCCTCCAAGCACACGACTGATCTGGATCTTAAGCTGTGATTCTGAACTATAAAGTGGCAGCTCTGTCTTCCATGCTGCACGTCCACTGTACTTGTATCATCCCACCACGCTGTTACGTGGAAAGCTGAAACACCTGCACTATGTTTGCTGTTACGTTTTTTCCTTCAGTATAAAGGAGCATAGGGATTAGTATAAGTAATTAATTAAGGAGAAACTGTTACTACTGGCAGATGGACGAGTCATCAATGGAAATAGGCTTAGGACAGGAGAAGGGGGATCTGAGGTCTGATCATGAATACTCTCCATCAAGTAGAAGTATGCATTTGCAATTTTAATAAAGGGAATTGGAAATATATTTGAAAAGACATCTTTTTCAGGGATAAAGCAGAAATGGAAAGGCTGGGATGGTTTTTCTCAGACAGCAGCCAGACTCAATGGCTTTATTTATGAATCCATAAGTGATTAGCCATTTACTAGCTGTAATGAGTTAACTATGAAGGATTCTCAGAATGACTGCATTGCCACTGTTGAGTAGTTCTCAATGCAGACCATTTATTTGGGATTGCAACAAAACACCAAGTTCACTCTATCTACAGTCATTCCGGCATTGGCCTCTGCCATTAGTACCAATGTTTGAATAACAGCAGAAAGTCCTCCCGTTTTGATTCTAGATACGTGAGATTGTAGCTTGTCAGCGGTCCAGCAACCTTTCTCTAACAGGTTAACATGATTACAATGGTTCAGTGGAGCACAAATCTATTGTCTTATCTCAAGGTGACAGCTCTTGTTAATGCAACACGACTCCTCTGACCATGCTCTCACTATTGCCTGTCAAACAGCCATCCCAGACAGCTGCTGTTCATGCTGAGATGCTGCAGTCTCATGCCAGGCCGTTGAGGCATGGGCACAGTAGTGAAGTGGTTGCTACAGAACAAATAATCTGAAGATATGTTGCAAAATCCTAGAGACTGTGCTCAAATCTCTTCATGGTGGAAACATTAGAAGTCAATTAAATAAATTACTATGACAGCCAAGGAATTATTAGATTGATGTAAAACTATCCAGCTTACTGATGCTCTTCAGGTGAATCATCCTTGCCACTTCTAGCTTGTCTGTGACTTGAAGTACACAGTAATGCAGTTGGTTGTTAACTGCCCTCAGAAAGGGGTGAGCAAGCCCACCCAGATCAAAAACTATCATGGGTAACAAATGCTGACTGTGTCTGCTGTGCATGCATCTTTTGAATAAAGAAAGGTAAAAACGTATGGGAGGCAGCTATTCAGATAATGTGGAAGGGTGACTGGTCAATTTCTCCATGTAGTTTTGTAAGGTCTGAACTACAAATTTCTGGTTATCTTACATTATTGTTTATTTTTACTTTGTGGCCAAGAGCAGGTAACGATGATTACTTGAGCGTATGATGCAAGGAAGAGAGATGTGCGGCTATTGGTGAATGGGAAACTGGAGTCTGCAGTTATAACTGTTTGGCTTTAAAAGCAGCTCTGTCTTTTCTCCTACCACTCACTTTTGTGTACAGTTGTTGCAATAAACTTGACTTGAGATGGTCCTAATGATGACAAATTACTGCAGCATGCAGCAAACATTCATAAACTTTAAGACATGATGTGCTATGTGCTGGTGGGCTCTTTAGACTCTGAGATCAATGAATCATTGTTTCAGTACACAGTTGATCTAGTATCTCACTTTTATGTGAGGCACATGCTGCTCACTCAATGCACGTAACCCCTTGAGTGCATGGGCTGTGAACTGTAATCATTGTCAGTAAATAAACCTTGATACCTGGAGGTACACTCATGTTTGCCTTGGTCACGTAAATACACTTGCTGGCCTGGCACTGACTTACATGAAGCTCTGTGATTGGTCATATACAAAAGCAGTACATTAAGAGGGCAGAAAACCTTTGATTTTGTTTTATCTCAGTTGGAGCAAAGGAATGTGCAGACAATTAATAGTAGTTTGAAACATGGAGTTCACTACAAACTAGGAAAATAAGAGCATCATTAGGCTACTTGTCCCCTCAAGCCTGCCCACTACTCAATATGACCATGTCTAATCTACCCCAGGCCTCATGTCCCTTGCTTGTGAAGCTCAGAGACCTCGGCCTGCACCTCGACTTGTGCAGCTGGATCCTGGACTTCCTGTCGGATCACCAGCAGGTGGTAAGGATGGGCACCCTCACCTCTATCCTGCTGACCCTCAGCAAAGGAGCCCTCCAGGGCAGTTTCAACCTGCTGATCAAATTTGCAGATGACACAACATTGATAGGCCTTATTCCCAACAATGATGAGATTGCCTACGCAGTGGTGCCAAGAAAACAACCTAGCCCTCAATATCGAAAAAACAAAGGAGTTGATCATGGAATACAGGAGGGACAGAGACAGACTAGCCCCAGTTGACGTCAGTGGGACTGTAGTCGACGGGGTGAGTAGTTCCTCAGTATACAGATCACCGAGGACCTGACCTGAACTGAGCACACCGGCTGTGTGGTGAAAGAAGCACAACAGCACCTCTTTCACCTCAGACGACTGAAGAAGTTTGGCATGAGTCCCCAGATCATCAGGACTTTCTACAGAGGCACCATCGAGAGCACCCTGACTGTCTGTGTCACTGCCTGGTATGTGAACTGTACTACCCTCAATCACTGGGCGCTGCAGAGAGTGGTGCGGACAGCTCAGCGCATCTATAGATGTGAACTTTCCTCTGTTCAGGACATTTACAGCAGCAGCTGTGTAAAAAGGGCCTGGAGGGTCATCGGGGACTCCAGCCACCCCCAACCACAAAGTGTTGCCACCTGCCAAACAGTACTGCAGCATTAAGGCCAGGACCACCAGGCTCTGGGACAGCTTCTTTCACCAGGCCATCAGATAGACCAATACACATTGATCTGATTGTTTATCTGACTACATACATGTATACAAACCAATTATGCATACAATCTTAGAGTTTAGGCAATATCCTCCACATTTCCCCAATTTATTACTTGTACATTGTGACGAAGACGCAACATAAAGATTTTTACTCCCTCATGTTGTTGAGATGGATGTATGAAATAAAATTCTAATTCTAATTCTAATTCTCTGCCAGCTCTCTACAGAATTCAGGTCTCCAGCCTTTCAAAAACTTATCTACAACCTGTCTACAAGGACCTGGCTTTCATAACCATCCGGGGTACAGAACTACACAGTCGCCACCTTCTACAAGAATTTCCAGTGCAAAACCATGTGCTTGCTCTGTTTTCCAGTTTCATGTTATCCGACTGATAAATTCAAACGATATTTCCCCTCACCACCGATGAGGTCAGCATAATTCTCTTTGCGCGCCCTACTTCCAATCAGTGATTTTTGAAGTTACGTAGTGCCATGCAATGTAATATTCAGACTAGGGGAGTTACAATGTCGAGATCCAGGCCAGATTATTAAATTTCATAGTGCACTGCAGTCAGTTCCAACAATGGGGAAAATGAAAGGCCATGAATTAACCTGGTTAGGCAGTATGAATTGCAGAACAACCCAAAGCTCAGTCATCTGGAGCACCTTCAGTCTCTTCAGAGCCTGAGCACCACTCGGTATGATCTGGTCTAATCTACTCCAGGTCTCAACTCCTCTTCTGTGCCAGTCCTCCACAGACTTCAGTTCCCCAATCTTTAAAAAACTTATCTTCCACCTAACTACAATGGCCTGACCTCCACAACCAACTAGCACAGAGAATTACAATGCCCAACCATCTTCTGCAAGAAGCTGGTGAGATTCTGGGCTTCAGCATGGCATCTCATCTGAGAAACTGAGAGCTTAGCACTACAGCAATCTCTCAGTATTGCAATTGTGTGTTAGCTTCGATCAAATACTCTGCAGGGCTTGAAACATGAACAAAATGGGAGTGATCTTGCTGATCCTGCACACCTTGCCAGGAATTGGCAACAACTTTCCTGAACCTCAAGTGTCTGGAAGACAATGCAACATTCCCAGCAGTGACTGGGCATCTAGTGATGCCGTGAGGAGATGCTGCTCCTGACAGGTAGACATCTGCCAGCTGTAGAGGCCGTAATTGAATTTTAATTTGTTTTTAAATGTCTCCGCCATTGAAGGAAATTTAAAAACAATTAAAACTGAAGTAAATAATTAAAGGCAAATGACAAATATTAACCTGTAAAAATAAGTTTAACTAAAAACACTGAAAACATCTACCAGTTATCAAAGTCATTAAAATAAAATGAAATAATGTAAAATGTAATTTACCTTCCATTAATCCTTCACCCAAGAATACCTAAGGAAATCAAAAGACTTAGCAGCACGCAATCTGAAGTGCAGTCCTGAGGAATCCCAGGCAGACGGGATTTGCCACCAGACCACACTTGACAGCATGTGTAGAAATCCAGGTCTCAGTGCAGTTTAAATATGCTGACAGCTGGCAGCTCTGATCAGAACCGTGGGCAACAGCCAGCCAGAGCTGGCCCAGGAATGTTTGTGGTACTCTGAGGAAGCCACAGCAAGAAGGTTTCCTGATTAAATCTGCAGCTGTTTTTGTTTTTTTATTAATTATGCATTATTATATTTTACAGAATAAAGCTTTGTTGGAGTGACAGAAATATTCAACTGCTTGTGCTGAGTATATTTCAGTGTTGTACACTAGGTGGAGTTCATTGTACAATGTTCTAATTAAAGTTCTGAAGTAATCTAAATCTTGAATTTATGGACCACATCATGACTTCTGTGTCTCTTGGATTGTTCAGACACCGCAGGGCTTCTGTCTCCACAGCAAAAGAGAGCTGGTAGATTTTGGGGACAGTGATTCAGTGAGTTTAGGGACAGTGTGGGACATAGCGACCACAGTGGGTTTGAAAATGAGGGGTGTGAATTGGGAGCAGGCCGCTCAATCTCTCAAACCTGTTTTGCCAATTAATTAAATCATGGCTGATTACTGCTTCAACTCTGACCTCACATTTAACCATGGTAACCTTTCACTCCTTGGGTCATTAAGCATCTCTTTACCTCTGCTTCAACTGCCTTTAATCAGAAGAGCTCTGAAGAGTTTTATTACCTGCTGAAAGAAAACAATTTCTCTAATGTCTGTTTGAAATGGGCAAGCTCTGTTTTTTTTAATTGTCTAACCTTCTACCAGAAGAAGAAACCTTCTCCCCACACATACTGTATCCTGTCAGGACACCTCCAGATCTTACATATTTCCGTTAACACCCCCTCACTCTTTTTAACTCCAACAGATACAAGCCTAGCCTGGCAACTTTTCCTCATAAGACAATCTCATAATTGTTACCATCAATGTAGTAATTCTTCTCAGAGCGTTAAAGAACATTAAGAAGTCTGTGGTGTACACAATATTCCAGGTGCGATATTACCTCTGTTCCATATAACTGATGCATAACTTCCCTATTTTTCCATTAAATTCCCCTAGAAATGAGTTTTCCTGGTTACCTGCAGTGTAATTCATTGCAGACCCATGAGTTTAAAAGCAGAACAAGTGACAAGGGGTCCTGTGACTTTAAAAACAACATGGGAGCTGATGGCCTTGTGGATTAGGGACAGCAGCAAAGTCAGAGGCCCTGTGGCTTATGACCATTGTATATGCAGAATATATTACCAGACAACAGAGATGGTCATGCACATGTGAAATTCTGCAGATGCTGGAAATCCAAAGCAACACACACAAAATGCTGGAGGAACTCAGCAGGTCAGGCAGCATCTATGGAAAAGAGTAAACAGGCCATGTTTTGGGCCGAGACCCTTCTTCAGGAAGGAAGGGGGAAGACATCCGAATAACGAGGTGAGATGTTCCCATTGAATGGATCCTCTATTATTGAGGAAATGTGCGCAGGCACCCGTCAGCATCACAGAGCTCCATTATCTGTCCCCAACAGAAAGCACTGGGTGAACTGCTGAAGCTTCTCCCAAGTTTTCCCATAAGTTGTTTTGGGGATCTTGGTAAGGCTGCAGGTTTTGGTGGGGACATGAATGGTGCAGATGACAGCAGTCTTTAAAGGGACAGGTATAGAAAACCAATTACATTTTAGCCTTGTTTGTCTGGTGAGGAAGGTTCTGGAATCAATTGTGAAAATGTAATAACAGAGCAGCTTGGAAAGAATAATTGGACTGAGTAAAATCAGCATGAATTTGTGAGGATAATTTTGTTTGACTAATCTACTGGTATTCTTTGAGAATGTGACAAGAGTAGATTAAGGGGAGAAGGGAGAAGCAGTAGATGTGGTATGCTTGAAAACTCAGAAAGTTTGAGGAAAGGTCTCACACAGGTAGTTGGTCAGCAAGGTTGGAGCACACTAAATTGAAGTAATTAAAAGATTACCTTTATTTATTACATAACATTGAAATATACAGTGAAATGCATCATTTAAGCCAAATCAAATCTGTGAGGATTACACTGGGCAGCATGCAACTGTCTCCAAGCTTCTGGTGCAAACATTGCATGCCACAACTCACTAACCCTAACCGTACATCTTTTGGAATATGGGAGAAAACCCATGCATTCTGCGGAGAAAGTACAAACTCCTTATGAAGCATTTGCTAACTGCTACTATATACCAAAGCAGACTGAGAATTGATTAGCAGTAGTAGAACAAAGTGGACAAAGAAGTACCATTTTCAGGTTTTGAGTCGACAGCGAATGGAGTAACATCAGGATTGGTGCTTGGGTCACAGCTATGAACTACATCAGTGATTTGGCCGAATGGAGCAATTGCCACATTTCAAAGTTTGGTTGTGATACACAACTGCATGGGTAGAGATGAAGATGTAAAAAGGCTTCAGGGACCATAGCAGTGTATAAAAGTCAAAAAAGAGCTGTAGATAATGCACATCTGAAATAAAAACAGATGGTTGTGGACAAGTTTAGCAAGTCTGTCATTTTATGTGGAAAGAGATATAGAGTTAAAATCTCGGGTCAATCAATGATCCTTCCTCGAAATTGGGAAAGAGAAAAAAGTTTGCTTAATGTTGCAGAGAAAGCAGGAGAGGAGACTAGTTATTTGAACAAATGCAAATGTATTCTGATTGTGCCCTATTTTTTTTTCTAATTTCCTAACCTTTAATTCCCTCCCCCATCCCAGCCCCAGAACCTTATTCAATGGGGAGAAAAGCATTCTGAGGGTTGAGGGTTGAGCCCAGGTGCAATGCTGTAGTGTACCAATAGGCAGCGCCATTGTATTGCTACATACTGAAGCTTCACAGTACAGCTCAGCTTTCCAATGTCCATTGAACGCTGCAAGCTTTGTATTGACAAATTGTGTTTGCAGTAGATGTTGGCAAAGGTGACAGGTGATCTTTATGACTTTGTATTATTGTTCATAGGAGGCCAATTATAAATCACCCATGGACCTATAATTCTATGCCTGACTGCTAATTACAAGTGAACAATGACCTCACAATTTTTCATTTTGAAACTTCAGCTGTGATGTTACAGATGAGATTTTACACTTTGACAGCAATTTATTACAGTCATACATTACAAATGTTGAGGCGACAGTATATTTATAAAAGCTAATGTATGTTACACATAGTTCAATAAGGTGGGGCTAAGTAGGTCCAACCAACTACAAAAAATTCGAAAATCTCAATATTCATAGCTGACTCCTACATATCTGAAACTGTGCATTAAATCCTTGTAGATGATTTTAAAAAGTCTTCAGGAGTATTTGGTAAAATTACAGGTCAAGACATTATGTTTAGGAAGCATTCTATCAATTGATCAATCAATGATTTAATTAATTAATCTCCTGCTTTTCCAACAATTAGCCCCCTGTTTCTCATGTCAACCTTCTGCAGCGCAAAACCAGTGCTTCCAGACTTGCAGCTGTTCAAGGGCTTCCTCTCAGGCCTCCCGCAGCCAGAGCCTCTGGAAGTTGAAGCCTTCCTCTGTGCAGAATAATGGACTACATAAATATTATTTTTATATTTTTGTAGATATGTATCAGAATGTTGCTTTACTCAAACAGATACAATGATAATCAGCAAAGGGTAAGAGTCAAATCAGAGCCATGGTTCAATGAGGAATTGGAATAGTTTCAACTGATGGCACAATCTGTTCGCTGTTTTATGTACTTGTGATTTCAAAGTTCAAAGTTCAAAGTAACTTTATTATCAAAGTCCATACTATATATGTCACCTTATATAACCCCGCGATTCATTTTCTTGTGGGCATACTCAATAAGCCCAATAACCATAATAGGATCAATGCTAGACCTGCGCCATACAGGGCAAACAACCAGTGTGCAAAAGGAAATAAACTGGGCAAATACAAAAAGAATGAAAATATTAACAATAATAATAATAAATACAAGCAGTAAACACCGGAACATGAAATGAACAATCCTTGAAAGTGCATCCATAGATTGTGGGAAGAGTTCAGTGATGGGGCAAGTGAAGGTGAGTGAAGTTATTCCTCTGCTTCAAGAGCCTGATAGTTGAAGGATAATAACTGTTCCTGTTGCTGGAAAGGTGGGTCCTGAGGCTCCTATAGCTTCTTCCTGATGGCAGCAGCAAGAAGAGAGCATGACCTGGGTGGTGGGGGTCCCTGATGATGGATGCTGCTTTCCTGCAACAACGCTTCATGTAGATGTGCTCAATGGTGGGGAGGCCTTTACCTGTGATGAACTGAGCCGTATCCACTACTTTATGTAGGATTTTCTGTTCAAGGGCATTGGTGTTTCCATACCAGGCTGTGATACAGCCAGTCAATATACTTTCCACCCCACCTCTATAGAACTTTGTCAAAGTTTTAGATGTCATGTTGAATCTTCGCAAACTTCTAATGAAGTAGAGGTGCTGCTGTGCTTTTTTCATAATTGTACTTGCGTGTTGGGCCCAGGACAGGTCCTTTGAAATGATAACTCTGAGGAATTTAAAGTTGCTGAAGCTCTCCACCTTTAGTCCCCCAATGATTTCTAGTGCATGGACCTCTGGTTTCTTCCTGCTGAAATCAATAATCAGCTCTTTGGTCTTGCTGACACTGAGTAAGAGGTTGTTGCTGTGGCATCACTCAGCCAGATTTTCAATCTCCCTCCTATCTGCTGATTTGTGGCCATCTTTGATTCAGCCTACAACAGTGGTGTCATCAGCAAGCTTGAATATGGCATTGAAGCTCTGCTTAGCCACACAGTCATAAGTGTAAAGTGAGCGGAGCAGGGGCTGCCTGTGGTGCACCTGTGCTTAGCCCTCTTGCTCTACTCGCTCGATCATCAGTATTATCAAACCCTATTGCTCGAGAAAACTGCCTTCTTCAGCAGTTTATAGTGACAGTACCCCCATTCTCATGAGGGTGGGGACTTTCAAGGTTTTAGACACAGCAATGAGGGAGGATGGTGAAACATTTCTAAATCTGTGATAGATAAGTAACACACACAAATTGCTGGAGGAACTCATCAGGTTAAGGCAGCATCTATGGAAATGAATAAACAGTCGACAGTTTGGGCCGGGACCCTCCATCAGGACTGGAGTGGAAGCTGAAAGATGCCAGAGTGGTACATAAGTCAGGAAAGATCTTGTTCCTGTGCCTCTGCTGTCCCTATCCTTATTAGCACCGTGAAAAGAATTGAAATATAGCTATAGTGCACTTTGTATTTAAGTTTGCTGATGACACCAGAGATGTAGTGATGTAATAGCATGTAGGAAGGAGATTGAAAATCTGGTTGAGTGGTGGCGTAACCTCTCACTCAACATTAGCAAAGCAATAGAGCTGATTATTGTCTACAGGAAGAAGAATCTAGGGATCTGTGAGCCAGTCCTCATCAGGGTATCGGAGGCAGAAATGGTCAGTAGCTTTAAATTCCTTGGTATCAACATATCAGAAGATCTCTGCAGATATGAGCACATAAGATCATCACAAAGAAGCACGATAGCACCTGCACTTTCTTAGAAATCTGTGTAATTTCAGCATGTCACCAAAAACTTTGACAAACTTCTATAGGTGCATAGTGGAGAATATTCTGGCAAGATGGTGGCAAGAGGGGTTGCAGTAGCTTCTACGGGGTCAACAAAAGCTGCTACCATTCTACTTAAACATACATCTAATGATCACAATATCCTGCTATACATTAAGAACTTAAAGAACTGCAGGTCTACACCATCAGCGAGTTGCTCACTGGTGGAGATAATGAAGGAGATGTGCAACCTGCTGCCGCCTGAGTCAATGGAGGCTTATAGTCAAACAGCCAGTGGCTGTCACAGTCACTTTTCTTGTGATCGTAAGACCCTTTGGACATTGCTAAGCTGGTATGCTGCAAGTTCGATTTGCAGATTTATTGGATTCGAGCAGGGGCGGAAGCCAGGAGAGCTTCCCGGCCTCAGTCATAGCAAGGACTAGGCCTGAAGACAGGGCGTCACCCATTTGCAGCCACTGGAGTGAGGAGACAAAGCTGTTGCGCTCACCGGGGACGATGTGGCGTGGCGTCCAGAGTGGAGATGGAGCTGCCCTCCCAGTGTTTTGCTTGGCAGAAGACAAGCTCTGTTGTGGTTGATCGCAGATTTTTTTGGTGGCACTCAATGGACTCGGGCCTCAAGCTGCTTTTCAGCTGCTGGGAGAGAGGCATCTGAGCCATCTAACTCCGGGGGAGGCACAACGCAGCTGTGGTTGACTGAAGATTTCATTAGGACTGAGGGGTTTGGACTATATACATATATATTTGTCTGGTTGTGCTTTTACTAATAGTCTATATGTGTCTATATTTACACAGTCTGGGCCTCTAAGCTGAGGTATCGCATAGTGGGCATCCGGCCTCATGCCCAATTGAGAGATGACCTCAGTGGGCTGGGAGGTCTGGATTATATACAAGCATACTTTGCGCCATTGTATTTTTACGGGTATTCTAAATATACTTGTATACGTAAGCACTGGGCCTATAAAACTGCAGTGTTGCTTGGTGAGGGTTGGGGTGGGTTGACAGGTGATATTGGTGGGCTGGGGGGCCTGGACTATATTCTGGGTGGTTGTATTTTACTGACATTCTATTTGGGCTTGTTGACTTGTCTGTGTGAGGACTGGACATCAAGCCACAGTGTCATGGGTTGTGGGGGGTGGGGAGGATGTCAGGGCACTTTTATTCTGTGAATGCGTTCTTGTGTGTGACTGTAGGTCCTGTGTTTTAGGACCTTGATTCCACAGTAACAATGTCTCGTTTGGCTGTATTCATCAGTATTCTCGTGTGGTTGAATGACAATTAAACTCGAATTGAATTGAATTCTGGCTGGTTGCATCGTGGCCTGGTATGGAAGCACCAATGCCCAGGACCGGAAAGTGTTGAATGTGGCCCAGTCCATCACAAGGGAAAGCCTCCCTTCCACCTAGTACACTTGCATACAGCACTGCTACAAGAAAACAGCATCCATCATCAAAGACCCCCACCATCCAGACCATGCCTTCTTCTTGCTACTACTGAGGTACAGAAGCCTTCAGTCCCACTAGGATCAGGAACAGTTATTACCCTACAACCATCAGGCTTTGGAACCAGTATGGACAACTTCATTACCAGCACTTTGAAATAATTCTACAACCTGCTGGACTGGCTTCCAAGGACTCCTTACAAATCATGTTTATAGTATATTTTTTATTTGGACAGTTTGTCTTCTTTTGCACGGTGGTGTCTGACAGTCTTCAGCTGTTCATGTTTTTTTTTGTAAATTCTACTTTATTACTTTTTTACTGTAAATGCCTGCAAGAAAATTAATCTTGAGGTAGTATATGGTAACAGATATGTACTTTGATAATAAATTTACTTTGGAGGAGCAGAGTGTAAAAGTTTGGGATGATTAATGGGATGGACAATCAAATGGGCTGCGTTCTCCTGGATGGAATCAAAATTACTTGAATGCTGCTGAAGTTGCTCTTATCCAAACAAATGAAGGTAGTTAACCACATTCCTGATTTGTACATAGTGGAGAGACTTTTGCCGAATCAGGTGGAGAGTAATTTCCCATGGGATTCAGCAAGTTACCTGCTCTTGCAAGTTTTGCATTTGTATTTCTGGTACTGTTAAGTTTCAGGTTGGTGGTAATCCTTGGAAATTTAATGTTGGGCAGTCTGACAATAAAAATGTCATTAATATCCAGGAGAGAAAATGAAACCCATTGTTTCTGAAGCTGACCATTGACTGTTGAGATCGTCACTTGGGAACCTATCAGCCCATGCTCAAATGGTGTCTTGTCTTGTTGCATGACATTTTCATTTTCTGTGAGATATCAGGGCAGTGTAGATTTCTTTCAGTAATGTTGCTGTAGTTAATACTCCAGCGATTGCTTAATTGGAACTGATCAGTTTCGCTGAAAACTCAAACAGTTGGACAACACCTCCATCACTTTGCTGATGATTGAGAGCATTCCCACTAGGTGTAATTAGTGGGAATGAATTGTTCTGTTTCTTGATACATAAAGCTAAATGTTCCATTTTTTGATCCATTAAGCTGAGGGAATATGATAGAGGTAAACAGTATTAGGTTTTCCTAGCTGTGTTCAACTTGATACCATGGGACTTTCTAGCAACACATATAAAAGTTGCTGGTGAACGCAGCAGACCAGGCAGCATCTCTAGGAAGAGGTACAGTTGACGTTTCGGGCCGAGACCCTTCGTCAGGATTAACTGAAAGAAGAGCTAGTAAGAGGTTTGAAAGTGGGAGGGGGAGGGGGAGATTCAAAATGATAGGAGAAGACAGGAGGGGGAGGGATGGAGCCAAGAGCTGGACAGGTGATTGGCAAAAGGGATATGAGAGGATCATGGGACAGGAGGCCTAAGGAGAAAGAAAAGGGGAAGGGGGGGGAAACCCAGAGGATGGGCAAGGGATATAGTCAGAGGGATAGAGGGAGAAAAAGGAGAGTGAGAGAAAGAATGTATGTATATAAATAAATAAATACCGGATGGGGTATGATGGGGAGGTGGGGCATTAGCGGAAGTTAGAGAAGTCAATGTTCATGCCATCAGGTTGGAGGCTACCCAGATGGAACATAAGGTGTTGTTCCTCCAACCTGAGTGTGGCTTCATCTTGACAGTAGAGGAGGCCGTGGATAGACATATCAGAATGGGAATGGGACGTGGAATTAAAATGTGTGGCCACTGGGAGATCCTGCTTTCTCTGGCGGACAAAGCAACTTTCTGTTGACAAGAATCAATGTTGAGGTTTTCCTGGAACTCTCCCCACTGCCTTTTTGCCAGTGTGCCTCCATCTCTGGCACATTTGCTCTGCTATGGGTGCAGGAAGCATCAGACATTGCCAGGGAGAACTATGAGGCTGTGAATATGACTGTGACAGATGTTACTTGGATAGATTCAGGTACCATTGTAATTTTTTTTGACAAGAGCAATGGAAGCTTCTGTGCTGGTAATGTACTTGGGTTAATGCCAAATGCTCCACCTGGATTTATTATGTGCTTTAAAATGTAATGGTTTAATCAAGCCACTATTTTGGATTCAATCACATTGGCACGGGTTTTGAATCACAAAGCAAAATACTTTCCCTGGCTCCTTAAAAGAGCAATTGTTGCAACCTGCACTGCAAATGTGTATACATGCGATTATAGTAAATTTCTACCAATAGTTCACAAACAATGGGCATTACTCAGCTGAGCTTTGTGGTACAGGAAAAAAGAGAACACATTTGTTGGAAAACTGTGAATAAAGCAATAAAAGCAGATTTTTCATTCAGCTTTGTCAGTGAGTATTACTTTGTTGCATCATTGGTTAAAATACAACTTCTAATTCTATTCAGTTGCTAGTGCATCCGAGTTTTTCTATCATGTTTTAGATATAGAAGATAAAACTTTACCTATTTAGATATGTGGTGTATGCGTACACCAGGGTTGACTTCCGTGGTGAAGCAATGCAAAAAGATATTTCTTCATCACGGAAGTCAAATATGATGCACACATCGGGTGAGAGAATTTACAATACAGAGATGCATTTGATGGAGGAACA
Organism: Mobula birostris; assembly: GCF_030028105.1. NCBI lineage: Eukaryota > Metazoa > Chordata > Chondrichthyes > Myliobatiformes > Myliobatidae > Mobula > Mobula birostris. The sequence continues at coordinate 183,283,938 of NC_092370.1, read as the reverse complement.
CATCTGTTTTCTCCTCAGGCATTCTGATACTGAATTAAAATAAATTCTCTTGGTAATAAATTCTTAATTTGTCCCATTAATGAGCTCTGAAGCTCTCACAGCTCAAAACAAAAGCAATGCATCATGGATGTTTTCACAATGAAGAGCTGCTATAATTTCAAACCAAATTTATAAAATAAAATCAAGTATATGGCAATACAATGTGCATAAAATAATTAATAATAAGAACTATACATAACTCTTCAGAATATTCAATCAAACAATAATTTCCAGAATCTGCAGAACCTCTTGTGTTCATGATTCTAAATAAATTTAAAAATATTGCTTTTTTTATTTACATGTTTCATCATCATCATCATCAGGTGCCATGCCCAGATTGAGCTTTGACTGCCATAGCTCACACACTCCTGTTTCGGGTCAAGTGGATCAATTCATTGGTATTCATTGCCAGTTCTCTGGCTGCTGTCTCCGTCATCATTTGTCTTTGCCTTCCTCTTGCTTTCTTCCCTTCAATCTTTCCCATAATTACCGTGCGCTCTAACTTCTCTTTCCTCATCACATGTCCAATGAAGTTACGTTGCCTTTTCATGATCTCATACATTATTTCTCTTTTTGAGCTTGCTCTGTTCATGATATCCTCATTAGATATTCGTTTTGTCCATGATTTTCTTTGCATCCTCCTCAAAAACCACATCTCTGCTGCTACAATTTATTTCCTCATGTTACTAGATACTGTCCAACATTCTGAGCCATATAACATAACTGGATAAACGTAACATTTCAGTACTCTGAGGTGGGTTGTCATGCCTAGTTTAGTAATGGTCAGTATACTCTTCATTCTCGTAAAGGTGTCTTTTGCCATCCCTATTCTACTTTTGATGTCCAAGTCGCACCTGCCATCTGATGTCACCCAGCTTACTAAGTAGCAAAAGTTCTGTACTTGTTTTATGTCTTCCCCATTTATTCTCAGCCTGCAGATAGGCTTCTCCTTCTTTTTGGATATCACCATACATTCCAGCTCTTTGCAATTGATAGATAGACCCATTTTTGCACTTTCTTCAACAATTATATCAATTAAGTTTTGTAGTTCTTCCTCCATACTTGCAATTAATGCAATGTCATCCGCATATCTGAAATTATTGATGTTTAACATGTTTACTGCTTTAAAAATTTTTGATCCGGGAGTCTAGGTAAATATTAATAAATATGGTAATGGCTTGGCTTTTCCAGAGAAATGCTGAAACCGCTGACATTTTACTCAGCTCTCGCCAGCATTGACGCTATGTCCTGCTCCTGCTGCTCCGGGCTTCAAGTCTGTCAGCTTCATGATGATTTGCCCAGCTCTGTGATGAAGTGAGACTGAGGCTATGGGCTTGCTCTGACTGCTCCGGGTTTCGGGTCAACGGGCTCGATTTCACTGTGAATGCTGTTGTTTGCTCTTATTGTTGCATGGTTTGTTTTTCTTTCTCTCTCTCTGTGCATTGGTGTTGGTATTTTTTAAAATTGGGTTCTTTCAGGTTTCTTGTTTTGTGGCTGCTCGTAAGCAGACAAATCTCAAGGTTGTATAATTTATACATACTTTGATAATAAATGTACTTTGAACTTTGAAATATGTTTGAGGTAGCTTGGGACTTCGGCACATGGATGCATTTTCATGAAGTCCCAATTTCTGAAAGCTGATTTTCTGTGCTTTGTTATTGACACTATGTCATGAAGTACAATTAGGAAGCACCATTCTCCAACTCATCCTCAGCATTTTCATTCATTCCCCGATCAAGTTGCAGAAAGAGGAATACCTGCAAGGGACTAAAATATGTATTCGGTATACTATATTATTTTTGGTTTAATTCAAATTAAGATTTTTAAACATGCAATGAGTGTTAATTGTTTTACTTGTTTCTGTTGGGAATGTTCAGAAGCATTCAAAATTTTTGACAGCAGGCTATGGATTAGCCACCTATCAAAATATCCAAACTTTTTTTTTGTGGTCGGGTTTATTTGGGACTGGAACAACCTTGGGAAGGAGGTTGCCTGTGAAAAATCAGCAAGACCATAAGAACAGAAGACAGAGCAGGATCAGACCTTTCTGCTTATCTAGTCTGCTGCACCATTCAATCACAGCTGATTTATTTTCTCTCCCAACCCCATTCTCCTGCCTTGTTCCCATAATCTTTAACACTCTTATTAATCAAGAACCTATCAAACTCCACTTTAAATATACTCAATAACTTGGCCTCCACAGCCACCTGTGACAAGGAAGTCCACAGATTCACCACACTCTGACTAAAGAAGCTGTTCTAAAGGGATGTCTTGTATTTTGAGGCTGTGCCCTCCATTCCAAGATCGTTCCACTACTGGAAACATCCTTTCTATATGGGCCCTTCAATATTTGATATGTTTCCATCAGAGCCCCCATCATTCTTCTAAGATCCAGCAAGTACAGGCCCAGAGCCATCAAATCTTCTTCATACATTAACCTTTTCATTCCTGGAATCATTCTCGTAAATGTCTTCTGGACCCTCTTCAATACCAGCACATCCTTTCTTAGATATAGGACCCAGAACTGCTTACAATACTCCAAATGTGGTCTGACCAAACCCTTATAAAGCCTCAGAATTACATCTTCGCTTTTAAATTGCAGTCCTCTTGAAATGAATGCTAAAGATTTTTGGGTGGATGCCGTCTTGTGGAGTCAGTTTGCTTTGGCTGGAAAAATTTAGCTAACTAAATCAGTTTAATGCTGACTTATATAAGAGAATAGATATTCAAGTATGAGAATGGCATTAACCGACAGCATGTGGTAACCTTTTTATGCGATAATGATACCAACATGATAAGGTCTGCTTGAGGGTAACAAGCTTAAAACAAAATCCACATATCCAAGGTTGCCTGTTTGGTTTATGGCCTCGAAGATAACTGTACAGCCAATTTTAGGGCAACTTAAATATTTAACTACACAACATGGTTAGAGTCACTTATGTACTATTTTTTATTTGAAGGATGCTGTCCTTCTATCACCTGCCCATATTATAGTTTGCCTGAAGCTTGTACTAGTTGTGTGTTGCTTGTGAATGTGGTTTGTGACTGCAGCGTGTACAGTACTTTCTGTAATCAGTCCCTTCACGATGCAGAGAAGACAAGGGAGAAGCTCAACATTGCTTTCTCCCCTGCAACATATATATATATATAAAGCTGTGTTTCAAAGATGCCAAACAGGAATGGAAGAGTTTCTAAATGTCAAAAGCAATGTTTCCACAATTCCGCACTGCTTCAGGTTTGTTCAATTTGTCTGCTACATGTAGCTGGTAATAAAACTCAGATCCGTTCAATAAAAGCAAGGCTAGTATCTGCTTAACTTCCAACTTTTTTCCTGAGTTGTGATCAACATCCACAAGCGAATGTTTGATGTGGAGTCTCACGGCTTTGCTGTTACAAACATTGCTGTCTACTCCTTGGGAGAATCCTCACCAGTGCAAATTGAAATCTATTCAAGACATATCACGTGATTGAAATCAGCAGAACTTTTAAAACAGTGGTACAGAGGATTAACTACTCTGAGTTAATTGCATTTTAATGAGATAGCAAAAAATCTTATTGAATTGCCCAAAATAGATAGCATGCATAATGTGGTATAAATAGCATCTTTGTAATTAATGTCTGTGGGAATGGCAAATAGTTAAACCCATTTGCACAATGGATGTGATTGCCCGAGGTAAGCATGGATCATTTACGTTGCAAGAATTGTTCTGCTGCTGGCAGCAAGTTAGTCAGTTATCAGGTTTATAAAAAGACATCAGCCGAGGTTTCTAGCCCTCTAGCAGTTGAAGCAACTAGTTACAAATTAATAAAAATATATTTGCATTTGACAAAATCAGGCAACATTTCTTTCGCATCACAGTTTTAGTCTCAGTTATTGAGTTCAGAATACTTGCCATGTGTAAATTCTTGGCAAATTTAGTCACATTTCTTTCACAGAACAAGGTTTCAATGCCAGCAGCTGAGTTCAAACTGCCTGTAAATTGTAATAGATTGGCAAAGGCACTTACGTATCTTTCCCATCACAGTCTCCATCCAAAGCAATTTGGTTCAATACGCTTGCAAATTGTAATAACTTGCCAAAGCTAGACAGATTTATTTCGCAAACATTAAGTTTTCAATAACAGTAATAGTTCAAACTGGATTCACAACAGTAACTTACAGAAGTCTAGAAATGTAACACATCTGAATGAGATTTCATCCAAAATGAAACATAAGTTAATAGTTGTCAGTGTTTGACTGCATCTGCATTGCTTATAAAATCATTTTAACACATCTTTTGAGAATTTTTCTTCATGCTCTGTGGTGTTATCTGTCGTGTCAAGAGTTTGCTGCCATAGCAGCAACTTCCACTTCAAATGGAGCTGACGAAAGAAACTTTCCACATCTGCATTTCCATGTAACGTGAAAACGCCAGAGGACAATGTTTTCTATTCCCATGCAATATCCATTGACAACAGTCCAGTATTTTCCAATATCCACTTCAAGGTTTGTTAGTATCATTTTAGTCTTATGAACTGTACCGCCTTATATCTTACTCATTCTTGGAGCCAATAAACCAAGCAGGATTGAAATAAATGGCGGAGTTCCGGGATTTAGGAACATATTGTGGCAAATATCTACAGCATGTCAATTGCTGTTTTTCATGAAGATTCAATCTAAAATCACTAAACTATTTCTTCAATGCTTTGATTTCAGAACATGACAGCATTTCACAATACTTTTATTTTGTTACTTGTTTTTCTACCAGTATAATCGTGAGAGATTGAATATGTATAAACTTGGCAATGAAAATGTGATCTGTATTGCAAATCTGGAAGTCCATTTTTTTCCCAACTGACTTGGATGGCACAATTATAGCAGCTCCTATGGAAAGAAGAAAACCTCATGGTTTCATTGACAAATGAATTTTACAGTTAGAGGGTTTCTCACCTTATCAGCAGAAGTTGTGACAAATACAATCATTAGACATACTTGGATCACTGTCATTATGAAGGATTTCCACAGAATTAATATCCATTTAGTAGTTTGCCTAACTGCGACTAGGTAAGCCATAATTGATGAAAACAGTTCGCTGAAACATCGTAATTATGTCATTTTCCATGGGATTGGGGAGAATAGAAATTTAATGATAAAATTTGACATATCACCTTGTAATATTAATTTCATTTACTTTGGTGACATTAGTACATAATTGAATTAACATTGTCTGCCCATTATCAGCCTATAAATACATATCATCATCATCATCATCATCATCCTCATCAGGTGCCATGCCCAGTTTGAGCTTTGACTGCCATGGCCCACACACTCCTGTTTCGGGTCAAGTGGATCAATTCATTGGTATTCATTTCCAATTCTCTGGCTGCTGTCTCCATCATCATTTGCCTTTGTCTTCCTCTTGCTTTCTTCCCTTCAATCTTTCCCATAATCACCGTGCATTCTATCTAACTCCTCTTTCCTAATCACATGTCCAAAGAAGTTACGTTGCCTTTTCATGATCTCGTACATTATTTCTCTTTTTGTGTTTGCTCTGTTCATGATATCCTTGTTAGATATTTGTTTCGTCCATGATATTCTTTGCATCCTCCTCAAAAACCACATTTCTGCTGCTACAATTCGTTTCCTCATGTTACTAGATATTGTCCAACCTTCTGAGCCATATAATATAATTGGATAAACAACACATTTCAGTACTCTGAGGCGGGTTGTCATGCCTAGTTCAGTATTGGTCAGTATACTCTTCATTCTCGTAAAGGTGTCTTTTGCCATCCCTATTCTTCTTTTGATGTCCATGTTGCCCCTGCCATCTGATGTCACCCAGCTTCCTAAGTAGCAAAAGCTCTTTACTTGTTTTATGTCTTCCCCATTTATTCTCAGTCTGCAGATAGGATTCTCCTTCTTTTTGGATATCACCATACATTCTGTCTTTTTGCAAGAATGTATGGTGATATCCAAACATTTTTGCAAATGATTGAATTTTTGCACTTTCTTCAACAATTATATCAATTAAGTTTTGTAGTTCTTCCTCTGTACTTGCAATTAACACAGTGTCACCTGCATATCTGAAATTATTGATGTTTTCACCACCAACTTTGATTCCCAAGATGTCTCTTATTTTTTGTAACATTGTTTCACTGTACACATTAAATAAATCAGGGGAGAAAACACACCCTTGACTAATGCCTCTCTTGATTTTCGTAAACTAACTCACTTCTCCATCTATTCTTACAGCGGCAGTTTGTTCCCAGTACAGATTTCTGATTAGCCGGAGGTCTTTTGAATCTAGATCTAGAGTTTCCTGTAATATTTCAAATAACTTATTGCGCTTCACTATATCAAATGCATTTGTGTAGTCGATAAAACAAACAAACAAATCTTTTTGCACTTGAATAGCTCGTTCTGATAGTATCCTTAACAATAATATTGCGTTTCTTGTACCTTTGTCTTTCACAAAACCACATTGTTCTTTGCCTATTTCAGCTTGTATCTTACTTTTAGCTCTTGTCATCAAAATTCTTAGAAGTATCTTGGTGATATGACTCATTAAACTTATGGTCCTATGTAATTCACATTCTATTGCTCCAGCTTTCTTAGGAAGAGTAATAAATACTGATTTTTTCATCTCTTCTGGTATTATTCCAGTCTAATAAATGTCATTGATTAAATCAGTAAGTTTTTCAATTCTATATTCTTCAAGGGCAATAATTTGTTCTATTACTAATTCATCAGGACCTGCTGCCTTTCCTTTCTTCATCCTATTTATTGCATTATGAACTTCAGATTTTAAAATACTTGGACCTTCAACATTTTTCTTAATTTCTGGTTTTTCACCTCGATCACCTTCAAACAATTTCTGAATATACTCAGTCCATCTGTTTACAATTTCATCTTTTTTCATGATAATGGTACCGTCCTTTGCTTTCAAACATCCACCTGAAGAACAGGGGAGCTTTTTACCAGTGATATTCTTGATTTGTTGATGTAACCTATTTGGATCAGTAATAGGGATTCTTTCTATTTGCTCACATTCCTGGTTTAACCATTCTTCTTTGGCTTTTTGACATAAGCTTTTAACTTTTTTATCTAAGGACTTATATTCTATTGTATTTTCTTTCTTCTGTCTCCTTTCTTCCAGTAGATTTTTGGTCTCATCTGTCATCCACTTATTCTTTGTACTTTTTTCCTTTTTTAGGAATCACCAACTTTGCTGATTCTACCAAGGCATCCTTTAGAGAGTTAAATTTCATTTCTACATGATTGCTATCATCTTCAACAGATTCTATTTCTAGACTTTGAAATCTATTCCTTACTTCAATTGTAAATTTTTGTCTGAAGTTTTCTTCTTTAATAAATTGCAAGTAGTCAAGGGATTGTTCAGGTTTTTGCTTCTTTAGTTTTTTGTTTTATTTTTACATGACACACTACTGGGTTATGGTCACTATTACAGTCTGCACTTGGATATGTTTTGCATTGAGTCACTGAGTTTCTAAATCTTTGGTTTATAGTAACAAAGTCAATTTGATTTCTAATGTTATCACCTGGACTTTTCCAGGTCCACAAGCATCTTGGATAGTTTTTAAAGTAGGTATTCAAAATGACCTGATTATTCATTTTGCACCATTCTACCCATTTCTTGCCTCTTTCATTTCTTTCCCCTAGTCCAAATTTTCCTATGGTATTTCCATCAGCATCTTGTCCTACCTTAGCATTTAGATCTCCCATGACAATAGCAATATCTTGAGATTTGCATCCATTCTTTGCTTGTTCAAGCTCTTCATAGAATTTATGTATATCTTCATTTGTTCCATCTGTTGTTGATGCATATACCTGTATAATTGCTAAATCAAATGGTTGTCCTCTGAATCTAAGACTAGTTTATTCTTTCTGATATTGCCCAATATCCTAAAACACTTTTTGCCATGTTTTCATCCATATGAATTCCTACTCCATTAGTATGGGATGTTCCACAAGAATAAACTAGTGTTTTATTTTTTAATCTGATATGTTCCAGCACCTATCCAACAAACTTCGCTAATTCCCATGATGTTAATCTTTAGTCTTTCCATTTCATTTATCACATTGTCCAATCTTCCTGATTGATATAGGGTTCTTACATTACGAGTGGCAATAATTTTTTTTTGTGTTACTTTAATTTTATGAGCAGTAGTCTGATGACGGTCAGGGATCCCCTGCTGGCCAGAATCAACCCTACCGAGTGAAACATCTTCAGAATTGTCTTGAAGATCCTCTTGACGCTGTTGTTGTGTGATACATTTCGTGAGTTTGACCATGGTTTTTTTAGCAAATTGCAACGGTGGTTTGCTATTGCCTACCATTGGGCAAACTTAAAGAAATTGCCATTTCACTTCCCAAATGTTCATCCGCCTATACTATAGCCGTTGAGATTTGAGGTCGTAGCTGATCCACCTTATCTGTCGTAAAGAAATAGATATAGCAGCTCCATTTTTTCTTAGCTGTATAGAGGCAAGCTTCTTTTGAATTCCTGCTATTATCTGGGTTGATCAGCAGCAAGTAATGCTTATACTTCTGGTGTCATACAATAAACATCTACAAGTGAATAAATTAATTTTCTATTGACATTGAAGTCCTTTTCCACCATTGACATCCACTGAGTCAATATTGACCATATCCTTAACTAGATCTGCTGTATAAATCCTAGTATAGGTCAATGTCTGGATTTCAGAGTTATCCTAAAAGTCTTCCCACCATCTGCAAAGCACAGTCAGGAGTCTGAGGACATATACTGCATTTAACATGGATAAGTTCAGCTCAAACAATAATACACAGGAACGTAATCATTTCTGGTGATTATAATTTCTAGCATGATGAATGTTGCTCTGACAAACAGCCAATTTAAGGCAGATGCCAGTGTCAAAGACCTGGCAGCTTATTTGTATGGCTGGGTGTAAATGGTTAGATATCACTGGCAATGCAGAACAATGAGTAATTAGAAACTAGCTATCACGCTGTTAGAAAATGTAACCAGTTAAAAATGGGCCAAGGAAAGAATATCCTCCTTTAAAACATAAGAAAGGGGTACTTTATTAGGAATAGACAATTAAAATTCACAAACTAATGATAATCTCGAGGAAAAGTGCTCAGAAATACTGAGACTACACTCCTAGTTTGCTGACAACACAACTATTTTTGGCAGAATTTCAGATGGTGACGAGAGGGCGTACAGGAACGAGATATATTAGCTGGTTCAGTGGTGTCACAACATCGACCTCGTACTCAATGGTCAGTAAGAGCAAAGAATTGATTATGGGCTTGATAAAGGGGAAGACAAGGGAAAACACACCTGTCCTCATAGAGGGATCAGATGTGGAAAGAGTGAGTAGTTTCAAGTTCCTGGGTTTCTATATCTCTGAGGATCGATCCTAAGCCCGACTTATCGATGCAGTTACAAAGAAGACACGACAGTCGTTATATTTCATTAGGAGCTTGAGGAGATTTGGTATGTCACCAAAAACACTCAAATTTCTACAGATGTACCATGGAAAGCATTCTAACTGGCTGCATCACCGTTTCATATGGCGGTGGGGTTTGCGGGGGGGGGGGTGGTTGTTGTCTACTGCACAGGATCAAAATAAGCTGCAGAGACTTGTAAGCTTAGTCATCTCCATCATGGGCACTAGCCACCGTAGTATCCAGGATGCCTTCAGGGAATGATGCCACAGAAGGGGTTTATCCATCATTAAGGACCCTCATTACTCAGGACATGCCCTGTTCAGGAAGGAGGTACAGGAGCTTGAAGGCACACACTCAACAATTCAGGAATAGCTTCTTTCCCTTTGCCATCCAATTTTTGAATGGACATTGAACCCATGACCACTAACCTCACCACTTTTTTGTTTTTATTTTTGCACTACTTATTTAATGTAAATATTTAATATACATATATACTGTATTTACTGTAATTCCTATTTTTTACTCTATTATTATGTATTGCTTTGTACTGCTGCTGCAAAGACAACAAACTTCGTGACATATGCCAGTGATATTAAACCTGATTCTGATTCTGATATTATCAGAAACTGAGAATGCCAGGAATGGAGGGGTACCTTAATGAAGTGGAATACAATGAACTAAGATAATTGGGTTACACAATAAATTCTGGTCTTGCCAGTAGTGCCCACACCCCTCAGTAAACAAAACAGTATGGTGTCCCTTGTGCAACTTTCTATTGTGTGCTTCCATGAAGACAATTTCCAAAATGGATGCAGAGTTTTCATATTTAGGGCATGTATGTATTTGGGTGAACACATCTTTTTATCTGTAATGTTTCTCGAAAAGGAATGCAAAATCTTGTCAAATACTTCATCACAGACTGAGTGAGAAGAGCAAGTGTTGTTCAGAAACCATTCATCTCATCCTGAAGCTGACAGAATGCTCATGAAGGACAGAAGCAAATACAAATTCTAATTTCGGCCTCTAAACTGGTGCAGATTTGAGGCCTGATTCCCTCCCCCTGCGGAAGATTTTCCTGCCAGCATACCACAAGGGTAGCTTCACCCTAGCAATTTGACAGTATCCTTATTTCAGCTTTTGACCTTTTGCTCTGCTATGCACCTGTATTCCCTAACTCAACTGGCTCGATGACTTGAACTTGGTCTTAAAGCCCCACCCTAAAGATAACTTCACTAAAACCATTCACTGCTCCAAAGATTGGCTTCGTCCATAATCTGTCCTTGAACAATGAAAGGGTAAGAGTAAAAGAGCTGTGTGGTTGGTCGATGGAAGATTTTCTGAGGGGTTGCCTTACAGTTTTCTTGGGACAAGAACTCTAATTATTATTGATTGAGTATGCCATGTTGGATCCAATAGGTTCCTTTGTGCTTTTTTATATAGTTGTTGGTCATTACTGGACAGAAATGGAATAAATAATATTCTATCCTTTAACTCTCAGTTCCAGATTTGAATCCAGGTCCAGAGCTGAAAACAAAAAAATCAGCTTTCAGATTGTGATCATTTGGAAAGCTGGTAGTTACGAATAGAAATAAATGTAAAATGCCCTCATCCAAATCCTGACCGAAAGGAATCGTGTCTCTTGTGATCTAATTACCATGTCCTCTCCAGTGAACTCTGCAGGATGGTTTTTTTTGGTTGTTTTTTTTGGGTTTCTTTGTTTTGTAGCTGTTTGTAAGAGGACGAATCTCAAGGTTGTATAATGTATACAGACTTCGATAATAAATGTACTTCTGAACTTTGAACTTTGATTAGTGAGATCCAGCCACAGGATCTTGCTCGCTCTTTTATTAGCTCACAAGGAATGGAACAAAACAGTCAACAAGGAACCAATGAAGACAAGGAAACTTATTTTACAAGGATAGATGCATCTAAACCTGAACCAAGGTGTTGGGGTGCTGTTGAAGCCAGCAGAAATTGTTAAGAATGACATGCTGGATGCAGAGGCTGAACCAGGGTGCCTGGGATATGTGAGGGGTAGTATGAGAATCGAAGTTCATTAAATTGAGGAAATGTGAGTGCAGGAGCGTTTGACCACAGCAGAGAGGAAGACATGTTTGCTGAAAGAGGAGGACATTTGTTTGTCCTTGTTCATTTGTAAATTTTAAATATAGCGAGTACGGCTGGCAAGACAACCCAACTGGAAAATAAGGACTTGTAGTCTCCAGATATTTGTGGCCAGCCTGCAGGTGGAGTTGCCAACAGGCATACTACACTCTGAATGTCAATTACTGAAAAAATGACACTATCTGAAGAACTGATAATTCCCCAATGTACAAATCAACATTCATTCCTCAAATCAGCCTGTCAAAAAATGGTCAACAGACAATCTAACTTCCTGTTGTTTGTAGATTCTTGGGCATAATAAGTGACTAGTACAGATGTCAACATGGCAGCAACAGTTGCACTTCAACGTTATTAGTTATATAAGATTTGCAGAAGAACATTCTGAGAAAGAACATAAATTTAGAGAAGCAAAGAGTCAAGAACCACATAATCATCTCCAACAGTAGGAGGAAGAAGGAGTGATCTAAATGTGTGAGTTTCTTGCTCTTTTTGGATGGTCCCACAAACTCACATTTCTCTTTTCATGTATCTATTCAATTTCTTGTGGAGGTAGCTGCGGCCATCACCATCTCAGGTAGTGCATTACAGATAAAATCCTGAAAAATTTTCTCATCATTTATCTGATTCTTTGCTACTTTCCTAGATCTATATACCTTAGTTAGCAACCTTTCTATTGGCGCGTGGCCAAGTGGTTAAGGTGTTGGTCTAGTGATTTGAAGGGCACTAGTTCGAGCCTCAGCTGAGGCAGCATGTTGTGTCCTTGAGCAAGGCCCTTAACCACACATTGTTTTGCAACAACACCGGTGCCAAGCTGTATCGGCCCTAGTGCCCTTCCCTTGGACAACATCAGTGGCATGGAGAGGGGAGACTTGCAGCATGGGCAACTGCCAGTCTTCTATACAACCTTGCCCAGGCCTGCGCCCTGGAAACCTTCCAAGGTGCAAATCCATGGTCTCACAAGACTAACGGATGCCTATATATATAAGTAACCTTGCTATTATGCAACAGCCTTTCACAGTACTGAATACATTTAGACTATAAGACTAGAAGACTCAGGAGTAGATTGACCCATTTGACCCATCCAGTTTGCTGGAACCATTTGGATTGAAAGGAGGACAATTCTGTCTTTTCCAGTTTCTTCACATAACTTGCCTTTACCCGAGTCTTACTATTATTACTAGTATTCTAGAAGATTTCCTCCCCATCCACTCCAAGATGTTGATGGCCTTCCAGAAATGTGGTGACCAGAATTCATTACAATGTAACATTAAATCTTTCCGACTGCCTTCTGTGTCTCTTATTGGACTCAAAACCGAGATGCACTGAACATATGAGTCTCTTCTTTCTTCCTTGCTGTAAAAATTCAAGTCACCTTGAGCTCAGAAATCAGTTTGGCATTTTTAAAATGAGTTAGCAGATGGTACATTATTCCTATCTGTATTTTTATGTCAAGCTCTTTATTTCCAGTCCAATATTTTTCCAAAGAAATACTACATTTATGATTTGCACAAGACCTCAGGATTGTACGTACATGTATTCATTCTGTAATGTCTTAAAGCCATGTCTAATCCATCTCCATAATTGTTCAGCAAACTGGTAGTGGTACTAATGTACTGTAATAAAACTTCTGTAAACCATTCCTATGCTAGATTGTCAACAACAGTAAAAACACCAACATTTTTTTCCAGCTAATGTTTTCCACCAATTTACTTCTCTCTTCTTCTCTCAAGGGTATTGGCTCCTCATTGGGAGAAAATTTCATGAGCATGAATTTGGACATAACTCATTTCTCATTTTTATGCCATTATATTCCAATGTATTCCAGATAACATTTTGAAAAAATATATATCGCCACAACTCTCTTCTGGTTTTGTAGGTAATCTTTAAAAATGTATTCCCTCTTGCTAGCAAGGTTAACTGGGGTTTCATTGATCTGGAAAATGTTTAATCCCTCCCCCATCCCATTTATACCACAATTAGAATTGAGAATAGGCCATGTATCAATGGGAGGAGAAATCACAGAAACTAGGCTTTGGGTTTCAATGAAATGTATACTGATTGAAATGTTTGTCATTATTTACCAACTGGGAAAAATAATTTAATATCCTGATCTAGTTTATGCAATGCAACTCTCAACATTTGCACAAGAAGCTTTATTTCTATCAATTAGCTTCTAGATCAGCACAGAAGATTCGTGGTCCCCATAATAGTTATTAGGGCAAGACCCTTTGACTCCAGTTGTATGATCACTTGTGTTTTGATTTTTTATTACATTCACATGCACCTCATACACATTTTTATTGACATTGCTTACTGATACACTATTGCAATTGGACTCGGTCCATCCTGTGTTTTCTTAATTAGGTCTTTACGCTATGGACTTGATTTTTTCCTTTAAATTGATAACTATTCCCACATTTCGACCCAGCCCCTGTCTTTATTGATTTAAAGGTGACAACAACCCTGGTTATCTTATTTGACAGGCTGCTGCTCTGGTTTGGGTAAGTGTATCCTATCCCAGTTCAGCCTTTCACTGTTGTTGCTGATAACATGGCATGAATTGAAACCAATTTTCCCTGCATTACTTTTTGAGTCATGCATTTAGCTCTCTTATCAATGAATGTGTGGCTCAGGTAAAACAAAAACAGAGGTTATTACCTCTCAGGTTCCACATTTTAATTTGGTCTCTGGCTCACAGCAAAGCTCCTTTTTAATTTGACTTGTGTGGCTGGTTCCTAGGTGCACCACCATCTGTCTTCCATTGTCTTGCATTGACCCTGGAATTATGCACCAAATCTGCTCATTCTAGCAGCAAAGATCAATATCCATCACCTATTTACAGAGTCTCCTTCCATCTCTTGGCCGGAATGGTCTCCTGAACCATGTCACCAACCTTATTACATCATTTACAGCAGGGGCCGTGCACAATCCTGATTTGATGGAGACAGACGTGAGCAGCATGGAGGAACATCTGGAGAAACTTCTGAAATGCCTGCTTTGCTGCCACTGCTACTGTGCGATCGAGAATCGCTGGAGGGGAAGGCCCCAAATCCTTGGCTTTCCCTATTGTCTGTTGCCGGGGCCGGGGTCGAAGTGCTTGGCAGAGATGGTGCTCGGTGCTCGTTGTTGGAGGGCTGATTGGAGGCTTGAAGTTTTCGGATGGACTCGAAGTCGGACTGTGGTGGATGCTGCATCGGCAAGTTTGCGGTGCTGGAGGTTCATGGCAGGGAGAGTTTCTCCCTTCTACCGTCTGCGTGAGATGATGGGACTTTCGAGAGACTTAGACTTTTTACTGTGCCCATGGTCTGTTCTTCTATCAAATTACAGTATTGCTTGCACTGTTGTAACTATATGTTGTAAGTATGTGGGTTTTGTCAGTTTTTGTAGTCTTGGTTTGTCTTGTGTTTCTGTGATCTCATTCTGGAGGAACAAATTGTATCATTTCTTAAGGCATGCATTACTAAATGACAATAAAAGAGGACTGTGTGTCATCATAATCTAATTATTTGCATCTGTTGGATCTGGATGCCTTTGCTATCCAAAAGTTCTTCAGAAGTCAAGAATGAGGCATAAAACTTATTGCTTATCACTATTTTATTAAGTGTTACAAAAGCAAAGGAGAACCAGTAGAAGAGAATCAAAAGAACAGAGAAAAGGCCAGACTAAAAAGTAGATGTGGTCGTCTCATACTTAAACGATATATAACAGCAAATATCAGTGATAACAATTAGCCTATAAAATAGCCAAATTCAAATCATGTGACACCTGCTATTGAAAACTAAGAAGTTTCTAGAAAAATATAAAGGTATCTCTGCTATAATTACAGGAAAATTCACTGAACAATTACAGGTATATAGGTGATTATACATAACTATGAGCAAGCAGAGGAAAGTTGAACTGCAAGAAAAATAACACATCCAGTCAGGCCAAAAGTGGCTTGTATTTTTTGAGAACAGTCCAAGTTTAAGGTTCTGTTCCCGACTGCTTTGCAGACACATAATAGAAGCATGGAGGTGCAGTGCAGTAGGTGGCGCTGTTGCTTCACAGCTCCAATAACATGGTTTGATGCTCATCTCCGCTGCTGACTGCATAGAGTTAGCAAATCCTCCTTTTGACTACTCAGGCTTCACTCGAGGGTTCTGGTTTCCTTGTATCTGCTGATGACGTGCTGGTAGATTAATGGTTAATGAAAGACAATTTGTCCTATTGTATGTCAGTGGTGAGGGCTTCAAGGGAAATTCATCGGCATGTCATGGAGTCAAAGAGTATGAAACTAGGCCCTTGGGCCCAACTCATTCATGTTGACTGCGTTTCCCAGTGAGCTACTCTTGTGCGTGTGTTTGGCTCATAGTTCTTTAAACCTCACCTCTCCATGACTGAGATGGCTTTTAAATGTTACCAGTGTGCCAGCCTCAACCACTATTTCTGACAGCTCAATCCAAATATGCAGTGCCCTTTGCTGCCACTGATGTCCCTTTTAAATCTCTTGCCTCTAATCTTCAACCTATTGCCATCTTGCTCTCCCTATCCTGCTCGGAAAAAGTCTATGTGCTTTCACCCTGTCTATGCCGCATATGGTTTTACATACCTCACCTCACTTTCTCCTATGTTCCAGGGAATAAAGTCCCAGTCTATGCAACCTCTCCTTGGAACTTAGGCTCCCAAAGTCCAGGAGACATCCTGTTGAATCTTTTCTGCGCTCTTTCTTGTTTAATAGTGTCATAGAAAAGTACAGCACAGAAGCAGGCTCTAGGGCCCATCTAGACCATGCTGAAACATTTAAACTGCCTCCTCCCATCGACCTGGGACCATAGTCCTCCATGCCCCTACCATCCATATACCTATCCAAACTTCTCTTAAATGTTGAAATCAGGCTCACATGCACCACTTGTGCTGGCAGCTAGTTCCACACTCACATGACCCTCGGAGTGAAGAAGTTTCCCCTCATGTTCCCCTTAAATCTCTCATCTTTCACTGTTAACCCATGACCTTTAGTTGTAGTCTCTCCCAACTTCAGTGGAAAAAGTCTGCTTGCATTTACCCTATCTATACCCCTCATAATTTTGTTTACCTCTGTCAAATCTCCTCTTAATCTTCTACGTTCCAAGGAATAGAGGCCAAATCTATTTAATCTTTCTTTGTAACTCAGGTCCTCCAGACCCAGCAACATCCTTGAAAATTTTCCCTGTTCTTTTTCAAACTTATTTACATCTTTCCTGTAGGTAGGTGACCAGAACTGCAGACAATACTCCAAATTAAACCTCACCAATGTCTTATACAACTTTAATATATCATCCCATCTCCTGAATTCAATACTTTGATTTACGAAGGCCAACGTGCCAAAAGCTTTCTTTATGATCCTATTTACCTGTGACCCCACTTTCAATTAATTATGGACCTGTATTCCCACATCCCTTTGTTCTACTGTACTGCTCAGTGCCTTAGCGTTCACTGTGTAATTCCTATCCTAGTTGGTCAGACCACCACGTACTTAACTGCATTCAATTCCCTCTGTCATTCTTCAGCCCAGTTTTCCAGCTGGTCCAGATCCCTCTGCAAGCCAAGATAGCCTTCCTCGCTGTCCACTACACCCCCAATCTTGGTGTCATCCGCAAATTTGCTGATTATCATCCAGATTGCTGATATAGATGACAAACGACAACGGACCCAACATTGATCCCTACTGCTCTCCACTAGCCACAAGCTTCAAGTCAAAAAGGCAAATTACTCCTACAACTGCCTAGTTTCTCCCACAATGCCAACATTCACTGCCTTGCCTTCATCCACTTCCTTGGGATCTTCCTTGGAAAGCACTATAAGATTAGTTAGACATGACTTACCGCACAAAGCCATGCTGGCTATCCTTAATCACTCCATGTCTATCCAAATACCTATATAGCCAGTCCCTTAGAATACCTTCCAATAACTTTCCCACTATTGACATCAGGCTCACTGGCCTACAATTTCCTGGTTTGTTTTTAGAGCCTTTCTTAAACAGCGAAACAACATCCAATCCTCCAGTACCTCACCTGTCACCAAGGATGACTTAAGTATCTCTGCTGGGACCCTGGCAATTCTCAGAGGGTCCGAGCGAACATCTTGTCATGCCCTGGGGATTTATCCACCCTA
This sequence comes from Mobula birostris, assembly GCF_030028105.1. Taxonomy (NCBI): domain Eukaryota; kingdom Metazoa; phylum Chordata; class Chondrichthyes; order Myliobatiformes; family Myliobatidae; genus Mobula; species Mobula birostris. The sequence continues at coordinate 183,266,214 of NC_092370.1, read as the reverse complement.
ATTTGTCTCAAGCACCTTCTCCTCATAATCTGTAAAGAGTCCATGAAGTTGATGCCACTTTTCCTCAATTCTATAGATGCTGTGTCCGTCTCCTGAGTAAATACAGATGCAAAAAAAGTCCACTTAAGATCTCCCCCATCTCTTTTGACTCCACACATGGGACCACTCTGATTTTCCAGTGGACTGATTTTATCCCTTACAATTCTTTGGCTCTTAACATATCTACAGAATCCCTTCAGATTCTCTTTCACCTCGTTTGCTCGGACAATCTCATACCTCCTTACAATAAGATTTTTCCAATAACAGGGTGACCAAAACGGCACGCAATGCTTCAAGAGTTGTGTAAGCAGCAGCTTATGTAAATGAAGCATAACTTTACAATTCTTATACTCCATATCCTGACTGATGAAGGTCATCATGCTAAATGCCTTCTTAATTAAATGCAGGCAAATAACTGACAGAATGGAATGCCATGCGAGATAGCACCGAGTCTGGGTTGAATGGGCTTTTGTGTTGTAAAAGAATGTGAAAGATATAAAATCCTTTTTGTTCATGTACACTGTTCAAATCCAGTCTAACCTAAGGGGCACAATTATCTCCCAGATCAAAGAGCTCAGACAACTCCTTCATCTTCCTTGTTCGAAACCAGATGAGTGGCAGCGACATGTCGAATTATTTCTCACTTTAGTACAGCATAGCCAACATAGATGTGTTTGAAAACCTGCTATTTGATGAAATAACACAGAAGTTTAAAGAAATTAATTGGAGTAGATGTATATATATATACAGTGAATAGATTGTCCCCAAAACAGACCTACAAGACAATTGCCTGTTATTTCCTATTATGACAGCAGCAGCAGAAGAAGAAAGCCCTTAATTCTGAGTGGAGTCTGATGGTGTTTTTTTTTTTAGCAGGCTTTCTTATTTTTATGAGGACGAGTTGCTAGCTCGACGCTCAACCCAGCACGGATGGAAAGCGTGCAAGGAAGCTGGCTGGATTCGAACTCAGGAGCCTTCGCTCCGAAATCTGGCACTGATGCCACTATGCCAACAGCCGGCATGACAGCAGGATAACTATGCTTTATCTGCTCAGCATCTTGTCGTTCATGTCCTGCCAGTGTTGCCCATGCTGTTTACATCAGTTGGTTAACATAATTCAAAAGCTAGTCTGCACCTCGTAAAAGTGGCACTTAATGTTCTATATTGGGAGGCGTTCAAAAATGGGAGAGAGCAGATTCTATGATAACTAGTTTCTGCACTGGAGACCTTAGTTGCATATCTTTGGGTTGGACTCAGATGCGCTATTTGTACACGGTTCTTCAGGGACTTCTCTATCTTGTAAGCAGTATTATGGTATGAGGAGGCACAAGAACTTCTGATAGAATAAGGAAGAAGAATTGGTTTCCTATGGGTTAGTATCTAGATGTCATTGATTTAAAACATTTGCTAAAACAACCAGACGCAAAATAGGGAATTTCGTCACACAAAGAACAGTTAAAATGTGGATTGCAGAATTTGAAAGCGTGTTAGAAACAAATTCTCTCTGCATTATCTGAAGACAATTGAACATACTGTATTCTTGAAGGAAAGTTATTTGCAGTTACCTGGAAAATAGTCTTCATACCTTAGGCCATCATAATACTGTCCCTAAGATAGCCTGCTCTCTTAATTGCAAATAACAGGTGGAAACTTTCTTCAAGGCCTGTTTCTCCAAATATCCGGACCTGCATCTTGGTTTTTTTGCACTACCTTATTTTCCATTTTTCTATTTTTCTACTTATGTTTTATAATTTAAATTTTTAATATTTACTATTGATTTGTAATCAAGGGAGCAGGAAGCACAGAATCAAACATCGCTATGATGATTGTACATTCTAGTATCAATTGCTTGGCGACAGTAAAGTATAAAGTATCATAAAGCTGACTCAGGTAATGAATTCAATGGTGCCTTTTTGGAATAATATTTAATGATTCATTTCAATAGATCACAGGTAACTGATACAAATCCTACTCCTTAACTGTTATATGTCGTTCAGTAAATCAACAGCTGTCGCTTGTGAATTTTGTGCTTACTCTTATAACAAATTCCTGAATAGTACTTGGAATATTTTACTTTCCAGTAAAACCTTCAAGAAAAGGAACAATATCAACAATCATCAAATGGATTGCCATTATTTTAGTTTGAAAAAGACATCAGAACCTAAAGATGGCAAAATCGGTTTTGCGCAGGGCTGGATGCAGTTTGCCCGTTTAGATTGGCAATTAAGATATCACATTGAACATTTTCCCATGCCAACAGATGATGATACCCACAAAATTAGTTGTTGATAGTTCTGGTTGCCAGTAATGCGACCCCTGCAGACATCAAAAATCCTGCTAATTCTTGCAAACTGTGAACCACAGGACAAACACTCGGGAAGACAGAGAATGTGCGTTGCTCTCAGCTTGACTTGAGAACGATATCTTATGGAATAATGCCAAATAATATCAGTTGAAATTCTGAAGAGAGGAATGTTCTTTCATAGTCCCTCTCTAATTGTTTCAGCTTTTCTGAATGTTAATACAGGATTTCATTCATTTCGTGATTTATTGATAAGTTTCAGTTGCTCTGCTTTTATTGTTGAGAGGAGCCTCTATGGTGAAAATTTCTTCATGGCTTTTAGCCATCCCTTCCCCCATCAAATATGGTATTGAAAGGCAGAAGGTGAGAACATTACACATGCCCTTATTACCTTACAAAGATCTTATGAATGATGAACGATTTACTTAGATTGGAAAATTCTGCATGCCACTCCTCTTCTGAAGAATTCTGAGAGAGAACTGCAAGAAATAAGGAACAAATGTTATTAGAAGCTACTGGATTAGAATTAAGGGTATAGTGACTAATTGCTTTTTAACTAAATCAATAAGGAGTTGAGGTGCAAGTACACTCAGCACCCACTTTATTAGGTACACCTATACACCAACTCATTATTGCAAATATCTAAACAGTCAATCCTGGTCAAACAGCTCAGTTCAAACATGAGAATGGGGAAGAAAATTGACTTTGGCCACAAAATGATTGTTGGTGCCAGATGGGGTGGTTTGAGTGTCTCAAGAATTGCTGATCTCATAGGATTTTCACTCACAGCAGTGTTCACAATGGTGTGAAAGTTACAAATAATATCCAGTGAGCAACTATGGGTGAAAATGGCTTGTTAATGAGAGAGGTCAGAGGAGAAGGGTCAGACTGATTCAAGTTGACAGGAAGGCAACAGTAATTCAAATAACAAAAGTTATGTGCAGAAGAGCATCTCTGAATGCACAGCACCTGGAACCTTGGGTTACAGCAGAAGACCATGAACAAATATTCAGTGGCCACTGAATGTATGTAATGAAAACCATAAGACATAGGAGCAGAATTAGGCCATTCAGTCATTGAGTCTGCTCTGCCATTCCATCAAGGCTGATCCTGGATCCCACTCAACTCCATACTCCTGCCTTCTCGCCATATCCTTTGATGCCCTGACTAATCAGAAAATGATCAACTTCTGCCTTCAATATACCCATGGACTTGGCCTCCACTGCAGTCTGTGGCAGAGCATTCCACAGGTTCACCATTCTCTAGCTAACAAATATCCTCTTTACCTCTGTTCTAAAATGTTGCCCCTCAATTTTGAGGCTGTGCCCTCCAGTTCTGGATAACCCCACCAGAGGAAACATCCTATCCACATCCACAAATAAATGCTATTGAATACCATGAGTGTTGATCAAGAAAGCGTTTGATAAAGTTGTTGTTTAGAAAGGGTTAGTTAAAATTGAAGCTACTGGAATCAATGAAGGAGGATAATTGATCTGATTAGAAAATTGACTAACATTCAGAAACAGGGAACAAGGATGAAACAGAAGAAAAAGTTATAGGAGACCTACATCTACAGGCAGCAGTTTAGAAAGGAATTCAATGCAAATTTCCAGGTAATATACTTAAAGGTTAAAGTTTAACCATTGAAATATGAAGATCAATTACAAAAACTAGAGTTATATTCTCTGGAATTTGAAAAAAAAAGAGTAACCTGGTTGAAAATTGTAAGATGTTAATGGAAACTAACACTAAATTAAACAATTCTGCTGGCTGAAGAACTTGAGAATTGTGGGGTATAGGCTACAAGTTAGAACTAGGCTTTCAGCAGTGATTTTAAGAAATAATTCTGCAAAGCAGAGTATGGTTGTGACCAATGTTCCCTCTAACTTTTAGTAGTCAGTGTGTGCAAAAATATTATGTTGTGCAATTTTTTGTCCTGTGACAAAAGTATGTGCACACTGAATGCACACATGGCAGAGTTTATGTAGGTTTACAAAATATTTAACATAAAACTGCACAGAATAACAACAAAATAACATACATATTTAAGTCACTCAGTTATTTTTTCTCTCCTGTCTTTGGTATTTACCCATTCTTTGTAAACTCTATCTAGACTAATAGAACTTCCATCCAATTGATAGCTTTTGATTCTTATTAACATATCCAAATGACATTCACCTAAACGGTTTCTCGGCTTGTTTCTGAGTTGATTCATTAGGCCAAAACCTCGTTCACAGTCCGCAGTAGACGCAAGAAAGGTTCCCCCAATGTCCATGAACTGTGCAAGGTTGCAAAACTGTTCACTTTGAAGTACAAATGCCACCATTTGAGAAAAGTTTGAATTCGGTTTGGATTTAATTTTTTCTTGCACAGAAAATTTGAAATCATTAAACTGTCTAACTATTACAGTATTTTCAGCTAGAAAATCATGATACTTTAGACATAAGGCATTAACCTGTTCATCGCTAAATGTGAAGTCACAATCTGCAATTGCGGAGAAATCAAAAGCTGACTATTCTTATACCTCAACTTTGATCTCCTCTGGGTTTGATCGTTTTCACTCTCGCTCATCTGCATTCAGCCGTAATATGCGTAGCGCTCTTGTAACGAGTAATGACGGGTTCTGTTGCCTGAGCTTTTGTACACTGTACAAATGCGATTTACTTGCCAAATGATGCTTCAAGAAGTCAAGTTTCCAAATATCATCCCACGGAACAGGATAGGTGAGGTGATGTAAATTAGTGCCGTGCATTGAAGTATTTGAAAAACCGACTAACTAGTTAACAGAAACAGTTAGCTAAAAGATTATTTTCAATAAGTATAATTATTATTTACTACATTATTTTAGGTAACTAACCTTTTGTGTGCACATTAATTTCTGTGCGCTGGTTGAAAAACGTGTGTGCACGCGCACACACGCACAGCTTAGAGGGAACTATGGTTGTGACTTGTAATTCTCACATGTAAATGGCATTTGATACAAGTTCAGATGCTAATGTCAAATCAGAGATTGACGGATTTATGTTGACAATTATGCCCCAAACCATGCCTGAGGAATTAGTGACAATCAGCCAATACCTCATTGCAAAAGCTTCTGTTAAATGACCTAGTCCTGTCTTTATGTTCTTCGTTAGATCAGATTGGTATGAATTGACATTATAGCAACTCCTGTAGGGAGTCTGCATGGCTGACAGATCGTGGCATCATTCAGTGTGTAAGACTAATCTGATTCCAGTACTGCCATTTTGGAATAATGTTCCCTCTAATTTGTAATGGACAGTGTGTGAAAAGATCTTGTGCTGTGCAACTTTTTATCCAATGACAACAATATATGCGCACTGAATTTTTAAGTGGAAGTAAACCTGAAGCTATTCTAAGGATAATAAACTACCAAGTCCAGTTCATTGTTCATTGTTTAAAAGAAATAAAATAAGAACTTCGATCTCCTCTGGGCTTGATTGTTTTTGCTCTTGCACACATATACACTCATGTGCACTCCCACAAACATACGTAGCAGGCCTGTAGAGGGTAATGAAGAATTTTCTACCCAGTGCATATGTGATTTGCTTGATAAATTATGCTTTAAAAAGTCAAGTTTTCACTATCACTCCATTGCTTCCCACTTGCAAATTTTCCAGCAAACTCTGCATTGTGACAATACACACAGGTAACACCAGTTTCTGTATTGTACATAAATATTTGTCAAAGCTGTGCATTCCTGACCTCATGAGTTTTCGGTGTAGCTGTTTCTACTTTTTCGTTAGGCCATTCTGCTTTAAATGAATGAGAAGTTCTTTGGCGCCTCACGCCTTTTGCTTCTTTGGAATTTGATTTTGTGGTCCAGTGGTTGGCACTGTTGGCAGCCAGTGATTAGTAGTGTTTCTCAATGGCTGGTGTTGGGGACACTTCTTTTCATTGAATATGTCAATGATATGGATGACTAAATTGATGGCTTTGTGGCCAAATTTACGGACAATACAAAGGTAGTTGGAGGAGTAAGTAGTATTGAGGAAGCAGGGAGTCTGGAGAAGATTTATTGATATTGATGACCCTGAGTCCAAACATCTCATATTGCTGGCAACTAATAAACTCCTTATATTTCTATCCATGGATGACTAGTACTGTCAATGGAGGCTGCTGCCAGCCACTTATCTGACCTGGATGCTGTCCTTGTTAGTTCCACAATCTGGTTGGCCATCAAATCAGACAGAGAGGCTGCTGCTGTGGTTCTGTCTGTTTAGTGAGTGGCTCTCGCATTTTTCTCTCTTTGTTAAACACTGCCTCCAACTATGGCCTGATAAGCTGCAGCTTTAACTTTCTAAGACAATTCTGGCACTCCCTCTCTAGGTGCCCTAGTTCCTGGCACACAAGGAAGGGATTATAATATCACAATAACAACATCCATTACAGTCACTCGTCCCCCTCCTGGTCTATCTCAGCAGCCATCGATGCTATTGCAGGTTATGTTGATCCTCAAATCTAAGATTTCCTGGTGGACTGAATCAAGCCTTCCTTTGGCATTTTCAGGAAGACTGGATCATCTCTTCCTGGATTGTCTAGCCCTAAGTACTCCTTATATGCTTGATATTTGCACTCTGCATAATCCACGACAGGCTTATCATTGCTCTTAATCACTGACATTATTGTTCCCCAGTTATTCTCAGCTCCCCCTAGTCATTGCTTCACTTCCCCCTTAAAGGAGTGATATCTCTCTTTGTTACTGGCTTTCCTGCTCGATGCCTGTGTACCATACTATCCCAAATATTCCTCATGAATTTCACTTTTACCAGCACATACATATCTTTTGGGTGCATCTAGTAAATTTCAATCATTTCTTTCAGGGATCCCACTGTTTCTGTAGCCAGCTGAGGTTGCTGGCTGAACTGAGTCTCGGAGCTTCCCCGGAGCAGAGATGGAACTGTCTGTTGTTCTTTGGTGTTTGTCTCTTCTTGTCCTCGACTCTGTGGGGTAAGTCAGGCCGTCTTGCCGTTGCCCTATGGGGGGACATGTCTTGTCTTGTCTTTGCCTCTGTTGGGTAAGTCTGGCCGTCCTGCCATTACCCAACAGATGGACCTGTCCCACCTTGGTGTGGAGAAGTTGAGTCCTGGCTTGTCTTAGGATAAGTCCCGGCTCTATGTTGATGTTTAGTTCCCAGTCTGCCTCTGAGCTCCAAGAACCCAAGCCTCGAGGATCCCGCAGCGAAGCTCAAGACCCAAGAACCCAGGCCTCGAGGATCCCGCAGCCAAGCTCAAGACCCAAGACCCCAAGCCTCGAGGATCCCGCAGCCAAGCTCAAGACCCAAGACTCCAAGCCTCAAGGATCCCAAGCCAAGCTCAAGACCCAAGACCCCAAGCCTCAAGCCATATCATGTCCTTGACTGGTTCCGGGGTCCGAGCCTGAGGCAAGACCCAGGTTCTGGGTCCTTGTCCAGTCTCGGGTTCAGAGTCCAAGCCTTGTCTCCTAGTCCATGGTTCCTAGTCCTGGTCCCGCTTTCCCTAGCCCAACTCTGCATTCTTGTCCCTGCTCCTTGCCTGAATTCTGTCACGTCCTTACTCTAGTCAAGTCCTGTTCCTTGTACTTCAGTGTCTGTGTCTTGCATTTGGGTCTGTTCCCAGCACCCCATTGTGACAGAGACACTTTGTTAGGACCTGGCATGAGTAAGTCCTGGGCCCTTTCAGTGGTCAGGCCAGCGATCAAAACAGCAGACTAAGAGGATTGCCACCGGGGTGAAGTCCATGGAGCATTCAGATAGAGACTACCCCATACCTTCCTGCAGGTTAATCAATGGGACTGAGATACCATTGTCAGATTATTCTGACAATCAGCTGTCATGGTATTGTCATGATGAACTGTTGCCTGTGAACCTGAAATGAAGTTACCTTGATGGTGTCCCTGCACACAGAATGACTACTGATGACCACTATTGATAGCTATAGTTATCAGATGTAAAGGGACGAAGAGGATGTAATCAAATTTCTGGAACATTTCATTGCCATCTCTGCTCTATAGCCAGTTAGGGAAGTTAGATAGTGTAGATGTATGTAGGTACACATTGGGATATGATAGGTTAGTCATTGGGAAAGGGATATGAAGTGAAGGGCATCTCCATAGCACTGCTTAATCAGATCCTCCTTACGGCTTGGCCTTGCTGGGAGAGATTTCTGTCCAGAGGTATGTTAGAGAGTCTTTTAGAGTTATGTGGATATAGCAGATATTAATTCAAGCAAAAAACACTCATCAGTTCTTTACATAAATTCAGGAAGCTTAAAATTAGCCTTCGGTTTTTTTGTAAGTTGCAGGCAGTAAATTGAAGTTACAAACCCAGGCTGCTCCACAGACCAAGAGGCTGCATATGCATCAGCCAGATGTTAAGACAATGGGGTTGCGTAATTGCCCTGCGTCAACTATGGTTTAAGGAACTTGCACCATTGTGTAAGTTCAGGGAAGAGTCCCTGCCAAGGTATTTAAACATTCAGAGGTGTCACCCACTGTAGATATGCAATTCCAGGGAAGCATTGCCAACCCAAAGTGATGACAAAGTAATGACAATATTATTATAACTTTTGAAACTGTATTGGATCACCTACTGTTATCTTTGATCTTCAGGGTATAAAAATGTACTGTACCTTTGAGTTTGTGAGCCTCTACTGAAGATGTCTCCAGAATGATGCCAACTCGTTGTGCTCAATAAAGACTTCTATATCACCAGCTTCAGTGACTTTAGGGATTTTATTCACAATCACATCTGGGGGCTAATCTGGAATATGTTCACAGCCCACTGAGTGGCTAGTGATCTAACAGTCCAAGGAAGTGAGTATTTTCAGAAGTAGCACCCATGTTTAGATCAATGACTACAGGATCACAAAGTATCAATGAATGTGGTGGAGAGACGTTTGTGTAAGAGACCAGCTATCAGGCAGTTTTGGGTGTCTTGGTGAAACAGGGCCACCAGTTGTGACAGGTGGCTACTGACTTTTCGGAATGCCAGAGGGGTATGCATACACTCATTTGGGGGCATTATATAGTGGGATACTTGTTTGTGTGCTGGTGTATTTTAGAATAAATTTGAAACCTTGATAACAAGGATTTTAAATGCAAGGAAATATAACAGGTATTTTGAGTTCAGAGGCACATGTGGAAGATTGCAAGGTACCTACTCTGTAGTTTTACAATGACATTGTTCACATCAATACAATGCTTCCTTTGAATTATAGATCTTCAGTGGGAGACAGCCTCTGATTGGTCAAATACCTTGGCTGGGACACTTACTCGTTGGTACAAATTTCTTAAACCCATAGTTGACGCAGGGCAATTAATACAACCCCATTGTCTTAAGATCTGGCTGATACATATGCAACCTCTCGGTCTGTGGAGCAGCCTGGGTTTGTAACTTCAACTTACTGCTTGCAATTTACAGAACATTGAAGGCTAATTGCTAGCTTCTTGAATTTATCTACATTTACAATAACAACTGATGACAGGCTCTTGTTTGATTAAATATCTGCTCTATCTACATAAACCCAGAATACTCCCTTACCACCATAGTTCAGTATGTTCTAGGATTGTTTGGAATAAGGATAAGACTGGTCCTTAGGTGAAATGCTAAAATGAGGGAAAGCTCATTAGAATGGCAATAGGCAGGAATTGGGAGAATATAAATATTGATTGGCATCTCCCTAGAGTGAGGGGTTTAGATGAGGTGGAGTTTGTTAAGTGTGTTCAGGAAGGTTTCTTAACACAATATGTAGGTAAGCCTACAAGAGGAGAGGCTATATTTGATCTGGTATTGGGAAATGAACCTGGTCAGGTGTCAGGTCTCTCAGTGGGAGAGCATTTTCGAGATAGTGATCACAATTACTCCTTTACTATAGCATTGGAGAGGGATAGGAACAGACAAGTTCAGGAAACGTTTAATTGGAGTAAACGGAACTATGAAGCTATCAGGTGGGAACTTGGAAGCATAAATTGGAAAGAGATGTTCTCAGGGAAATGTACAGAAGAAATGTGGCAAATGTTCAGGGGATATTTGTGTGGAGTTCTGAGTAGGTACATTCCAATGAGACATGGAAAGGATGGTAGGGTAGATAATCTGTGGTTCATAAAGGCTGTTGTAAGTCTAGTCAAGAAGAAAAGAAGAGCTACAAAAGGTTCAAAAAACTAGGTAATGATATGAATCTAGAAGATTATAAGGCTAGCAGGAAGGAGCTTAAGAATGAAATTAGGAGAACCAGAAGGGGCCATGAGAAGGCTTTGGCAGACAGGATTAATGAAAACCCCAAGGCATTCTACAAGTATGTGAAGAGCAAGAGGATAAGATATGAGAGAATAGGACCAATCAAGTGTGACAATGGAAAAGTGTGTATGGAACCAGAGGAAATAGCAAAGGTACTTCATGAATACTTGCTTCAGTATTCACTATGGAAAAGGATCTTGGCGATTGTAGGGATGACTTGCAGTGGACTGAAAAGCTTGAGAATGTAGATGTTAAGAAAAAGGATGTGCTGGAGCTTTTGGAAAGCATATCAAGTTGGATAAGTCCCGGGATTGGACGGGATATACCCCAGGCTACTCTGGGAGGTGAGGGAGGAGATTGCTGAGCCTCAGGTAATGATCTTTGCATCATCAATGAGAACAGGAGAGGTTCCGGCAGACTGGGGGGGGGGTTGCGAATGTTCTTCCCTTATTCAAGAAAGGGGGTAGAGATAGCCCAGGAAATTATGGACCAGTGAGTCTTACTTCAATGGTTGGTAAGTTGATGGAGAAGATCCTGAGAGGCAGGATTTATGAACATTTGAAGAGGCATAATATGATTAGGAATAGTCAGCCTGGCTTTGTCAAAGGCAGGTCGTGCCTTACGAGTCAGATTGAATTTTTTGAGGATGTGACTAAGCACATTGATGAAGATAGAGCTGTAGATGTAATGTATATGGATTTTAGCAAGGCATTTGATAAAGTACCCCATGCAAAGTTTATTGAGAAAGTAAGGAGGCATGGGATCCAAGGGGACATTGCTTTGTGGATCCAGAACTGGCTTGCCCACAGAAGGCAAAGACTGGTTGTAGATGGTCATATTCTGCATGGAAGCTGGTGACCAGTGGTGTGCCTCAGGGATGTGTTCTGGGACCTCTACTCTTTGCGATTTTTATAAATGACCTGGATGAGGAAGTGGAGGGATGGGTTAGTAAATTTGCTGATGACACAAAGGTTGGGGGTGTTGTGGATAGTGTGGAGGGCTGTCAGAGGTTACAATGGGACATTGATAGGAAGCAAAACTGGGCTGAGAAGTGGCAGATGGAGTTTAAGCCAGGTAAGTGTGAGGTGGTTCATTTTGGTAGGTCAAATATGATGGCAGATTATAGTATTAATGGTAAGACTCTTGGCAATGTGGAGGATCAGAGAGATCTTGAGGTCTGAGTCCATAGGACACTCAAAGCTGCTATACAGGTTGACTCTGTGGTTAAGAAGGCATACGGTGCTTTGACCTTCATCAATCATGGGATTGAGTTTAAGAGCTGAGAGGTAATGTTGCAGCTGTATAGGACCCTGGTCAGACCCCACTTGGAGTACTGTGCTCAATTCTGCTCGCCTCGCAATAGGAAGGACGTGGAAACCATATACTGTAAAGGGTGCAGAGGAGATTTACAAGGATGTTGCCTGGATTAGGGAGCATGCCTTATGAGAATAGTTTGACTGAACTCGGCCTTTTCTCCTTGGAGCAACGGAGGATGAGAGGTCACCTGATAGAGGTGTATAAGATGATGAGAGGCATTGATTATGTGGATAGTCAGAGGCTTTTCCCCAGGGCTGAAATAGCTAGCATGAGAGGGCATAGTTTTAAGGTGCTTGGAAGTAGGTACAGAGGAGATGTCAGGGGTAAGTTTTTTTATGCAGAGAGTTGTGAGTGTGTGGAATTGGCTGCCAGCGGCGGCGGTGGAGGCGGAAATGACAGGGTCTTTTAAGAGACACTAGATGGGTACATGAAGCTTAGAAAAATAGAGGGCTATGGGTAAGCCTAGGTAGTTCTAAGGTAGGGACATGTTTGGCCCAATTTTGTGGGCCGAGGGGCCTGTATTGTGCTGTAGGTTTTTTATGTTTCTATGTTTCTAATATACTGAGTCTGTCCTGTTTGGGGATAAATATACTGTACATCTGATATGAGAGATTTTTTTTGAAAGACAAATTGATTCAGAACTGGCATGTTCTTGTGAGGTTGCTAAAGTTCTTAGATAACAAAATATAGTGTATTTAAAATAATCCTTAATCAGAAGAGAGGAAGCACATATAAAGACAAGGACCTCAGGGAATATAAAGAAAGCATGAAAGAACTTAAAAAATTATGAGTTCTAAAAGAAAGAATGAAATATACTTGGCTAAAAGGATTAAGGATAATCCCAAGGCATTTCATATGTAAAGGGTAGGTCCACTCAGGAATAAAGAAGAGGATTTATATGTGAAGAGGAAGCTGATAAGTCCTTAATGATTACTTTGCTTCAGTCTTCTCCAAAGGATGATGGTGAGATTAAGGGAGTTGATATTGATATTCTAGGGCATATCAATATCAAGGATGAGTAGGTGCAGAGTATCTCAAGACATTAACCTGGATGAGTCCCAGGAGTCTGAAGATATCGAGAGCAGAATACTGAGGAATGCAAGGAAGGAGATTGTTGGGGCCTTACCAAAGATATTTGTTTCCTGTTTAGCCACAGATGAAGTACCAGAAGACCAGAGAATAGCCAATATTGTTCCTTTGTTTAAGAAAGGGAATGGAACATACCAGGAAATTATAGGCTTCTGAGCCCCATATCAGTGGTATTATTGGGAAGTTACTGAGTAAAATTGTAAGGAAAGAATTTACTTGCATTTAGAAAATCATGAACTTATTAGGGATCATCAACCTGGCTTTATGAGTCCTGTCTCAGAAAGTTGATTGAACTTTATGGGGAAGTGGGCAAGATGACTAATGATGCAATGGGTGTTCTCCACGCAGACATTAATAAAGCATCTAACAACACCTCTCATGGTTTGCAGGTGCAGAGCATTAAGTCACATGGGTTCCGTGATATTACATATGCGTAGAGCAAGAGCTACAACAGGCTCGTTTGAGTAAACATTTTTACCAAGTCATGTTAGTAACAGTACATGCTGTGCCAATTACAGTTCGGGAACTACAAAATGGGCCCACTGAAACAGAAGCACATGCGCACTTACAGGCCTGCACCCAAAGGAGAGTTCCTGCCGCCCGTAGGAGGCCCAATCGATTGGCTGAACTCGGCACATTCTCACTACCGATCTACTATGGTACTCATGGGCATTGGTAAACCGGACACAGAATGGACTTGGTCATAGTGGTGGAAGAGTGATATTCTGATTGGAGGTCTGTGACCAGTGATATTCTGCAAAGATCAGTGCTGGGACTTCTGTTGTTTGTGATATAATGATGTGGATAAAACTGTAGATGGTCTGTAAGTGTGCAGATGACATGGAAATTAGTGTAGTTGTGGGTAGTGAGGAAGGTTGCCAATCGATTCAGCAGGATATAGATCAGTTGGAAATTTTGGCAGAGAAATTGCTGGTGGCATTTAATCAGAACAAGTGTGTGGCATTTTGGGAAGGTGAACGCAAGAGGAAAGATACAGTAAATGGCAGGACAATTAGGAGCATTGATATACAGAGGGATCTTGAGGTGAGAGTCTGTAGCTCCAGAAAGTGGCAAAGTACACTCAGTGGCCACTTTATTTGGTACAGGAGTGGAACCCAGTGTGTTCTGCTGTTGTAGCCCAACCACTTCAAGGTTCGACATGCTGTGTGTTCAGAGATGCTCTTCTGCACACCACTGTTGTAACACGTGGTTATTTGAGTTACTGTCACTTTCCTGTCTGCATGAACCAGTCTGGACATTCTGCTCTGACCTCTCTCATTAACAAGATGTTTTCACCCACGAAACTGTTGCTCACTGGGTTTTTCTTTTGTTTATTTACACTATTCTCTGTAAACTCTCGAGACTGTTGTGTGTGAAAATCCCAGGAAACTGCAGTTTTTGAGATATTCACACCACCTTGTCTGGCACCAGCAATCGTTCCGTTGTCAACGTCACTTAGATCACATTTCTTCCCCATTCTGATGTTTAGTCTGAGCAACAACTGAACCTCATGACCATGTCTGCATGCTTTTATGCACAGAGTTGCTGCCACCTGATTGGCTAGTTAGATATTTGTACAGGTGTCCCTAATAACGTGGCCACTGAGTGTAAGTGGATAGGATGATAAAAGATGATAAATGGCCGACTTGCTTTCATCTATTGGGGTATTGACAATAAAAGGTGGCAATTCATGCTGCAGTTGTATAAAACTTCGGTTTATCCTCATTTGGTGTATTGTGGACAGGGCAGCTTATCACATTACAGAAAGGACGTGGAAGTTTTGGGGAGGGTACAATAGAGGTTCATCAGGATGTTACCTGGATTGGAATGTACAAGGTATGAGGAAAGGTTGGACAACCTGATAGAAACATATAAAAATATGGATTGGCCAGTCTTTATCCCCAGGGTAGAAATGACAAATACACAGGCAATGGCAGAAGCAGATACAATATTTGAGGGACATTTGGACAAACATGTGAACAGTCAGGGAAAATAGGGATAGGGTACATGTGTATATGGATGGGATTAATTTAGATTGGCACCATGGTCAGCACAGTCATGGTGGGCGGAAAGGCCTGAGCATGTGCTGTTCTAGACAGGGGTACACTGGTAGGCATTTTTCTTACAAAATAATGTGATTGAGAGATTAAACAGAAGGCTGGGAGAAGAAAGAGGAGGAGGTACAAAGCATAAAGTAAATTTATTATCAAAGTACATATATGCCATCACGTACAACCTTGAGATTCATTTTCTTGTGGTTGTACCTAATAAATCGCAAATCGAATAATAAGCATAATGGAATCAATGATAGACTGCATCAAGGTGTTCTTACCACAGAATACATCTGTCATTGTACAACGGCAATTAGTTCTTATTCATTAGGTACATTGGTGACTGGAGCCAGAGTTACACAAAGCATCTGATGAATTATCATTCGAGTTTTTTTGTACATGGAGGCCACTAAAAAGAAGCAAGCTTTACTCTACCCTTTATCTATAGGTTAGCATATCGAGGGAAGATGCTGGTGAGGCAAAGTGCCACTGACTGAAGCCACATTGAACTTTAGGCACCACTGATCACGCTTGTCTCTGTTAGAAATAAAAAAGGTTTTAGATACAGTACTCAATGTCTGACAGCTATTGATATAGCAAACTGTATACAAACTGTGACCTCTGATCTGATTCCACAATATTCTACATACATGCTTTCAAGGACTCTTCAACCCATGGTCTCAGTATTTTTATAAATATATAGTACATATACATAATATAGGTATTATATATAAATTATAATTTGTCTTCTTTCACATATTGGTTGTTTGTCAGTCAAATCAAATCAAATTTAATTGTCATTCAAACCATACCTGGATATAGCTGAAAGAGACAGCATTACTCTTGGGCCAAGTTGCAAAAACATACACGCTCATTCAGAATAACAATAAAGGAAAAAAAGACCATAGTCACGTAAAAAAACAAATTTTTAGACCAAGTTCCTAAGCGATGGCCTGTAGCTCAGCCTGTAATTCCACCAATTCACCACTGGAGGACAGCACCGAGGGGAGCAGCCTCCCCCATACGACCCCAGACACCAAGCTAATACGCGAGCCTGAGGACTGAGGCCAAGTCCTAGCTACAACCAAGGCAACACTGTTGCCTCGCCAATTGTCTAACCACCAAACAAGGGAAGCAGGTCTGCAGCAATCAAGTCCAACCGTCCTGCGATTGCAAAAAGAAAACTCCAAGATAGTCACTCATGGTTTCACCGCATGCCGCCTTTGTGCCAACTCAAGGGCACCAACTCCGATGCCTCCGAGTAGCAAGCAGCAGCACGGTTTCCACCCAGGTCAGCTCTTCTGAACCCAGTCCAGCTTCTCCTGTGGTCCAATAGCCCTGCTCAAATTCCCCAGCCCGATGGCCCAATTCTATATCTGCAGCCTGACTTACCTTCTCCGAACTGCCGGCCAACTACTCTGAACATTGAGCTGCTCACTGATGTGATGGACCTGCTGTACAGGTCGTTATTGGAGTAAAAAACTGTCTTAATGTGTATAAAAACACATGTATTATTTTTCATAAATTCTATTGTATTATTTTCCTGTAAATGCCTGCAAGAAAATGAATCTCAGGGTAGTATATGGTGACATATGTTGCAGATACTTTGATAATAAATTTACTTAGATTTTGTCTTTGACAACAGTGCCTTGAATCCTGGCAGTAGTCACGTGGCAGTCTACTCCACAGAACAAAGCGAGCCACCGAAGTAACAGTGATACCCTTTGATAATCTGGATGATAGCTTTGAAAAAGAACATTAAGAAGAACACCTGGGCCTGCATATACACACCATGTGACAGGAAATGAGACACAGCAGTCCTTTGGGTCTTTTGAAACCATGCCTCTACTGCTTGAATTACTTGGGAGAAACTTGGCTGAGTAGTTGTTGTGCTGGTTTGCAGACTTGTGCATCAGGGCACAGAGCCCATGTCGACAGCTACCTGGCAAGCAGCTGTGCAAAAGGAAACAGACAGGTAGATGCATCCAAACCATACCCTCTTGTCCAGACTGTCTGTGTGTGAATAAAATCAGTTTAATCCACTGTCACAAAGAAGAAACAATTCTTCCTCATCAATAATTCGAGTTCCACCTATTTCTTAATGCTGCATTGTCCAACTGACCACAGTCTGATAATAAAAAATCTATGCAGATAAGTGTTTCAAGCAGTATTTCTAGATCAAACTATTAAAAGAGATTAAAATAGTAGCACTTACTCTCAAGGCTTACTATCCATTTTCCATGTGCCTTTGCCTTACCTGACATGTCTGTAGCATGGATAGTGGGTAGATGCTGACTTTCACTGGAAGGGTCTGCTAGTAGCTTTGAGAGACAAATTTTGAGGTCCCTTCTCTATTGCTCACATGCTATTCCATAAATTTTGCACACTGTTTGGTATGAAACCAAGAGACGGCGTAGTTGCACCATTACTGATTTCATGGACTTGAACTATAAACTGTTGTTAGAGGTCAGCAGATCAGGCAGCATTCATGCAGGTTGACTTCTCGGATTGTTTCCCTGCATTTGTCCTAAACATCCACTTGCTTCACAGAGGCTACTTGACAAACTGTTTTTTTTCCAGCTGTTTATTGTTTTGCTCTAGGTATATTGCACTTTTAATTCTCTTGTCTTTTCAATCTACTGACTTCCCTGCACTGCCTGACCAGGTTGAAATTTTTGCGTATTTAAAATGAAAAAGGGTCAAGGATAAGGTTGTGGCAGAGGTTGGGGAAAATAAGAGAGGCAGGCTTACATCAACTTCAGTCTGAAAATGCAAAGGCTATGAGGTGAGGTAGTGGAATTGAATAAGGATTGGGCTGTGAATACTGTCACTGATGATAGTTTTAGGTGACACATCTGAATTTGGCCTCTTCCATGAGGAGTTAGGAGATGATGGCTTGCCTGAAATCTCTGGTTACATACTGCCTGGCTGAATTTTCCCATTCCCTGTTCCAGATGAAATTAGGTACCTGTCCATATGTAATGCGCACGGGTGATGTGACTTAGCTCCCAGTACTTGCAGTGTGAAAAATTTGGGTCCGAGGCTTGAAGTATATGAGAGTGGTTGGGTGCATTTGGGTGTTGAGTGTGCATTCTGGGGGATAGAGACTGTTGACAGGCAAGTGATGGTGTGTGGTGAATAGGGTAATGCATGTTTGTGGTAAGCTTGGTGGGAGATGATCATTGAAGATACATTCAATCATCTTGACCACATATGAGGTGACTGAGCTTCTGTCAGCATGCAGGTCACTAAACTCTGGCTGCTAGAAATAACTTCTAGGACCACTTGCTCTTTTTTTTTTTAATCTTCTCCATTCAGGTCCTAAGAACTGCGTTGGAAAATTGGATTCCTCATTCTCTAATGCATCACTCCTCTTATTTTCCAAGGCCCATTTCAGTTGCAGCACTAGCTCCCAAAACAACACTCTACCTTTTTAAAAAGTGAAGGCTAGCTGTAACTGAAGTAATACACACAACACTGGAGGAACTCAGCAGGTCAGATAGCACCTACGGAGGGAAATAAGCAGTCAAAATTGTAGGCAGAGACCTTCATCCAGGCTGAAAGAAAGAGATAGAAGCCAGAATAAAAAGATGGGGGGAGGGGAAGCTGGAAGATGATGTGAAACCACGTGAGGGAGAAGGTGGGTGAGTGGTAAAGAGGGAAGAAAACGAATGATGTACGAAGCAGGAAGGGGATAGGTGGAAGAGGGATAGGGCTAAAGAAGAAGAAGGAATCTGATAGTACAGGACAGTGGACCATGGAATAAGGGGAAAGAGGCAGGGAACCAAATGAGCAGGTCATGAGAGTGGGGGGAAGGGGAAGAAAAATAGTGAGAAGGCCACCAGAATTCTGCTACCTTCCTTTCCAGACCTGATGAAAGGTCTCGGCCCAAAACATGAACTGTTTATTCATTTCCGTAGATGCTGCCCGACCTGCTGAGTTCCTCCATCATTTTGTGTGTGTTGCTTCAATTAAACCTAGCCTTCATCATTTAAATTGGTAGAATGCTGTTCTTGCGTCTGGAGAATCTCGTGTCTCAGCACTAGATGAGGGTTTGTTTTAAATGATCCTACAACTCATGACCCTCTGTTGCAGTCCTGTGCCAATGAACTCTGTGGTTGGCACTGGCTGGTTGCTACAGTCATTGCAGGAAGCAGGAAAGATGAAATTGCTAGACTGTCTGCATTCCCATGAGAATGTATGGGTTAACAGAGTACCAACATCTTCATGCAGAGATTTTGAGTCTAAATCACTTTTGGTTTTATAAAACTGATATCTGAAAGTGAATCAGGACATTATTATTATTGAAGGGAAATGTTATGAAGCATAAATATTTTGTATTCAGCTTTTACTTTGTTTCATTCCTGCAATACCTTCTCAGAAATACTTAAGCAGGTGATCATGCTTATTAACTGAATGACTGAGACACAGGAGGCCATCAAGGGATGGAGAGACACTTGTAGCTGTTAATCCTCCATCATGTCTGATGCTTTAATTGCAGATACTGGGCTAGATGCAGTTCTAGAAACTCTGCAGAATTTCTTATATTCCATATTGGATGTAACAGAATCAGATTAAATATCACCGGCATACGTTGTGAAGTTTATTAACTTTATGGCAGCAGTACAATGAAATACATGATAAATAAATATACAGAAAAAGAACTGAGTGACATTAAGTATGTATATGTCTATAGTTAAGTTAAAATAAGTAGTGTGAAATACAGAAATAAAAAAGCAGTGAGGTTGTGTACATGGATTCACTCTGCATTTAGACATCAGATGGTAGAGGGGAAGAAACTGTTCCTGAATCACTGAGTGTGTGCCTTCAGACTCCTGTACCTCCTTCCCAACAGTAACAGTGTGAAGAGGGCATGTCCTGGGTGACGGTAATCCCTAATGATGGACACCTCCTTCCTAAGGCACCAGTCCTTGAAGACATATTGGATACAATGGATATAATTAGCATAATTCCAAAAACAAATACATTGTTTATGTATAATTTAAAGGCTGAAGTAAATTATTTCAAGTCTGTCAGATGTACTGATGGGAAAACTCTTTGATGCTGTGCTGCATAAACCTTAAACAGATTAAAGCTTCTTCTTGTCACAGAATAAGGGAGGACCAGCATACGCAATCCTCAGGCTACAGCACAGAATGAACATTAACTGAGATCTTCAGCAGCACTTGGAAGAAAGTCACTTAAAAAAGGATTATGCTGAACCAGTTGTGGGATGTATTTGCACATCGAGAACCTCAATAGCACAAGGAAAAATACTTCACTACAATTATATTAAACAGGATACATAAATCAAAAAGATTAACTACTGTGACCTCAAACAAGAGCAGCTGCAGTGAAAGATTCTCCACGATCCCACAGGCAACATTATGATGACCATCATTAAAAAGTGAGGAAAGGGAGAGCACAAAGTGCAGTGCAAATGGTATAAAATCTTCCCTCAGTCAATATCTCCCACATGTATAAATCAGGCAATCCTATAGAAATTCTTTCATTAAAATATCAATGCACGGATCCTCCAAAATGTTCTACTGCCTCTGTCAGGAGGGGTGTCATTTTCCAAGCTTGGGTAAGAGACCAGGACCTCCTACTGTAAGCATGACTTATAGAAATATTATAAGCCTGCTATCAATGGTCTTCTGACCCCTGAAATCATTGCTGCTAGTTTTTTTTTTCACTCGGAAAACTCTCTCTAAATGTCTCCCTTATATTCTTTTCAGAGCTTTGCCTGCAGCCTTACTGACTCTTTATGAATATGCTGGTAAATGGCATTCATTTTATTCATAGTGCCTGTAAGAAGGAATAAAAGAATTATATTTTTAGGATGGGATGGATTTTGATTTGTAGTCTTTATGTTTTAAAATGAGCAAAACTTTTTTCATACCGACACCACAGAGATTTTTTTTCCTATCAACAACTGAGAGGGGAGATAAAAGAACCTATCTGATTTTCACTACTCATGTCAGGAAATCTCAGTTAAAATGAATTAGAGGGTGACAAATCAAGCTGATTACAATGTAATGGGATGAGATCCATTTTTGTCAGAAAGCAGACATTAATGTCATGGTAGATGTCAATGTTGGCTGAATCAGCAAAGTTATTAAAGGCATGACATACTCAAATACTACAGGAAGAACTTCTTATTTATCTAGCTGTGTGGTTTTATAGTGGATCGATTCAATAAAGTGGCAGTTTGTTCTTATAACTAATTAGTTAATGAAACTTTTGTTCCTTGGAGAAGATATCAAGTAGCTGTGACCGCGGGGTTTGAAGCATTTGGGTGCAACAGTTCCGTAGTGCAGCCTCTGCATGGGGAATCATCAGGAGGGTTTTCAATCTCCGACAAACATCCCAGAAACACATTCATATATACTGTAAGCTGCAATTCATTGAAATTAAATAAGAAAGGACCTGCTATGAACAAGCAGAGATTATTTTGTTCAGAATTTAAATAGTACTTATATCTTGCTTGTATCAATGCTGCACTTGGTACTGAACAACTAATTTTAATTATTGTTTTGCAGATTTATGCTGTATGAAGTATTATGGACTTGCATATGGGAAAGGAGAATGATGTCTGACAAATATATTGGACAATTGTATTTGGAATTCCAAAAGGCATTTGATGTCTTGTAAGAGATTATACCAGAAGAGAAATTATTGAGAATAATGTTTTGACATGCATTGAGAAGGTGATGCTGAGAAAAAAAATCAGAGAATAAGGATAATTGGGTCTTTTTCAAGTTGCAAGCTGTAACTAGGTGGGTGCTTCAGGGATCTAAGCTGGATCTTTGACTATTTACCATTTATTTTAATGGTTAGACTAAGGGGGTAGTGATCTTAATTCTTGATTGCTAGAAACAAAAGGATTGGTGTAAAAGCAGGTTGTGAAGAGGGTATAAAACTGTAGAGAATGTAGACAAGTTGGATTGGCTGAAATCATGGAACACATTGTGAGAAATGTGCAGTTGTCTACTTTGACGCGAAGGATGGAAGTTTTAACGGCACGAGATAAATGCAGGCCAGACTTCAGAGAAATTGAGTATTGAGTAGAAGAGCTGGAGTGTTATGATGAAGTTGTATAAGGCATTGGTGAGGCCGAATCTGGAGTATTGTGTTCAGTTTTGGTCACCAAATTACAGGAAGGATATAAATAAGGTTGAAAGAGTGCAGAGAAGGTTTACAAGGATGTCGCTGGGACTTGAGAAACTCAGTTACAGAGAAAGGTTGAATAGGTTAGGACTTTATTCCCTGGAGCGTAGAAGAATGAGGGGAGATTTGATAGAGGTATATATAATTATGATGGGTATAGATAGAGTGAATGCAAGCAGGCTTTTTCCACTGAGGCAAGGGGAGGAAAAAAACCAGAGGACATGGGTTAAGGGTGAGGGGGGGGGAAGTTTAAAGGGAACATTGGGGGGGGCTTCTTCACACAGAGAGAGGTGGGAGTCTGGAATGAGCTGCCAGATGAGGCGGTAAATGCGGGTTCTTTTTTAACATTTAAGAATAAATTGGACAGATATATGGATGGGAGGTGTATGGAGGGATATGGTCCGTGTGCAGGTCAGTGGGACTAGGCATAAAATGGTTTAGCCAAGAAAGGCCAAAAGGCCTGTTTCTGTGCCATAGTTTTTCTATGGTTTCTATGGTTTCTAAATCAGGCTGTCATCTTAAACGAAACACCAGAAGTTAATATGCATGCACAGCAAGTAAATAGGAAGACAAAGTGAATGATAGCTCTAACTGCAGGAGGATGGAATACAATGGTGGTGGTCTTGCTGCATCTGGAGCACTATATAGCAATATAGCATCCTTGTTTAAGGATATCATCCTTACTAGAGGCAGAGCAGTGAAGATTCTGCTAGTATATTCCTTGATTGAGATGGTTGGCTGGTGCTAATGATTGAACAGATTGGACCTGATTGTTAAGATGCTGCCCGATAACTGGTGACTCTTTACATGCAGCTCTGATGGGAATCATTAGATATTCCCATTTAGGACCAATATCCTGGTGGGGAGGTTTGCAAAGGCTATGGGGGAGTGCTTAAACTAGAATTGCTGGGGGGTGGGAACCGAGCTGAAGTGACAGAGGAAGGGGAGGTTGGCTCACAAATAGAGAAAGCTTGGAGACAGTGCGAGAGGGAGGATAGGCAGGTGATAGAGAATGGTTTGAGATGTGTCTATTTTAATGCAAGGAGTATTATGAACCATGCGGATGAGTTTAGAGCGTGGATCAGCATTTGGAGCTATGATGTTGTGGCCATTACAGAGACTTAGATGGTTCAGGGGCAGGAATGGCTACTTCAAGTGCCAGGCTTTAGATGTTTCAGAAAGGACAGGGAGGGAGGCAAAAGAGGTGGGGGCGTGGCACTGTTGATCAGCGATAGTGTCATGACTGCAGAAAAAGAGGAAGTCATGGAGGGGTTGTCCACATAGTCTCTGTGGGTGGAAGTTAGGAAAAGGAAGGGGTGAATAACTCTACTGGGTTTTTTTTTGCAGACCACCCAATAGTAACAGGGACATCGAGGAGCAGATAGGGAGACAGATTCTGAAAAAGAGTAATAATAACAGGGTTGTTGCGGTGGGAAATTTTAATTTCCCAAATAATGATTGGCATCTCCCTAGAGTGAGGGGTTCAGATAGGGTGGAGTTTGTTAGGTGTGTTCAGGAAGGTTTCTTGACACAATATGTAGATAAGCCTACAAGAGGAGAGGCTGTACATGATCTGGTAATGGGAAAGGAACCTGGTCAGGTATCAGATCTCTCAGTGGGAGAGCATTTTGGAGATAATGATCACAATTCTATTTCCTTTACTATAGCATTGGAGAGGGATAGGAACAGAAACGTTAGGGAAATGTTAACTAGAGTAAGGGGAATTATGAGGCTATCAGTCCGGAACTTGGAAGCATAAATTGGAAACAGATGTTCTCAGGGAAACGTACGGAAGAAATGTGGCAAATGTTCAGGGGATACTTGCGTGGGATTCTGCATAGGTACGTTCCAATGAGACATGGAAAGGATGGTTGGGTACAGGAACCATGGTGTACAAAGCCTGTTGTAAATCTAGTCAAGAAGAAAAGAAGAGCTTATGAAAGGTTCAAAAAACTAGGTAATGGTAGAGATCTAGAAGATTATAAGCTTAGCAGGAAGGAGCTTAAGAATGAAATTAAGAGAGCCAGAAGGGGCCATGACCCCAAGGCATTCTACCAGTATGTGAAGAGCATGAGGATAATACATGAGAGAATAGGACCGATCAAGTGTGACAGTGGAAAAGTGTGTATGGAACCGGAGGAGATAGCAGAGGTACTTAATAAATACTTTGCTTCAGCATTCACTATGGAAAAGGATCTTGGTGATTGCAGGAACAACTTACAGTGGACGGAAAAGCTTGAGCATGTAGATATTAGATATTAAGGAAGAGAATGTTCTGGAGCATTTGAAAACCTTCAAGTTGGATAAGTCACTGGGACCTGACAAGATGTACCCCAGGCTACTGTGGGAAGTGAGGGAGGAGATCGCTGAGCCTCTGGCGATGATCTTTGCATCATCAATGAGGACAGGAGAGGTTCCAGAGGATTGGGGGAGGGGGTTGCAAATGTTGTTCCCTTATTCAAGAAAAGGAGTAGATGTAGCCCAGGAAATTATAGACCAGTGAGTCTTACTTCATGGGTTGGTAAATTGACGGAGAAGATCCTGAGAGACAGGATTTATGAACATTTAGAGAGGCACAATATGATTAGGAATAGTCAGCGTGGTTTTGTCAAAGGCAGGTCGTGCCTTACAAGCCTGATTGAATTTTCTGAGGATGTGACTAAACACATTGATGAGGTTAGAGCCATAGATGTAGTGTATATGGATTTTAACAAAGCAGTTGATAAAGTACCCCATGCAAGACTTATTGAGAAAGTAAGGAGGCACGGGATCCAAGGGGACATTGCTTTGTGGATCAAGAACTGGCTTGCCCACAGAAGGCAAAGAGTGGTTGTAGACAGGTCATATTCTGCATGGAGGCTGGTGACCAGTGGTGTGCCTCAGAGATCTGTTCTGGGACCCCTACTCTTTGTGATTTTTATAAATGACCTGAATGAGGAAGTGGAGGGATGGATTAGTAAATATGCTGATGACACAAAGGTTGGGGGTGTTGTGGATAGTGTGGTGGGCTGTCAGAGGTTACAGTGGGACATTGATAGGATGCAAAACAGGGTTGAGAAGTTCCAGATGGAGTTCAACACAGATAAGTGTGTGATGGTTTATTTTGGTAGGTTCAGTATGATGGCAGAATATAGTACTAATGATAAGACTCTTAGAAGCGTGGAGGATCAGCGGGATCTTGGTGTCCAAGTCCATAGTCATACTGTGCATTGGCCTTCATCAGCCATAGGATTGAGTTTAAGAGCCAGGAGGCAATGTTGCAGCTATATAAGACCCTGGTCAGACCCCACTTGGAGTATTGTGCTCAGTTCTGGTCGCCTCACTACAGGAAGGATGTGGAAACCATAGAAAGGGTGCAGAGGAGATTTACAAGGATGTTGCCTGGATTGGGGGGCATACCTTATGAGAATAGGTTGAGAGAACTAGGCCTTTTCTCCTTGGAGTGACGGAAAATGAGAGGTGACCTGATAGAGGTGTACAAGTTAATGAGAGGCATTAATCATGTGGATAGTCAGAGGCTTTTTTCCCAGGGCTGAAATGGCTAGCACGAGAGGGCACAGTTTTAAGGTGTTTGGAAGAAGGTACAGAGGAGATGTCAGGGTAAGTTTTTTACGCAGAGAATGGTGAGTGCGTGGAATGGGCTGCTGGTGGCGGTGGTGGAGGTGGAAATGATAGGGTCTTTTAAGAGACTCCTGGACAGGTACATGGAGCTTAGAAAAATAGAGGGCTATGGGTAAGCCTAGGTAGTTCTGAGATAAGGACATGTTCGGCACAGCTTTGTGGGCCAAAGGGCCTGTATTGTGCTGTAGGGTTTCTGTGTTTCTATGTTTCTACTACTGCAGATGAAATCCAGTCACAGACATGGGCACTTCAGTAAGCAACATTGTTTTAAGGCATTGAAAAAACCTATTCATACTCAAAATTGGCGGACCCTGGACTGTAGACTTAGGGTCACATGTGCATTACCCCTTTAAGAAAATGTAAGCACAGAAGCCGATCCAGCCTGCAGGTACAATAGAAACATAAAGACTTTAGAACCCTTCTCCTGACTATTCTGCTGGTGAATATAGAGTCTCTGGAAAATAAAACTGGAAATTTTAGAGGAAGATTGCAATACCAGGGAAAGATCAGAGACTGCTGTGACTTTGTCTCATGAAACGTGGCTCATTGGTGCCATTTTGGATTCTGCAGTTGTAGCACGATGGTGACACCATTCTCTGCAAAGACAGAACAGTTCAGTCTTTCAAAGGTAGAGGAGGTGGAGTATGCTTTATGATTAACTCATCATGATGCACAGACGTGGTGAATCTGTCTGAATCCTGCTCACCTGAGCTGGAACATCCTGCAATCAAATGTTGCTCATTTTATCTGCTGAGGGAGTTCTCTGCCGTCATCCTGGTAGCTGTGTACATTCCACCTCAGGCCAACATCAGGTAGGCATTGGAGGAGCTGAGTACTGTAATCAACAGTCCTGAAACAGTGCACCCCGATACCTTCTTATCATTGTTGGGGATTTCAACCAGGCCAGCTTGAAGAAGTTCCTGAACAATTACCACCAACATATCACCTATGGAGCCAGAGAAACCAATATACGTGACCGCTGTCATCAAGATACTTATCATGCCATCCCACGCCCACACTTTAGAAAGTCCAATCACCTGGTTGTATTCCTATTCCCGACACATTGGCAAAGACTGAAGGCTGCAGCACCGGTGGTGAGAACAAAGAAATATTTTCAGTGGAGACTGAAGAGCACTTACAGGACTGCTTTGGACAATATTCAGGGATTCATCTTCGAAACTGAATGAATATGCCACAGTTGACACCGACTTCATGAAGACCTGTGTGGATGAGTGTGTGCCTTTGAGAACATACTGGACTTACTCAAGCCAGAAATCATGGATGATCCAAGAGAATCATAGTCTATTGAGGGTTAAATCTGCAGCACTCAAGACCAGTGATCCAGAACTATACATGGAGTCCAACTAAGACTTTAAAAAGGCAATTTTAAGAGTGAAAAAAACAATTCTGATTGAAGTTAGAGTCAGAATTAGATGAACATCAGCTCTGGCAGGATATATGGGACATTACTTCCTGCAAAACAAAACTTAATATCACGAATGGCTGTGATGCTTCACTCCTAATTGAGCTGAATGCCGGTTATGCACATTTTGAAAATGAGAATAAAACTGCACCTGTGCAAATCCCTACAGCATCTGGTGACACTGTGACCTCTGTCTCAGAGGCCGACGTCAGAACACCTTTCAAGCGGGTGATCCTTCTGATTCTGACCTGTACCTTCTGGATTTTAGAATGAGAGCTGTTCAGTGGGGATGACTAGAGATATCTTTGAATGGAAGAGCATAGTGTCTGCATAAAGTCCTCCGAGGATTGTGAATCTTTGGAATTCTTATCTAGAGAACTGTGGTTGATGAGTTATTAAGTATATTAAAGATTGAGATAGATTTTCGGACAATGTGAAACATAAATCTGGCAAGGAAATGTGACAGCACAGAATACATAGCCACAATCTAACTGAATGGTACAGCCGGTTTGAGGGACATTGAATCTTATTCCAGCCCCTGCTTCTTGTGTGCTTTATAGAAGTCATGGGCACAACAGCAGGTTTTGTGAATCATGCATTGTAAGACCATAAGACCATTAGACATAGGAGCAGAATTTGGCCATTTGGCCCATCAAGGCTACTCGCCATTCAATCATGTCTGATCCTTTTCCCCCTCCTCAAACCCATTCCCTGGCCTTCTCTCCGTAACCTTTGGTGCCATGTCCAATCCCTGCCTTAAATACACCCAACCATCTGGCCTCTACAGTTGTCTGTGGTAACAAATTCCACAAATTCACCACCTTCTGGCTGAAGAAATTTCTCCACATCTCTGTTTTAAATGGACACCCCTCTATTATGAGGCTGTGCCCTCTTGTCCTAGATTCCCCTACCATGGGAAACAGCCTTTCTACATCTACTCTGTCTAAGCCTTTCAACGTTCGAAAGATTTCAATGAGATTCCCCCTCATCCTTCTAAATTCCAGCAAGTACAGACTCAGATTCATCAAATGTTCCTCACATGATAACCCTTTCATTCCCAGAAACATCCTTGTGAGCTTTCTCTGAACCCTCTCCAATGCTAGCACATCTTTTCTTAGATGAGGAGCCCAAAACTGTTCACAATACTCAAGGTGAGGCCTCACCAGTGCCTCATAAAGCCTCATTCCTGCTCTTCTATTCTAGACCTCTTGAAATGAATGCTAACATTGCATTTACCTTCCTCACCACTGACTCAACCTGCAAGTTAACCTTTAGGATGTTCTGCACAAGGACTCCCATGTACCTCCAGTGCCTAGCAGTAACAGATATTTCTGATAAAGGTCACATTGTATTCATCTGTCAAAACGTTCATGGTTTACATGGCTATCCTAAAGATACACCAAACTAATGCTCTTCAGCAATTCAGTTCAAGAATTAGACACAGAAGTTCACTGTATTATAGATTTCAAAGTCAAATCAAAATCATGTATGCACAAGTATAATTGAAAACTTGTTTTCAGCAGCATTGCAGGCACATAGCACCAGATGAGGAGCATTCACAAGAAAAAACATGAATGTAACAAATAATACAGAATTTTTTTACAAAAGAAGAACACAAGTAGAACAATAAAATACAAGTCCATATTACAGCAACATTGTCAAAGTGGTCACAGTGTTGTTAAACTGTAGTAATTACTATTTTGCTGGGTGGTTCAAGTACTGAATATCTGAAGGCACAGTTGTCTGAACAGATTCTTCACTTTAAATGCTGGTGAAGCACCATGAGGGGTACATATCAGAGGGTAGTCAGGAAAATACTGGCAAACATCTGTCAATAAAATCAGGTCTTCTATAGCCATACAAATACACATGAAAATGTAGAATTTGTTGATACATATTGCAGCAATGGCAGCAGTTCATTATATAAATCATAGCATTTTCCTGAAAAATTCAGTCAAATTTTCGAAAAAGAACTAACAAGACATAACAATGAGCTTGTTTTAAAAATCAAGGTGGCTTAAAATAACAGGTTACTCAGAGATGGGTGATTGGGCACTCATTAGTAATGCCCATGTCGGGGATATACCCACTTTCAATTATTTAAATAAAACAGCAACCAATTATATTTCTGGAACACATTAAAAGTAATTCTTTATAGAATAAAATAAAGAAACAATTCATTTTCATGCGATTCATGTGATCATGCTGTCTGTGCTGTGTTAGATTCTGTTACTTTTGTGATTCCAAAGCTGCAGGTGGATCAACAGGCATAGATAAAGGAATATGTTTTAATTAAAAGAAAGAACGAAGGCACTGCTACAGATATTCTGAGTGAAAATTAATGGTTGAGGTATTTTACCCACAACTGCATAATTCAAATGCAGCTAAAAAAAATCCATCTGTACTCCAGAAAAAAAAACTTAGATCCGTTTTCCCTCCCAAGCACAGATTCTTATCTCCTTTTATAATTCCAAACATATTAAAATTTCAATGCATTTAGTCTGATAGATACTTTTAAGAAACAGAACAATAATTCTCTCAGGGTTACTACCAATTTTGATGCTGGTTCCTGGATTTAGTTAAATCAATTCTGATTAAAATTCTGTGCAGGTTCAATATTCCACTGAGACTGGAGATGAATGGCAGGCAGTGGTTGAGCAGAACAGCATGCTAACAAATGAGATCCTAGTGCTCCACAGAGGATGGAATAAATTACTTCACCAATAGAAGTTATATCTTGATGACGGTAAATTAAATCTGCTAACTTAATAACTTAGCTTGTTATAATAAGTTGCTCAGCCTGAGCTATAGCAGCACACCGAACTACATGAGTTTTAATGTTGAATGGTGAACAAATGCATCAGCCTCACTGCAGACGTAGCTTTGAACTAATTTAAATTTCTGTATTGAGCTTCAGATCCAATGGTACCTTTTACATTACATTGATTTTGCAAGTTAATAATTGCAGAGCTGTGTCACTTATTGGAGCTGTTTGGTTATAAAACCAAATAAACAAACTATTTCAAAAACAAAAGGTCATTAAAGAAAAGTGTTACTGCTGAAGTCTGGCTTAAATCATTTTGCTTTCAGTGAAGGATATAGCCCACCCATAGCATGATAAATTTTAACAAATAACAAAAATATATGCTGAGTGGCCACTTTATTAGGTACTCCAGTACACTTGCTCATTAATGCATAAACACATGCAGACATGGACAAGAGGTTCAGTTGTTGCTTAGACCAAACATCAGAATGGGGAAGAAATGCGAACTACGTAACTTGGATTGTAGAATGATTGTTGGTGCCAGACAGGGTGGTTTGAGTATCTCAGAAAATTGCAGACCTCCTGGGATTTTCACGCCCAACTCTCTGGAGTTTACAGAGAACGGAGCGGAAAACAAAATTCATCCCGTGAGCAGCAGTTCCATGGGCAAAACCGCCTTGTTAATAAGCAAGCTCAGAGGAGAATGGCCAGACTGGTTCAAGCTGACAGCATGCTGACAGTAACCCCATGTTACAACACTGGTGGGCAGAGGAACACCTCTGAACGTACAACACATCAACCTTTGAAGTGGATGTGCTGTAGGAGCAGAAGACCATAGGCACTCTCTCAGTGGCTACTGTTAGGTTCAAGAAGTAGCTAATAAAATGGCCACTGAGTGAGAGCCCTTGTGAATCAGATTCAAGCTTATTGTCAATAACATTTGATGTTTTGTGACTTCAGTACATTGCAAGTATAATTAATTACAATCCCAATGAATTATATTGCAATTATTACTACAGTATATTACTAAGTTAGAATAAGAAATAAAATACATAAATAGTGCAAAAGGAAAATAGTGCGATAGGCTTCATGGGTTCAGAAATCTGATAGCGTAGGAAGAAACTGTTGATTGTGTGTCCTCAGGCATGTGTCCCTCCTCTCAATGGTAGTAATGAGAAGAGGGTATGTCTGAGATTGTGAGTGTCCTTCACGATAGATGCCACCTTCTTGAGGCACCAGCATTTGAAGATACCCTTGATGGAATTTGCCTATTACCACAACATGTCTACATGGCCTTGGATCACCTGGGCATTAGCATTACCTACATCATTCTGCTCTTTATTGATTATAGCTCATCTTTCAACACAATCAAACTCTCAGTTCTAATCAACAATCTCCAAATCCTGGGCCTCTGTACCTCCCTTGATCCTACTGGATCCCTGACTTCCTCATTGGAAGACCACAGTCTGTGCAGATCAGAAATAACATCTTCCCATCACCGACCTTCAACATTGGTGCACGTTAAGAATGTGTGCTTAGCCTATGGATATACTCTGTCTTCATCCTACAGTTGTGTGGCTGGGCACAGCTCAAACACCATCTATAAATTAGCTGATGATGCAGCTATTGTAGGCAGAATTTCAGATGGTGACAGCGAGACATACAGTAGTGAGGTAGATCAGGTGGTTGAGTGATGTTGCAACAACCTTGCACTCGACATCAGTAAGACCAAGGAATTGATTGTGGAGTTCAAGAACAGGAAGTTGAGGGAACACACACCAGTCCTCAATGAGGAATCAGCAGTGGAAAGAGCGAACAGTTTCAACCTGCTGGGTGTCAACATCTCTGAAGATCTATCCTGCGCCCAACATATTGCACAATTATAAAGAATGCACAAGAGTGGATATATTTCATCAATAGTGTGAGGAGACTCAGTATGCCGCCAAACACTCTTGCAAATTTCTAAAAATGTGCTGTGGAGAGCATTCTAACTGGTTGCATCACCACCTGGTATGGAGGGGTCACTGTGCAGAATCAGAAAAAGCTGCAGCAAGTTGTAAACTGAGCCAGCTCCATCATGGGCACTAGACCTTCCAGCAGCCAAAAGGCAGCATTGATCATTAAAGACTGCCTTCACAGAGGACATGCTCTCTTCTCATTCCTACCATCAAGAGGAGGTACCGGAGCCTGAAGACACACACTCAATGTTTCAGGAACAGCTTCTTTCCCTCTGTCATCCGATAGTGGAATGGTCAATGAACTAACTGGTAACGTATGGACCTATTTCCTTTAGAGCAATGAGCCCCCACCTCGTAGCACTGCATATTGATCTATTGTCTGTGCATGTGCGTTTTACTCTCTCTGTCTTGCTGCAATGTGAATACACCAGTTAAAGTCATCTCCCGCTTGCATGCTTTTATTTAATCGATATGTAGTTGTGCGCAGACACAACAAATTGGCAACGAGAATGAACCTGAATGTCAGAAAAAATCATGAACAGCACCGACAGTTACAGACCGATTACGGGACAAACAGTGGGGGTTAAACAGCATGAGAAAGCCGTCATGGACACTCACAAAGGAATGCGTGAGTACAGTGAAAGACTCCTTGAATTTAAAGTGAAAATAATGTTGTGATGGCTTCATTCGGGAAAGTTGACAAATTTGATAGCGCTAATGAAGGCTGCAAACAACGTGAAGGAGCTAAAGAGAGCCCCTACACTTAGCTTAATGGGTGCAAGAACATAAGTCTCGTATGCAACCCAGTAACCCCTGAAAAGCCAGCAAAATTGTTACAACTATACAAAATCATTTGGATCCTAAACTGCTGGTAATAGCTGAAAGATTTTACAAAAGTAACCAGTCAAAAGATGAAAACATTTCTGAATACATTGCGGAAATGCACAAACTTTCCTAGTACTGTGACTTTAGAGATGGACTTTCTGATGCATTAAGGGACGGTCTTGTATACGGCTTGCATAGTCAAAACATTCAAAAAAGGCTATTATCTGAAAGAGACCTAACCTTAGAATGACCATTGATCGTTGCAATATCGTTAGATACTGCAGCAAAGGATGCAGCAGAACAACAGAAAAGGAGCTTAGAATATCAAATGCACAAAATGTCCCTGAACAGTGCAACTAGCCGAAAATGTGATCAATGTGGCAAATCCTCCCATGATGCAACTGACTGTTGGTTCAAAGAAAAAGTATGCAACATGTCACAGACAGGGTCCCACTACCTCTGCAGACAAAAGTTTACACTAGTTACAGATCACCAGCCCCTTTTGTCCATTTTCAATCCCAGGAAGAGGATTCCAGTGATGACGACTACCCAGTTACAACGTTAGGCACCATTCATAGGAGTCCAACTCTTACGACATAGAGTTCAAGGGTACCAATCAACATAGCAATTCTGATGGCTTGTCACATCTTCCACTCTTGGCAACTGAAGAAGTCACCCAGCAGAAGTGTCCCACACCACATTGGTGGATCAGTTGCCTGTAACAAGTTGTGAAATACAAAGGAAAACAAAGAATGACCGTACATTGACTAAAGTCTATGAAATCCCATGTAAGAATGGCCAGCTCAATGTAACTCTATGTTTCCAGAATTCTCTGCGAGACAAGACCAACTGATGGTTTGTCAAAGAACGCTGATGTGGGGATCTTGTGTTATGGTTCCCTCTAAACTGCGCACCAGAGTGTTAGAAAATTTGCATGAAGGACACCTGGGTACAGTCAAGATGAAGAGTCTTGCCCGGAGCTATGTGTGGTGGCTGTGAGTAGATAAACAGATTGAAGGCTTGGCCAAAAGTTGTTCAGGATGCCAAAAGGTTCAAAATGTGCTCCCACAGCCACCATTATACCCATGGGAGTGGCTGTCTTTGCCATGACAAAGAGTACATATTGACTTGGTTGGGCCATTCATGAATTCCATGTCTCAGATTGCTGTGGATGCTCATTTGGAGCAGCTGGAGGTTATACCAATAAAGTCAACCACTTCAGCAAAGTCTGTCTCCACTCTGAGGGCTACCTTTGCCAGAAATGGCTTACCAGAACGAATTGTGAGTGACAACGGGCCACAATACATGTCAGAAGAATTCTGACTGTTCATGAATAAAAATGGCATCAGACATTTCAAGTCAGCTCCTCACCACCCAGCAAGACATGGGTTAGCTGAAAGGTTTATCTAAACCTTCAAGAAGTCAGGTAAAGCGACAAACAAGAAGGGCATTCCTCTACAGCACAAGGTGGACAACTTCCTTTTTGTGTATTGCAACTCTGATAATGCGGCGTCGAATCAAACACCTGCAATGCTGTTCATGAACAGGAATCCGAGATCTCGCACAAACCTCCTGAAACCAAACCTCTGGAGGGAAGTACAGAATAAACAGTTCAGCCAGTTGCCAAGTGAAGCAGCAAGGAGCTTCGAGATTGGACAGGAAGTCTTAGTGCGTGATTACCAAGAAGACAAGCTGACACCTGGTAGGGTAGCTACAAGAACTGGACCACTGATGTACACGGTGGATGTTGGAGATCAGACATGGAGACGTCATGTGGACCAGATACTGGATGCTCAGCCGAAGAACACACCCGAGTCAACTGCTTCCAACAAGATGAACACATTACAGTCATTTGATTTACCTCTCAGTGATGATCATGTCACTGACAGCAATGTGACACCAGTAACCGAGAAAGTTGCCATAGACAAGACACCTAACCAACCTAATGGTTCTCCACAGGTCCAGAGGCAATACCCAGAAGACTGAATCATAGAACCATAGAACCATAGAAACTACAGCACAGAAACAGGCCTTTTGGTCCTTCTTGGCTGTGCCGAACCATTCTCTGCCTAGTCCCACTGACCTGCACACGGACCATATCCGTCCATACACCTCCCATCCATGTATCTGTCCAATTTATTCTTAAATGTTACAAAAGAACCCGCATTTACCACCTCGTCTGGCAGCTCATTCCATACTCCCACCACTCTCTGTGTGAAGAAGCCCCCCCTAATGTTCCCTTTAAACTTTTCCCCCCTCACCCTTAACCCATGTCCCCTGGTTTTTTTCTCCCCTTGCCTCAGTGGAAAAAGCCTGCTTGCATTCACTCTGTCTATACCCATCATAATTTTATATATCTCTATCAAATCTCTCCTCATTCTTCTACACTCCAGGGAATAAAGTCCTAACCTATTCAACCTTCCTCTGTAACTGAGTTTCTCAAGTCCCGGCAACATCCTTGTAAACCTTCTCTGCACTCTTTCAACCTTATTTATATCCTTCCTGTAATTTGGTGACCAAAACTGAACACAATACTCCAGATTTGGCCTCACCAATGCCTTATACAACCTCATCATAACATTCCAGCTCTTATACTCAATACTTTGATTAATAAAGGCCAATGTACCAAAAGCTCTCTTTACGACCCTATCTACCTGTGACGCCACTTTTAGGGAATTTTGTATCTGTATTCCCAGATCCTTCTGTTCCACTGCACTCCTCAGTGCCTTACCATTAACCCTGTATGTTCTACCTTGGTTTGTCCTTCCAACTGTGAAGTTATCTATGGACTATTATTTTGAAAGCATGTTTATTTGGAATATGGGTTTATGAAAGACAAATTGAATGTTTTGTGCATAGAAAGTTTTATGTTGCATTAATCTAAAGGGGGAGGAAATGTAATGTATGAATCTATTTGTTTTAGAGCAAAGACCCCCCCTAGCACTACATACTGATTTGTTGTATATGCATGCACATTGTTCTCTCTCTGTCAGTGCAATGTGAATACACCAGCTAAAATCATCTCCCGCATGCGTGCTTTTATTGAATCGATATGTAGTTGTGCGGAGACCCAGCGTAACCCATGTACTTTTTTCTCTCTTTTTTGCTCTCTTTTTGCACTATTTAGTTAATTTATTTTTTAAATATAAATTTCTGTAAATTGCAATTAAGTGTTTTATTATTATGTATTGCAATGTACCGCTGCCGCAAAACAACAAGTTTCATGACAAGCAGCACACATAAAAGCCACTGGTGAACGCAGCAGGCCAGGCAGCATCTCTAGGAAAAGGTACAGTTGATGTTTCAGGCCGAGACCCTTCGTCAGGACTAACTGAAGGAAGAGCTAGTAAGAGATTTGAAAGTGGGAGGGGGAGGGGGAGATCTGAAATGATAGGAGAAGACAGGAGAGGGAGGGATGGAGCCAAGAGCTGGACAGGTGATTGGCAAAAGGGATATGAGATGATCATGGGACATGAGGCCTAGGGAGAACGAAAAGGGGGAAGGGGAGAAAAGCCCAGAGGATGGGCAAGGAGTACAGTGAGAGGGACAGAGGGAGAAAAAGGAGAGAGAGAAAAAGAATGTGTGTATATAAATAAATAAATAACGGATGGAGTACGAGGGGGAGGTGGGGCATTAGGGGAAATTTGAGAAGTCAATGTTCATGCCATCAGGTTGGAGGCTACCCAGACGGAATATAAGGTGTTGTTCCTCCAACCTGAGTGTGGCTTCATCTTGACAGTAGAGGGGGCCGTGGATGAACATTGACTTCTCATTCTTCTTTTAGTTAGTCCTGACGAAGGGTCTCGGCCCGAAACGTCGACTGTACCTCTTCCTAGAGATGCTGCCTGGCCTGCTGCGTTCACCAGCAACTTTGATGTGAGTGGCTTGAAATTTCAGCATCTGCAGATTTCCTCCTGTTTGAAGTTTCATGACATATGCCAGTGATGTTAAATGTGATTCTGATGGCGAGGCTAGGGTCCATGATCGAGTTAGCTGAATGTACAATCCTTCGTAGCCTCTTTCGATCCTGTGCACTGAAGCCTTCAGACTAGCTACTGATGCAACCTGTCAGAATGCTCTTCACTGTACGTCTATGGAAATTTACTGATGTCTTTAGTGACATACCAAATCTCTTCAAACTCCGAATGACGTATAGCTGCTGGTGTGCCTTCTTCATGATTGCATCAATATGATGGGCCCACAGTAGATCTGTTGAGATGTTGATGCACAGGAACTTGAAGCTGCTCACTCTTTCTACTGCTGACTCTTAATGACTGGTGTCTGTTCTCCAAGCTGAGAATATCTGTACGTTGTGAATAGAGCAATCTGCTAAAATGAATTATGACAAAGTCTTTGCCATGTAGATCTATAAAGTCCTTAACTTTAGATATGAATAAGAGTCCAGAAATTGATGACTGAAAGCTAACACAGGATATTCTCCTGTTTGGCGTTAGAAATACTAAACATTGAGACTTTTCAATATGTTTCAGGTTAACACTTCATCAAGGAATAAGAATGGAGGTAGGACTTTGTGATTAAAACTATTTGTGATGGATTGGTTCAGGATCTGGCCTCTTGCCAGTGCACTCATATGATTGCTATTGCTGAACAGTGTTGGCTTACAAATAATAAAAAAAACTGAGAAGCAATCTTGACTTTGTACAAAAACATAATTAGATAATGATAGATAACAAAGTTTAGCAATGACTGATCTGTTAGGGAAGGAAAGGGAAAGCATGAGAAATGGCGCACTTAGTTCATTTGAAGGGACTGAAGATAAGGCTTTTTTTTCAGGTTTTAATTTCACTAGATCTGAAGAGATCACCTGTCAGATGTCTTGACAAAGGGTTTCTAGATTATGAAGCTTTGTTAGTAAACAGTAATGGATCAATTGCAAGAATGTGGCAGCTGCTCAAGTGGCTGATTGATCGCGTGTGAATCAATTAGGCCTCCTACGCACAGAAGACTTTTTCTTTTGGTGTATGCTTTTGCCTTGGTGGGCCCGGTTCATCTCTCCCACACTGTATGTCGCCCGCAGCATACCATTACTAGCATGACTCAGTAAAAATGCTAAAGCCTACTACTCTGTTGACATTCTTGCTCCACGCACACGAAGCAGTTAGAAGTGAAAATGTTTGATTCAGGAGGATAGAATGATGTTAGTACAAATTAACACAAAGAACGTGACATAAAATATTATTGAAACAAAGACCAAGGATTATTTTAAAAGAGAATTAGTTGGCTAATTGTGTAAGAATATCATTAGTCCAGAATTCCAAATGGGAAACCTTATCTCCCTATTCAGTCGGAAGGTAGCCAGACAGGTGGAATTAGTCATAGTCATAGTCATAGTCATACTTTATTGATCCCAGGGGAAATTGCTTATTGATCCCAGACAATCAATATTATGACCATGTGCTCGTTGATCGAGACAGGTTGTTAGGAATGAGGAATCTCCTGATTGGTCAATGTATCATCAAGTGGCCTCAAATGATCATGATTGTGGCCATAATGAGATATTTTGCCACACTTGAATCTATTATTGTGTGTGGGTGAGGGTGAGAGGGGGTGTGGGAGGTGTGTAGAGAGGGAAGACTCTGGCTGAATGGACCATGGGAAGAAGTAGGATCTCAGGTTCAGTCTGGTTGTGTGGCAGAGGATTAATGTTAACAATTGACTTGGTGATGGTATCACCAGAAGGTCATAGACAAACCAAAACATCATCAGCTCTCATCCTGAGCAAAAAGCACTGCTTGAGAAAACATTTTCTGCCAAGATACTATATACTTTATAACATTTAAATCAGCTCTGAATGTCAACTAATTTTATATTTTAATGGATCATTCCAAATAAATTGCCTTTTTTATTAGAAGGATAATGTAAACTATTTCAAAGCTTGATCTTCTAAATGGCTGTCCAGTTAGTTTAGTAAAATTATGCAGGATCAGATGCAAAGAATAACAGAAATGAACTAAAATTATTGTTCAATTTGATGGCTTTTCCTTTGTCTGTTCAGAGGCTGATATCCATCTCCACTTAGGATTTCTACAACATCTCACCAATTCAATCTTAATCTCACCACATATCATGGGCATTAACATTTGAGAATTATAACTATAAACATGAGTAAAATTCAATGCTTTTAGACTAAAATGCATCAAAATGTTGAGCATACAGTAGTTGTTTTTATCTCAGTAGTTGTTTAATGTTTTGTACCTTGCCCAGTTAGTAGCAAAGTGTGATTTCCAGGAGGACATTCTGAACTCTACCCTGATACTGGATTTCCGTTCTGTAGCAACTCATAGCTGTGCAAGAATCCATCAAAATCTGTTGGTGTATAGCACAATAATTAGATACATCTAATGACTATAAACAAAAAGAAGCAGATAACATCAGGATTAAAGGCTTGTTCAATTTAAAAAACATAAACAGTATAGATTTCCTTTTCATCATTAATTTCCTTCTTTATCATTAACATTGAGTTTGTGTGTTTTTCATCATTAACTGAATTTATATGCTTTCATCTGCTAGCTGACTTGCCTTCTTTCATTAGTCAAAGTTTCAAAGACTCTAATGATTAGAGTTTAATCGATTAAAGTAGACAACACTTGATGGATTACCATTGAAATCATATTTCTAGTAATAAAGGGAATTTGGGTGTCAGGTCTCATTCTTGAGGTTGAGGAAACAAGTTTTGGATCTGTATCTTTTATGGCATAGGGTGATGTTACAACCCAGTCTGTTTGGACACATATGAGAGTAAGCAGTATATAATGACTTGACTGTATGATCCTTGGATAAAAACCAATATCTGCTTGATATGCCAGATATGTGTTATAACATTGTATAATTGTAATTTACCTCAAGCATCAATTTTCAGCAAGATGGGCTTTGTAACAACTGGACTATGAGGATCTCTGGCTATCTATCCCATAGGATGATGATGGTTCTTTTCAGTCAGCTAGTGGGGTGGTACCCCACTCCTCAGAAAGGAACAGCATGTGCGTGAGTGGATTTTAGGTGAGTAGGGGGTTACACAGGTCCAGACCCGCCCTCTCGACATCCCCTCCCAGATCCAGCGGCATGGTGGGGTCCAAGACGGCTGGGGGACATTCTGTTGCAGTGAATGGACAGACCAAGCTTCGATGCAAGGTTTGCCCTTTCCGCACTTCATGGCATGTGTTTGCCAGATGGCTGTTGACCCTACGAGACGGTTCATCCACCCTTTGACAGGTCTTGTTTTTCGTCCTGCAGGGTGTCTAGCCACCCTCCTCATCAGGCAAGCCTGGTGGGGGAGCCGGTTTAGTCGCCGACCACCTGACCATGCGACAGGTTACATGGTACCAGTAGCACTCAGATGAGTGACCTGACCAGAAGAGGATAGTGACCAGAAGACTGTGAGGATAGTGCCTGACCAAGATTGCATATGCACAGCTCCAGACTGAGCCAATATTTGGACACACCTGCATATAAAGATTGCGTTCCCAACATCTTCCATCAAATTGTACATCCTTGAATAGCCAAATATTGGAAGTGAGTTCAGGGCCTGTAGAACTTTGTCAGTGGCTGTCAACGCAAGTCTGTTTTAAATGTTTACACACTGTGTATATCTCAGCAATGTGTTTCTGCCCAGATTTCCGAAACTACTTTGTTTGCCTGAAATCCTCATTTCATCTGATGATGATGGCTTGTGAAGATCAGGAGGGAAGAATAGTCCTCAGCAGTGACGACATGACTGTTGGTGACTGTGGAGGCCAATTCTGGATCTGCAGACTCTGGTGCAGTAGGGACACAGGAACAGCTGTGATGCGGGTTCTTGGGTAGTAGGATCCTTCCTATGTCTCTTCTTCTCTTCAACAGTTGCTCTTCTGGATTCCTCAGAATTCCTGTCTGCTCCATGGATCAGTGTTTTCCAGCGGTCTCTGTCACAAGCCAGCTGCTGCCACTCGTTGACCTCAATATTTGCCAGAGAGAGCTGCTGCTTTAGTTGGTCTTTGTGACCCTTGTGCAGAAATATCCAATAATATGACAGAACACAAAATCCTTAAAAACTGTCTGCATTCACCAAGCTGTGATATATTTTGGGAGTCATTTATGGACAAATGGTCCCTAACCCTAAAGAAGGTCATGAAGAGATAGGTTATTTAGCTTGCTGATACATGGCTGATCCATGGCAAAACTTTATGTATTGGATAATACCCACTGCCCTAACAATTACACTGACACCTGGATGGTTATGTATTGGGAGGGTCACTTCAGTCATTTTGCTCAGCTTTTTGAGAAACCCAAGGATAAAATGTGATGAGAAATTAAATTCAATTGCTACTCTGAGCAGAGTCATTCTTAAACTAATGCCCAGATCCAAGCCTAGATTTCTATTTCTTGCCACCTTCTCTTGCATCACTTTCCGCAGCATTCAGTTGTACAATATTCAATTCTATTCACAATCACTCAGTAAATGAAGGGCCAAGCCTGCCTGCAGCAAGATAGTCAGGCATTGGCAGGTGACAACTGACGTTTAGGCCATAAAGTCACCAGGTACTAAGCAGCTCCAGTAAAAAAGAATCTGTCCATCTACTCCTGAATTAATTGAGCCTCCACTGATCAATCAGCTAGAATTGAACACTGAAGAGAAGCTCCTTTCACCAGCCTACAACCATCAGAGTAGGAGATCTGCTATGTATTCAGCAGTGATTTATTCCCCTCTTGATACACAAAGGTCTTTCCACAGTCCACAAGACAAAGGTGACATAGAATGCACAGTCCATGTTCCAAGCATTCCCTGGTAATGCTTCCCAACTCTTTCTGCGCTACATTGAGAACTGTGTTGGCACTACTTCATGCCTCTCTTCATCAGTTTCATGAACTTTGCCTCTAGCTTCCACCCTGCCCATAAATCCCCTTTTTCAATCTCTCTGTTTCCATCTCTGAAGACAACTGTTTATTGATATCTTTAACAAACCCACTGCCACACTTGGCTATCTTGACTATACCTCTTCCCACCCTGTTCCCTGTAAAAATATTATTCCCTTTTCTCAGTTCCTTTGTCTCCACTACATCTGTTCCCAGGGTAAGGCTTTCCTTTCCAGGATATTAGAGATGTCCTCCTTCTTAAAGAATGGGGTTTCCCTTCATCCACCACTGATGCTTCTTTCACCCATATCTCCTCCATTTCCTGGACATCTGTCCTCGCCTATCCTCTTGCTGCCTTAACAACATAGAGTTCCTCTTGTCCTCACTTACCACCCCATGATCTTCTGCATCTACTCTATCTGGCATTCCTAATGTGGCCTTCTTTACACTGGTTAGACCCAACGTAAATTGGGGGACCACTTTGTTGAGCATCTATATATCCTGCTTTTTAGCAGGGTTTCCTGGTGGCCAACCGTTTTAATTCCAATCCCCATACCCATTCCAGTATGTTGGTCCATGGTCTCCTTTACAGCCACGATAAGGCCACTCTCAGGGTGGAGGAGCAACAGCTCGTATTCTGTCCGGGTAGCCTCCAACATGACGGCATGAACATCAATTTCTCCTGCTTCTGGTAACTTCTCCCCCTGCCCCTTCTCTCTTCTTCAATTCCCCAATACCTCTTCTCTTCTCCTCACTTGACTATTACCTCCCCCCCGATGCCCCTTCCTTCCCTTTCTCCCATGATCCACTCTTCTCTCTAGTCAGATTCCTTCTTCTCCAGCCCTTTACCTTTTCCACCTATCACCTCCCAGCTTCTTACTTCATACCGCTCCCTCATCTACCTGTCTTCGCCTATCACCTTTTAGCTTGTAATACTCCCCCTCCCCTCATCTCCTTATTCTGCTTCTTCCCCCTTACTTTCCAATCCTCATGAAGGGTCTCGGCCTTAAATGTTGACTGTTTATTCATTTCCATAGCTGCTGCCTGACTTGCTGAGTTCCATCAGCACTTTGTATGTGTTGCTATGGATTTCCAGTATCTGCAGAATCTCTTGTGTTTATGCTCTCCACTTGCATGAACAAGCACAGCTGCAACATCAGTCTAGAAACTCAAGTTATCCAAAAAAATCAGGCATTTGGTTGGCTACTCCATCCTATATCCTAAGTATACAATACTTCCTCTACCAATATACTGTGTCTAAAGAATATACTATGACACAACATACTGACGAAGGGTCTTGGCCTGAAATGTCGATTGTTTTGTTTCCATGGATGCTGCCTGACCTGCTGAGTTTGTCCAGCATTTTGTGTATGTTGCTTTGGATTTCTAGCATTTGCAAAATGTTTAAAACATACTATAGTTAGTTGCTTAGGCTACTCTGACAGAGCCAGCACAACCCATGACCCACGACCTTCAACTCCATGAAGTGTAAGAGAGAAGGTCCATGGGAACACTGCCATTTTGCATGTACTTCTCTAACCTTCTCATCTTCCTCATTTGGAAATACACCAGTGGCTCCTTTTTTTAGGTACACCCGTACACTGGCTTGTTAATGCAAATATGTAATCAGCCAATCATGTGGCAGCAACTCAGTGCATGCAGACAGTGTCAAGAGGTTCAGTTGTTGTTCAGACCAAACATCAGAATGGGAAGAAATGTGATCTAAGTGACTTGGTCTGTGGAATGATCATTGGTGCCAGATAGGGTGCTTTGAGTATCTCAGAAACCACTGATCTCCTGGGATTTTCACACACAACAGTCTCTAGGGTTTACAGAGAACTGTGCAAAAATCAAAACCAAAAGAAAAACAACATCTAGAAGTCAGCAGTTCTGTGGGTGAAAGCGCCTCATTAATGAGAGAAGTCAGCAGAGAATGACCAAACTGGTTGAAGCCGACAGGAAGGCAACAGTAGCTCAACTAATAACAGTGGTGTGCAAAAGAGCGTCTCTGACTGCACAATACATTGACCTTTGAAGCGGATGGGCTACAGCAGCAGAAGATCACAAACATACGCTCAGTGACCACTTCATTGGGTAAAGAGATACCTGATAATGTGGCCAGTGAGTGTACTGTATATCATCAGTACTACGTCATCAGTGGACCAGTACCCTGGAGCTCCCTATCTAACATAACTATGTTTCATCCAGAGGACTGCTGTGTTTCAAGAAGGGAACTCATCGCATCTGAAGGGCAAAATGGAATGGGCAATGAATGCTATCCTTATGAGCAGTACCCACATTGCAAACAATTGGTAAAACAAAACTCTACCATTCTCCTTGTAGCTGCTACTTTTCTGTTCAAATCAATGAGCCTGCTGGAATTGTTCCAGGTTAACCTGGCACAGGCTCTGTGTATGGGCTTCTGTCTTGTTTTCTGAAACAGTGCAGGGAAATCTGAGGAAGTCTCTACTCCCCTGTTGAACTCCATCAGGACTTCCAAGCTTCAATACAATTTGTGTAAAAATCAACAGATGTGGATAGATCTGCCAGTTTTTAAGTGAAACCTCCTATGAATTTGCAGATTTTAGTAGCCAAATGTGGCCTACTGCACAAATATTGATAATTGGTTAGTACTAACAAGTCTGCAGAACGGATTTCTTATTTGTCTTGAATCGAATGAAATCTGGGAAAATTAAAGCAGCTGTTAATTTAAAGCTTTTCCACACAATATATGCAACAGAATTGTGCTCTGTTGTTGACGATCTAGTGGCTTTAGTAACACTGTCATGTGCATTTTTCTTCAGCGGTATGATATTTCCAAATGGTTCCCAATAGACCAGGCAACCAGTGTACGTTGTCTGAGTGCCAGCCTATGGAATATCAGTCAGCAATATCTGATTGGACTGCTGAGTGGGGAAAAATTCCATTTTGATTGCTAGTTCTAAACAAGTGCGAGAGTATAAGGCAATGATTTTACACTTCCTTCACATACAGTCCATTCGAAGGTAGGAAAGATGTACATAATAGAATTTGAAAAAAATATATATATATTGCAGCATCACCTTGTGAGAATGTACTGCATGCTGCTGTTCGTTGACAGCTTCAGTGGACAGTATGTTTGACAGTGCCTGTG
Organism: Mobula birostris; assembly: GCF_030028105.1. Lineage (NCBI taxonomy): Eukaryota > Metazoa > Chordata > Chondrichthyes > Myliobatiformes > Myliobatidae > Mobula > Mobula birostris. The sequence goes on along the minus strand of NC_092370.1, from coordinate 183,221,436 downwards.
AATGCTTCATAGATCACGGAACAAATGTACCATAATGGGAAATAAAATGGAATACCTGAATAAAACATTCATACACCCGTACCTGTGCAAAGTTACAGTCAGAGCACTGAATATTGCTTTGGGTTGTTTTGATTGAGTGTAAAATTGGGGAAAGGTAAACCAATTTCTTTGTTGAACCCAGCTGGCAGGTTAGGTTAAAGCTCAAAGGGACAGGTTAGTGACATGAATGGTGTCGGACATGTTTGCAATTTGATTTTCATTTCTATCAATGATTTATTGGTTTATGAGCAATGGACTGTGCAGCATGCAGGCAATACTAGGTGGTGAAAACAATCGTTGATGACATGTTATTTGATCTCTTTGACCATGTGAGTGGTTTTTTTGCAATCACCTTTCCATGCCCCACTGTTGGCTGAAGCAATTCCTCATTGTTTCCCACAACTAGACATTCACTCCTTTCTGAATTGCAAGTTTTGGGTCTGTTTATTGAACTCACGCCTTGATCCACAATTCTCCTTTAGTATCTGCACCATATACAACCACATCAGTCACCAGGCCTCAAAGATAAAAATGCGAATGTTTGCTTGGCAACCGAGCAGGTTGAAATATTGACAAAATCTTTCAATCTTTCAAGGTTCTGCAGGTGTTATTTCAGAGGAAGGATGAAAACAGACATTGCCATGGAGAAGACACTGTAGTTCTTGACACCCTTGCTGGGCAGGAGCCCTTTCATTTTGTTGAGGCACTTGAAGTGAGAGACCAGAATCGTGCAATCATCTTTGAGTGTTTCTTTCTGCTCTGTTCTGTCGCTGAGCATGAGGGAAGTTGCTAGCTTGAGTTATGATGGTTTCTAAGCAACCAATGAAAAAGCATTGCTCTGGCTGTGCAGTGTATTATTGTAGGTTTATACAAAATCATCAGGGCTGCCACTCTGATAGCAAGGTATCAGAGCATTCAGAAATATGTTTTAAAACTCCTTTTGCCTCAGAATTTAGTGGGTTTTTTGATATCGATACCTTGTGCTTCAATATCCTTTGATTTACAGTATATCACATCATCATTCTCCTTATACCAGAGGAGCAGGTGATGTCAAGGATTGAGTGACAGTGTTAGCACTTAGAATAAGCACAGCAAGCAAATTTTAGGGATTATACCCTTTTGGATTTGAGGATAAACCAACACGACTGTTCAGGGAAGCAATTATATGCTTTCAATAGACTGACAGGATTCCATTATAGATGCAACAATTTTTTCCTCCTGATTTTCCAAGGTTAAAAACAAATAGGTTGAATAATGGCAAACAATACACTGGTTGATGAACTGAGAATGAGATAGCTATTTGTAAAAGTTTTGTTTTAGCCTGCTGTTTTGAAGTTACTTGCCTGTTATCATGTACTAAAAATGCTTGAAGATATCAAAGTGGAATTTTTCTTGTTTTTTACACTGGAATGCTGAGTAGTGGCAATTTTTCTTTGTGTCAGATCAAACCTTCCTGGATGTATGATCACAGGAGATGTACGCTGGAAAAGATGGACGTGATTCAGCATGATTCAAGGGGCTTTAGTGAAAGGTTGAATACGTTAGGATTTTATTCCCTGGTGTGAAGGAGAATGAGGGGAAATTTGATAGAGGTATATCAAGCTATGATGGGTATAGATAAGGTAAATGCAAAGAGGCTTTTTCCACGGAGGTTGGGTGAGACTAGAACTAGAGGTCATAGGTTATTGGTGAAAGGTGAAATATTTAAGGGGATCTTGAGAGGGAACCTCTTCACTCAGAGGGTGGTGAGAGTGTGGAATGACCTGCCAGTGGAAGTGGTATTCATGGGTTTGATTGCAACATTTAAGAGAAGCTTGGGTGAGTACATGGGTGGAAGGGGTATGAAGGGCTATGATCTGGATGCAGGCCTATGGGACCAGGCCGAAAAATAGCTTGGTACAGACTAGCTGGGAAAAAAGGCCTGTTTCAACTCTATGACTCTATGACTGGGGGAGATGATGAGGTAAGACTGTGCCTTTCTAGCCAAGAAGGTAGAAAGGAGATAGGTGATATACCTCATCAGCAATATTCAGGGATGGAGGAAAGGGGCGTTAAGGGAACGGGTACAGGAGGTTGCTCAAAGGAAGGAGGGCATGGAGACAGTTAATGCGGCAGATATAGAAGTAGATTGATAAGGAAGGAAATCAATGCCAAGAGCCCTGCTTGCAGGATATGACTTCAGTCTGATCAATTCAGCAGTTCAGCCTGTGATCAAGGTAAGCTTGCACCTCATCAGATGGTAACAGCATCTCTCCCATCAAGAATTTTACAGAATGTTTCCACTAATTAATTGTGTTCTGTTGTTCTCACATCTAATAGTATTCCATCTTCAGAGGACCTAGTTCCACTTCAGGCATATCTCACTACTCTTGTAACAAATGTGGGCAAGTGGGACCATCTAAAACGGAAATCTTCGTCGGCATGAACCAACTGAGTCAAATGCCATCCTTGTTTCTGTGTTGTAAGACTATGTGAGACATTGCACATACAGTCTGAATCTCAAGCCTCCATCAGTCAGAGTTGACCACGGATATTGTGTTCTACCTGTCTAAATACGCAAGCCTTGATAGTATGATATGGAGAACAAACCATTGTCCAATGTAGCAGCTGATGAAGCCAAAGGAACAGCAGAGACCGAAACAGTTTGGTTCCAGAAGCATCACAGGAGTTGCCAATCAATGTAGGACTTCCTTAGGGACTCCAGCTCCAGATTTTCCCTTGGGGTTTACTCCCAAAGCCTTCCCCATGAGTGGGTATAACCGCAGGGCAGCGGAGCTTTGAGATCAGAGTTTCCCTTCTCTTCGATGAGCTGCCAACCACGGCTGATGAGCCTCATCTACTGGTTTCATGGCACCAGTAACCCATCTTTGCCCCATCTCCTGTCAGTTGGAATGGTTCTGCCGGGCTTAGTAGCTAAGCTATACTTGAAGGCCAGGAGCTGGACTTGGTTGTCAGAGGCTATTTAAGTGCATGGCGTTCAAAGCATTTAACAGGTAGTGGAAGTTGTCCCCATTACCACCCCCAGCTAAGACAAGCTTAAAGAACCATACATGTCAAAGGCAAAAAAGCAGAACTATGGGAAATGAGGTCAATATGAATGAGGGCTCATCACTTGCTGTAGAGAAAGATCTCATTTCCTGAAGAAGGATGGCAGTTCAGATGTCCTGAAGCAGAAAGCCTCAATTTTAGAACATGTGGTAGAGACGGAGAAACTGGATTCCTTTGAAGTGACTGACTAGGAGGAGGTGCTGTTAAGGTTGTTGTGAGAGTCAGTGGATTTATCATAAATGTCAGTTGATTGCTTGTTGAAAATGATCCAAGTGAGTCCAAGGGCGAGGTGGAACCATACTGCGAAGTTGAGAAGATTGTTGAGTTCTGCACAGATGCAGGATGCAGCACCAATGCGTTCATGACGTAGAATAATAGAGCCATAGAGCACTACAGCACAAAACAGGCCTATTTAGTCTGTGTTGATCCATTAATCTGCCTCGTCACATCAACCTACACCTGGAACATAGCCCTCCATAACCCTCCCATCCATGTACCTATCCAAATTTCTCTTAAGTGTTGAAATCAATCATGCATCCACCTTTTCCCTTGGCAGCTCATTCCACATTTTCACAACCCTTTGACCGAAGAAGTTCTTCCTCATGTTTCTCTTAAACATTTCACCTTTCACCTTTAACCTATGACCTCTAGTTTTCATCTCACCCGAACCTCTGTGGAAAAGGCCTGCTTGCATTAACCCTTTTGATACCCCTCATAATTTTGTATATTGTACCTCTAGCAAATCTCCCCTCATTCTTCTATGCTCCAGGAATTAAAGTTCTACCTATTCAACCTTTTCCTGTAACCCTGGTTCTCAAGTCCCAGCAACATCCTTGTAAATTTTCTCTGCACTTTTTTAATCTTACTAATATCTTTCCTGTAGGTAGGCTACCAGGACTGCCCACAATACTCCAAATTAGGCCTCATCAACATCTTATACTACTTCAACATAACATCCCAACTCCTGTACTCAGTACTTTGGTTTATGAAGGCCAATGTGCCAAGAGTCCTCTTTATAACCCTATCTACCTGTGACACTACTTTCAAGGAATTCACGTTTCCAGATCCGTCTAATTTTAAGTGAATATAGGACATAGAACACTACAGCAGAGTAGAGGACATTCGGCTGATGATGCTTTGTCATCATTTTAACCTACTGTAAGATCAATCCAACACGTCCCTCCTGTATAGCCCTCTATGTTCTATCATCTACGTGCCTACCTAAGAGTTTCTTAAAAGTCTAATGTAGCCATCATTGTCCGTAATGTATCCATAATGTAGTTGAGAAAGAGTTACTAATCTGCAACCTTTATCTCACAATCAGAACTGGCTTTCTTTCCATTCCTTCTCCAGATGAAGGAGGAACTGAGAAGGATCCACCTGGCTAAACACTCTCTCTCTCCTCCAATCCAGTAGCGGAGCAGACTCAATGGGCTGAATGGCCTACTTCTGCTCCTAGACCTTACATTCTTATGGTCTAATCCCCTATAGCACATCATGCACTCTCTTCTCTGAGACATTACAAAATTAATGTTGATGGAGCACTGAAGTTTTTAACAAACTGTTTCATCTTTCACTTTGACAAGATGATGTCCTGTGCTGTTGACTAACTTAGCTGTCTGGCTTCCAGTTTAGCCATTGTGGAGACATTTCAGGAATTTAGGGGATCTTGCCACTTTTTTGTAATAAGCAAATTGCACCAACATGCTACATTATAATGCCACTATCGGGTCAGATGCCAGCAGCCCACCTGACTGTACATTAGATGATAAGAAAATCCAAATGGAAGTCTTTTGACTAGGCTTTGGGCAATACATTTTCCAGAACCGTTTCTGTAGCTTGTTGTTGTAATTCTACGTGATGTCAGATGGTCACACTAAAGAAAATCCATGATCATTTCTCCACAAGCTATTCATTCTCTCTCACTCAGATTTTTTAGATTTTATTCAAAAGACACTGAGGTTTTCTTATCTCGGAATCAAATTTACGGACCTGTTTGTTGTACTGGCAAAACATAACAAGTCCAGTTTTGGCTGCATGGATCAGAGCACAGGACGCCAATGAAATGTAGCTCATTAACCTCATGTAGTTACTCAAGCAGTCAATGTATAAAGTAGCATGCAGAAAATAAGTAAAGCCCCCTTAGAGACATTAGTTCTTAATAGGAAATATTGTATCCATGTTTTATCATGGCCAGAAACAATGCTTAACAGTGATCATAACCACATGAAACTCTGCTGAAGCTGAAAATCTTGAGCAACACTCACAAAATGCTGGAAGAATGCAGCAATACAGGCATCTTCCACAGAGGGAAATAAACAGTCGACTGGAAAGGAAGGGGGCAGAAGCAAGAATAGGAAGGTTGGGGTGGGGGAAGGTGAAGGAGTACAAGTTGGCAAGTGATGGAAAAAGTGAGGGCGTAGGGGAGGGGGGAATGAAGAAAAAATCTGAGATAGTTGATAGGTGGAAGAGATAAAAGGTAGAAGAAGAAGGTATCTAACCCAATGACATGAATATTGATTTTTCACTCTACTGGTAATTGCTCCCCTCCTCCCTCTCCCCTTTCTCTCTTTTTTCTATTCCCCATCATGGTTACCTTCTCACCTCTTCTCTTCTTGTTACCTGTCCATTACCTTCTTCTGGTTCCACTCCTCCTTCCACTTCTTCCATGGTCCACTGTCCTCTACTATTAGATTCCTTCTTCTTTAGCCCTTTACCTCTTCCACCTATCATGTCCCAGTTTTTTACTTCATTCCCCCCTCCCCAATCACCCACCTTCCCCTTCACCTGGTTTCACTTGTCACCTACCGGTTTGTACTCCTCCTATGCCCCCGCCTTCATATTCTAGCTTCTGCACCCTTTCTTTCCAGTCCTGAGTAATTACCAGTAGTTTGAAAAATCAACATTCATGCTATTGGGTTTGACTTCTTCTTCTGCTTTATCTCATTCACCTATCAAACATCTCAGATTTTTACTTCATCCCCCCCCCCCACCCCGGCCCTATACACTCACTTTTTCCCTCTCTTGGTCTCACCTACCACCTGTCAATTTGTACTCCTTCACCCCCCCCACCTTCTTATTCTTGCTCTGCCCCATTCTTTTCCAGTCCTGATGAAGGGTCTCCACCCAAAATGTCGACTGTTTATCTCCCTCTGTAGATGGTGCCTGAATTACTGAGTTCTTCCAACATTTTGTGAGTGTTGCTCAAGATTTTCAGCTTCAGCAGAGTTTCATGTGGTTATGATCACTATTAAGCATTGTTTCTGGCCAGGATAAAACATGGATACAATATTTCCTATTAATAACTGATGTCTCCAAGGAGGTATATTTATCTTCTCAGCCCAAAATGTTGACTATTTATTCCCCTCCATAGATTCTGCCTGACTTGCTGTGTTCCTCCAGCATTTTGTGCATGTTGCTTCAACACTGGTTTATTACTTGGGTAAGCTGGACACTGAATTGCATTTTGTGACATGAAATATGTCTCAAGGAATACACACAAACTATAATATCTATCATAATGTTATTAATATTGTGCTGGATCTTTGTTAATATGGAGCACGTAGTCAAGACCTGCTCCTGAACGTGAGACCTATATTCTTTCTTAAGTAGCTTCATATACTGCTATATGGCAACAGTGACGTCAATCACATGCTGGATGTCAGTTAGCAACATCGCTGCATGCAATCCATTTCTGCACATAAACGTGTAAATCAATGGGTCAAACAATAATTTACTCAAGTACAACACCAATGAAGGAGACTGCCACTCATGGTTAATAATTGTATTGTATGGTACATAATGATATTGCACAACATGACATTTTTATTTTTGTACCATCAGCTTCATGTTAGTTTTTGGTGGAAACTGGTGATGGATAACATCTTACAACATGAAGAGGATGCCCGGCAACAGTATACAGCGGATGCTAGTGAATGTCCATTTTACCTTTAGCTATCAAATGTTGGGGATGTTCAAATAGTGTGCATGTCAGAGAAATGGTGGTGCGTTCATGTCGCTCTAAACTACTATTTGTACCTATGCTGATTTTAGTTCATACAAACTTGTCTGGTCTTGGTAAGATATAATTCATTGTGAACTCTTTGGATAGAGTTAAAGAGCAGTGTTCGATATGATTGTTGAGGGAAGATGCTTCACAGTCTTGCTCCCTTGACGTAAAGATCATTTGACCAACAGTTTACTGGTTTCAATTTTGTAGATTGGGCTGCAGTTTAAGAATGCTTATAATAATCATATAGGAGTGGTAGTAATTTGTACCACTGGAGACATTTCGAATCATAATCTAATTCTTACACAGAACTCAAGAATTAATATCATAGAATTATAGAGCTTGGGCAAGCGTTCCATCTGGCTGATCTGGATATTTTAAGGAAGTATAGGAACAGTATTGCTCACTGTCCATTCCATCCTTACCCCGCAATTTCTTTCATCAGGCATACATATCCATTTCTGTTCTGCGAATCTGCTTCCGCATCTGTACTGGCAATGCATTTCAAATCAATCTTGGTCTCCCCATATGCCTCCGATTAGTTAATTAACCCTATAGAAATAAAGGGGATTCTTCCATTATTGACAACATTTCAGATTATCTCATGCCAAGAGCAGGCCTGAAAGGAAAATTTGCAGGAACGAAGAAGTGCTATGAAAGAGGGGCTGAGAAATGCAGTTGAAAGGTTTCACTGTGGAGAGGATGAAATTTGTGATATTGATGTGAGCAGAGATATGATCTTTTTAATTAATTTACATCAATTAACTGTGTTTTCAGACACATTAATTATTTAATTTGATTCCGACTCATTTTAAATGTATTTTTCAGGAATACTTGGAGAAGTTTGAGAAAAGGTCTTTGCTCTACATCAACAGGATAGTCTGGGGCTCGGCTTCATGGGATAATTGCCCACAGACCATATTTCTTCAGGGTTTAGTAGCCCCATGAGGCTGCAAAATGTTACTGGATCTGTGGGGATCAGCCCAGGGGCTGGCTGAGCCAAGCACAATGTGACCTAATGTTGCAGACTGTCAGAAGCGCGAGCAAGAAGAACATGAGTAGTCCCTGAAATCTGGTCTAATTAGGACCTGCTATTCATCAATGTGCTAGCATGTAACCACAGTAACCATCATATTCTGAGTTTCTGAAAAATACAGAACTTGTTAGGAAGATAAAGAAGCTCCTTTCCTACTAAATTAATGCACTTCAACAGCAAGCTCCACATCTCCTACAGTGCATAAACCTGGTAAACCTGAGACACCTGCAGCATGCTTAATTAAAACAGACCAGAATATTAAAAAATAATTGGCCAGAGAAATATTTGTTGCATTATATGCATTGTAGAAATAAATGAGAGTCAAAATGCAAATCTGCTGTTCTGTTTGAGCTGGATTAACATTCACTTATCACTGAGAAGGTGCTCTTTGACCTGATATAAATCTTTCCTGGGAGATGGAGCCCCCTAGCAAGGATTGAGGATAATTAAACAACTCCTGGAAAATAATAGCAGAATGATGTAGGAGAGTTGAGCAGATTTGCAAAATTAATTTAAATCATGGTCACATCAAGAAAAATATTATGCATGTATGGGAGAAGGATTATGTAGAAAGATTAATTCTTGTTTTGTTTAATTAAAAGTTAATTATTGGCTGACTCACTTTTGCTTTTATGTACATTCCTAAATAATTGTGAAAATAATAGATGTCTGGTTCCATGTAAATGCAGAGATGCTCTTTTATTCAAATCTGTTATTCTCAACAGTTTATTGTCAGTCTGGGCTCAAAAGCAAATGCCCTCTGTTGTAGGCATGGGACCAGAAGAAGCTTGATTTTGGAGGGGAACAGTGATTAGGGTGTGGACATTGTAAACCTACTCCTTTACCTCCAGCTCTTTACATTCCAGTAGGTGGGGCTGTTGGCAAATATATAATTCCATTCCCCAAAACCCCTTCCTCTTCCCTACCACTAAAGGAGCTAGTCTGGGAAGTATGTGCGTTTAAAAAAGGTTTTTGCCCTATATTCTATTAAAAATAAACCTGAGATGATTGGCCAAAGACATTCAAACATTTAAATACCCAAAAGCTGAACTTCAAGGGCAAAGCTTTCCCTTAGTGTGTGTTTGAGGCTCTGCTTCAGGTTAGGGCATTGTTGCTAGGCACCATGATGCTCTGGGTCAACAAGGTAGGCCCTGCTGTGTACAGATTAGCTAAGTACAGCCAGGGGTGACTGCAGCCCAACATTGTAGGCAGCCAGCTGTTGCTCAACCACTGCAGTTACTTTCACACTGCAACTAACTCCTTGTTGAATCCTTGTGAGCAGATGTACACTGCATTCAGAGGCTACATCCTTGTTTTGGAGGCTAGATTTGTCAAACATTCCCACACCTCATATCCCATTTTCACAAAGGAGACCAATGCTTTAAGTAAGACTAAAATACCTTTCATTGCCCTGTCCTGTCCGGCATTACCGGAAGTTCAAGAAATCGATGTTCATGCCATCAGGTTGGAGGCTACCCTGCTGAAATATAAGGTGTTGCTCCTCCAACCTGAGTGCGGCCTCCTCGTGACAATACAGGAGGCCATGGACTGACATGTCGGAATGGGAATGGGAAGTGGAGTTTAAATGGGTGGCCACTGGGAAATTCCACTATTTCTGGCCAATGGAGTGTAGGTGCTCTCTCCCTCTGGTGTCCACCTCCTTTTCTTTCTTCCATGTCCTTCTGTCTTTTCCTATCACATTCCCCCTTCTCCAGCCTGTGTCTCTTTCACCAATCAATTTCCTAGCTCTTTACTTCACCCCTCCTCCCTCCCAGTTTCACTAATCACCTTGTGTTTCCTTCTCCCCTCCCCCCACTTTCATACACTGGCTCCTCATCTTTTTTGCCAGTCCTGATGAAGGGTCTCGGTCAAAAATGTCAACTATGCTCTTTTCCATAGATGCTGCCTGGCCTGCTAAGTTCCTCCAGCATTTTGTGTGTGTTGCTTGGAATTCCAGCATCTGCAGATTTTCTCAAGTTTTTTCTGTCCTTTACCATCTGCCCTTCCCCCTCTCAACCATCCATGCTGGTCCAAACATCTTGCAGTCTCTACTTCCTTGCCATATAATTTTCTGTATTGTTCTGCTTTAGGCCCTCTAGTTCTACATTTTTGTTCTTCACTTGCTTTAAGGAAGTATTCGTCACACTGCAGATATGCAATAAATTCAGACTCCTGGTAAAATGGCTCTGGTGTATCGACACAGAAATGTGTGGAGCCTCTGTGAATTAAGGGATGCACTGACTTTTGTAGGCCCTGTTAACATTTCCCTTATAAACGGCAATTTGTTCCCCTAATATAACAAAACAAATTGATCATTCCAGAACTTTGGTCTCCACCTTGTAGTTGATTCCATGTATTGATCTGTTTTTGTGAAGAAATCATCACTTTCATTTTGAAATCTGGCTTCTAGAAATTTGATTCTATCTTCTTTTGTCCTTCTCAAATTTAAGTTGAAGTCAATTTCTGTGTTTATCTGATCTAAATTACCAACCTCAGCATGAAACAGAAGTGATTACCCTAACAATAGTACAAATTCAATCAAGGAGTTGGCAAATGTTGACAGGCAGAAGTTCTTGTCTTTCTGTACAAATGATCCTTTTTCCTGAAATGTGTCTGCATATCACTTTACTTTAAACATCATGTTCTGCTATCTAGAACTCATTGCTAAGTTATCTGAGAATAAGATTTTCTATCGTCTTCTGAGTACATATTTCAATGTTGTGTTGGATGTTTTGCTCGTTATAAGGGAAATTTTAACAAGGCCTGCAAAAGTCCAGTGCATCCTTAATTCACAGAGGCTCCACACATTTCTGTGTTGATGCATCACAGCCATTTTGCTGTGTGGCTTCACAAACCCATGCCCAGCTTGCTTGGAAACTGTGCAGATTCTCCAGTCAGGATTCCCTTCTGTCCAGGGCACTCGAAATGTCTCTCACTGAATCCAGTAATCGCAGCCAAACTGGATGGCAATACGTGTAAGCTGTTATTCCTTATCTTGACCTGACTGAAAACTTTGAAAGTGTTTTACTGCACCATTTCTTCCAAAGCTACTTGTTGTAATGCAGCTCAGGGTTCTGCATTTATCCTGTGCTTACAAACAAACATCCTGTTATGGTTTCTCCTCTCCTTACTGCACCATTACCTCTGGTATTCTCCCATGGATTCCTCCATAGCCCCACCCTCCTATTTCATCAGCATTGACCAAAGGCATCACCTATCTTCTATCTCAGCCTCAATAGCTTTGACATTTACTGGCTGCGTGTCCCACCTCTAACAATGCACAGTCAGAGCATTCCCCTCTGGAACTCATACCCACAGACAACTGTGGAGACCAAGTCACTGAGTACATTTAAAGCGGTGTTTGATATATTCTTCATTAGTAAGGGGGTCAAAAGATATGAAGGAAGGCAGGAGAGTGGGGTTGAGCGGGATAATAAATTGGCCATAATAGAATAACGAAGCAGACTTGATGGGCCAAAATGTCCCGATTCTGCTCCAAGGATTATGGTTATATCAAACAAGGCCAGGCAGGATGGGAGAGCATGGTCTTGGCAGATGGATTTGTCTCTACTTTCATATTAAATCCCAGCTCATCAGAAGGAGGCAGCCCAGGCCACGTTGGTGGATCCAGTCATGGAACGTAGCCTGTGGATGCCACTGAGGCACTCGTGGATGCTGGGTGAACAATTTGAATCATTTCTGAAGATGACTAATCATCTCTCCCAATGTGCATTTAAATAGTGAAAAGAACAGTAAAGCTCCTGCTTATGCTGAGACTATTGCACAAAGGTCAGAGGTTGTAGCTTTTGGTTGCAATTTATGTCATCAAAGGGTAGTAAGGGACATTACCAAAACAGAAACATCAATGATGAATGCCTACGCCTGAAAAAACATCAGATGTGCTAAGGAAAACAACACATGATGTTTGATCTAATACTTTATCCTTTACAATATAATTTGTAAAAGATCTCCAGTGCAATCTTTGACGGGTAAAAATAAAAGTGTACAACATAGCATAATAGAGGCATAATACAATCTAATTCAATATCGAAGATTTAGTTGTTATCATGCACGAGATCTGTAACCAGGGCTTAAAATACCCGCTTTGCATTTTATGATTATCAGTACACATATTCCGGTAAATCAAAATAAATACTGTATATTACATAAAACAGATTTGCTGACAGTGACAGTTTTGTCGCATTCACTACTTTTCCTTCTCAATTTCACTAAGAAATGTGCCAACTCATTCTCCGTAAAATTAGTTGCCACAATTTTCAAGCACTAACTCCTGGAGTGTGACAGTGAGAAAGGAATGATCAGGCGTTTTATCACCTAAATCCTTCAGAATTACACTCCCTCACGTTTGTGTTTCATCCATCACCTTTCAATGCAGTATTTTCCTGCACAAATCATTTCAAGAGACAGAAGATTATAGTAGATGGAAAGGGAGTGTTGGATAAGCAGCCTGGTGCTTCAGCAGGAGAGACTACTTCAGAAATTCTGGATGTGCTTCCCTTTTCCCACTTGTATTCACCAGCTCAGAAGGATGGAGTCCGAATAAAAGAGGGCAGATGAAAAGTCATCAGGAGAAGAGATACAAAGCATAGAGATGAAAGTGAGTATCGGAGTCAGCGAGCATCCTTGTAAAATGTTGGATTTCATTTTTTCAACTTGTCCCAGACATTGCTGCTGTAATTGCACTTGTTTTAGTTGCCTGCTTGTATTTCTGTTTGTGGGGACTTGTTCTGTACAGATTGACTGCTGTGTGTTTCCCTTGTCACAGCAGTTATCTGATTGTATGCTAAGAGATTTTGTATGCACCATATGAGGGACTTTTACAAAAGCAAATTCTTTTTATCCCTTTTTTCCCTGTGGAGACCAAGGAACAATCTGAAACATATAGCCAATAAGGGTTGGGCACTATTAATGAAGAGTAAAATGATTTGAGAACATCACACAATAGTGCCGGCACTATGCTCCATCTGCCAGAATGGCTGGCACATGGCTGGGGTTGCAACTGAGGGCAGCACCAACATCTGTGCGACCATCACAGTGTTGTGTTCAGTCTAGGCTCGATCAGCAGAGCTTTGGTAGCAGAACTGCGTCTCTTAAACCCACATTTCTAAACCCAGGGAAAACATGGACAACAGCTGTTTGAAAACACTACTCCATTCAGATTTCCCTGCAAACCGTACACCTTCCTCAGTCGCTTTTCCTTCACTTGGTCTAATTCAAAATTCAAAGTAAATTTATTATCAAAGTACATATATGTCACCACATACAACGCTGAGATACATTTTCTTGTGGGCATACTGAATAAATCTAATAACCATAATAGTATCGATGAAAGACCACACCAACAGGGTGGACAAGCAGTGTGCAAATGACAACAAACTGTGCAAATACACAAAGAAGGAAAATAAACAAACAAACAAGCAGGTAGATAGATAGGTAGATAAATAAATAAATAAAATATCAAGAACATGAGATGAAGAGTCCTTGAAAGTGAGTCCAAAGATTGTGGGAATAGTTCAGAGATGGGGCAACTGAAGTTCTGTGAGGTTATTCCCTCTGGTTCTAGAGGCTGACACTATAGCAAAAAGATGAAGTACCAACCTACTATTCCTTCTTTGCACAAAGACGTTGTGCTGCCACTGCAGTTGCCCAGCCCGGGGAGCAATCATGCTTTCTGATGACAGGCCTGCTTGATCCAGATGTGCTTCAGCTCCTGCTCCTCTCCAGCAATACAGATCGCAGACTTGTTGCTTGAAGACCCAGATGGCCTGCTTCATAACCATCCTTGTGGAAACAAAGCTTTCACTGTAAACAAGTGTGTGGGAATTCGAGTGGGTTGGCTCCCACTTCACTCCCACGGCATGTAGTTAACACTGCCACCCAGCAGCTTCCCTGTGACTGTGAAACGAAAGTGCAGAAATTTGCTCCAGCATGGCAAAGTCCCAACAGTCGTGACACTAGGCAATTGTTGGCTTGATGCATTCCTGACCTCACAGATTGGGAGCGGCTATGCAAAACACTCATCAAAATCGGCTGCTCACAGAAATTGCCTCTATAGGGTAACTGCAAAGCTACCATACTAACCGATGGTTATACAGCAGAAGGTGGTGACTGGTGTCAATAGAATCACATCATTTGTCTCAAGATTCCTTGATGCAAAGTATATCCCACTGGATAGAGGTATACAAAATTAAGAAGGGTATAGATGAGGTAAATGCAAGCAGGCTATTTTTCCATTAAGGTTGGGTGGGACTAGAACTAGAGGTCATGGGTTAAGAGTGAAAGAGGAAAAGTTTAAGAGGAACATGACAGGAAACTTCTTCGCTAAGAGGGTTGTGAAAGTGTGGAAAGAGCTGCCAGCACAAATGGTGCATGTGAACTCGATTTCAATGTTTAAGAGAAGTTTGGATAGGTACATGGATGAGAGGTATATGGAGGGTTATGGTCCTAGTTGATGGGAGGTTGATGGGAGGAGGCAGCTTAAATGGCTCAGCATGAACTGGATGGGGTGAAGGGCTATTTTCTGTGCTGTACTTCTCTATGTCCCATCATCTTCATAACTAATGGGGAGTTATTCAATGTATAGCGACTACACTCCAGAACCAAAGTCTATAGAAGGTAAACAACACTTGCAATTATGCACATTCAGAGGGTGAGTTCTAATACATTAATTCCCTGAAACTCCAGAGAGCATGGGCCTTACACTCAACAACTGCAAGACAAAATGGTTTCTGCTAACCTGTCCCCACTGCAGCACATGTTCCATAGGAGTGGTTTAAACTAATGGAACCAGTATGACAGAGCTGGGGACGTGCCAGCAGACTTGCAAGTAGATGATGGATGTAATATAAATGTAAGGAGGGGCAAACCAATGATTGGGAACAAATAGACTGAGCAAAGAGTTAATTTGCACCACAGAGGCAAAATTCAAAAGGACAAAGAATGCAGGACTGAAGGTGCTGTACATAAATGCATGTAGTCTTCAGAATAAGGTGGACAAACTCATGGTGCAATTAGAGATTGGATGGTATAGTGTCATGGGCATTACTGAATTGTGGCTGAAACAAGGTCATTGTTGGGAGCTTAACATCAAAGGATATACTTTCCATTGAAAGAACAGGCAGGAAGGCATAGGTGGTGGTGTGGCTCTGTTGGTAAGGGATGGAATTACTTCTTTAGAAAGAAGGTGAAATAGGGGCAGAAAATGTTGAATCTTTGTGGGTGGAGTGAAGAAACCGTAAGGGTAAAAGAACCATTATGAGAATTATATATAGGCTTCTAAATAGTAGTCAAGATGTGGGGTTGAGATTACAGAGGGAGCTGGAAAGGGCATATAATGTCACAGTTGTAATAGGAGACTTCAATATGCAAAGGGATTGGAAAAATCAGGTTGGTATCGGATTGCAAGACAGGGTATTTGTTGAATGCCTACAAGGTAGTTTTTTAGAGCAGCTTGTGCTTCAGCCTACTTGGGGAAAGCCTATCTTAGATTGGGTGTTGTGTAACAATACAGATTTTATTAGGGAGTTTAAGGTAAAGAAATTCTTATGAGTCAGTGATCATATAATTGAATTCATACCGCAATTTGAGAGTGAAAAGCATGTATCTGGATCACAATGGAATAAAGGGAATTACGTAGGCATGAGAGAGGAGCTTGCCCAGGTGGATTGGAGAAGGATACTTGTGGGGATGGTGGCAGAGCAGAAATGGCTGAAGTTTCTGGGGATAGTTCACAAGGAGCAGGATAGATATGTCCCACAGAAGTTGTTCTCAAGTGGCAGGGGGAGGCAACTGTGGCTGACAAGGGAAGTTAAGGTCTGCATAAAAGCCGAGGAAAGGGCATATAATGTAGCCAAAATGAGTGGGAAGTTGGATGGTTGGGAAGGTTTTAAAATCCAACAAAAGGCAACCAAAAAGCCATAAGAAGGGAAGAGATGAAATATGAGGGCAAACTAGCCAATAATATAAAGCAGGATACTAAAAGTTTTTTTCAGTTATATGAAGAGTAAAAGAGAGGTGAGCATTGACATTGGACTGCTAGAAAATGATGCTGGTGAGGTAGTAATGGGGACAAATAAATGACATATGAACTTAATGGGTACTTTGCTTCTGTCTTCAATGTGGAAGACACTAGCAGTGTGAAGACACATGAGTGCCAGGGTGCAGGAGTGAGAGCCATTACTATTCCAAAGGAAGAAGTGCTGGGCAACCTCAAAGGTCTTAAGGTGGATAAGTCACCAGGGCCAGATGAACTACATCTCAGAGTCCGGAGAGAAGTCGCTGAAGAGATAACAGGTGCAATGGTCATGATCTTTCAAGAATCACTTGATTCTGGCATGGTTCTGGAGGACTGGAACATTGCAAATGTTACTCCACTCTTTAAGAAAGGAGGAAGGCAAAAGAAAGGAAATTATAGGCCAGTTAGCCCAACCTCAGTGGTTGGGAAAATGTTGGAGTCCATTATTAAGGATGAGGTTTCGGTGTACTTGGGGACTAATGATAAAATAAGTCAAAGTCAGCATGGTTTCCATGAAGGGAAATCTTGCCTGACAAATCTGTTAGATTTCTTCAAAGAAGTAACAAGTAGGGTGGACAAAGGAGAGGCAGTGGATGTCATTTACTTGGATAATCATCAGTCATTTGATAAAGTGCCACACGTGAAGCTGCTTAACAAGATAAAATTCTATGGCGTTACAGGAAAAATACTGGCATGGATAGAGGAATGGCTGACAAGCAGGTGGTAGTGAGTGGGGGCCTTTTCTGGTTGGCTGCCTGTGACTTAGTGGTGTTCTTCAGTGGACAGGATTGGGTCACTGCTTTTCACATTGTTTGGCAATGATTTAGATAATGGAATTGATGGCTTTCTGGCAAAGTTTGCAGATGATACAAAATTAGGTGGAGGGGTAGGTGGTGCTGAGGAAGCAACGTGATTGCAACAGGACTTAGACAAGTTGGAAGAATGGGCAAAAAAAATGACAAATAGAATACAGTGTTGTGAAATGTATGATAGTGCATTTTGATAAAAGGAACAACAGTGTGGACTGTTATTTAAATGGGGAGAAGGTTCAAACATCAGAGGTCTAGAGGGACTTAGGAGTCCTCGTGCAAGACTCCCAGAAGGTTAATTTACAGGTTGAGTCTGTGGTAAAGAAGGCAAAAGCAATGTTGGCATTCATTTCAAGGGGAATAGAATATAAAAGCAAGGAGATAATCCTGAGCCTTTCTGAGATATGGGGCCCAACACTGTTGGAGTATTGTCAACAGTTTTGGGCCCCATATCTCAGAAAGGATGTGTTGTCATTGGAGAGAGTCCAGAGGAGGACCACAAGGATGATTCTGGGAATGATGGGTTAACATATGAGGAGTATTTGGCAGCTTTCGGCCTGTATTCACTGGAATTTAGAACGCAGGGGGGATCTCATCAAAACCTACCGAATGTGGATATGGAGAGGATGTTTCCTATGGTGGGAGTGTCCAGAAATGGAGGGCACAGCCTCACAATTGAGGGATGATCCTTTAGTACAGACATTAGGAGGAACTTTTTTAGCCATGGAGTAGTGAATCTGTGGAATGCTCTTCCACAGACAGCTGTGGAGACCAAGACCATGGATATATTTAAAGTGAAAATTGATAGTTTCCTGATTGGTCAGGGCATTAAAGGTTATGGTGAGAAATCACATATACGGGGTTGAGTGGGATCGGGGATCAGCCATGGAATGGCAGAGCAGATTCGATGGGCCGAATGGCCTAATTTTACTCCTATGTCTTACGGTCTTATAACAAAAAGGTTTACATCATGATTTTGGCAAACATGGGCCTCATCTTACTGTACATCCTGGAAGCCACTTTTGACAAAAGCAGACATTGATAACAACGTTCATCATTGTCTTCAATGTTCCTGTTCAGCACTCATTCATTGACGAATTGGGTATTTAATGATCATATCCTGGAACTAGTTAACTAAATCTAGCAGTGACCTCTATCCTCCTACATGTTACTGGACTACTTACAGAGGACATCTCAGAAGCACTGGAATGCTATCACCAACACTGCCTCCATAAAAATCCTCTAAATTCACTTGAAAAATAAATAACTATATGTGGGTATTCTCTCCCTGAGTGAAAGAATTGCACTGAAAGCAAATCTTCCTTCATTTAGACAGACTGCCTGAGAAGATGCAGCCCTATCTATGACTACATTCTGGCTGTGTCTAAATGAATGGGATGAATAGAATTCCTCTTGCTTGTGGAAAATGGCCGGGTGGTCAGGCATAAATCGTGGGCAAAGTGAATGCAATTGATGATACCCTCCACTGAGAGAACTGGTATACTGGAGGTCATACACCGAATGCTAAAGGTCAGGTAAAATGGAATGTTTGGATATTGAGGACTATTCATACCACGAGTCCCATGCAACTCGTATGCATGGGACTTCCATCAAAGCTAATGTCATTAGTCAATTCATGCTTGGGGAACTTTAGTTTGAAATCATTCTGCATTCAATTTATCCACTTTTAATTTGTTTTCCTTTCACATGTTTTCTGTTAAAAATTCTTGCATTAGATTGTTATCATCTTTCAAGCAGTGTTTTCCCTTTGCTTTCTAATTTTAAAGGCTTTGTATATTTTTTGTGTATGTTTGCATCACTTCCTCTATTTCTGCTGTTGCAAATATTTTTGATTCAGCTTCTGTATATTTGACTCGCAAAATATTTTACCATTCAGTTTCCAGCAATATTTTTCTTACTTTACTGGAGTTTGATTCTGTGCACTTTTACACATACTATAAACACTAATCTTCTGAGAACATCCTGACAAGGTGAGTGCGCATTCAACAGAAGAGATTTGGTGCCATTGGAACTGGTTCATTGCCTACATCTGTTCAACTCTCCCTCTGTGAAACAATATTTTGAATTCTGGAAGTTTAAGAAGAAGCACACACCCTTTCAGTCCCAATTTCCTAAGTGCATTTATCTCCAATTGCTCATATGTCCTTAATACATAGGAGGCCATTCAGTCCATCGAATCTGTGCCAACTCTCGGTGTAATCCCATCAGTTATGTTATTTTAATCAGTTTCAATTATGTACTAAAGAAAAGTTGATTTGCACATTTGGAATGTAATAATACTGTTATTTTTATTGATTGCAAAAGTATGATTTAATTGAGGATTTTGATTGGAACCATGATGGAGAGGTCTAGAATCAAGAGACAATATTAGAACCAGATATCCTGGGGAGAAATTAGGAATCACTTCTGCCTACAAAAGGTGGAAACCTTTATCAGAAAATGCTTGCTCTGTTAACCTTTAAATCTGGGGTCAATAAGCATGTAGAAAAGATATTAGAAAGGCAGAGTTAACAGAGCAGGTCAGCCAGTAGAACAAGATCAAGACACAGCTTGTACCTGTTTCCATATCATTTGTTCCAATGTTGATGACAGTATCCTGATTGCCAACCCATTGCCAACTTGGAATCAGAATTCCTCACTGATTGAAATGTGAGACACAAGAGATTTAGCAGATACTGGAAATTTTGAACAACACAGAGTCCTGATGAAGGTTCTCGACTAAAAAACCCCAACTGTTTATTTCCATCCATAGATGCTGCTTGATCTGCTGAGTTCCTCCAGCATTTGATGTCTGTAACTGATTGAAATGTCATTATTCTTACTAGCTGCATCTGGAAGCTTTAGGTTAGGCCACTAGATGGTGGTGTTTGTAATCAAACATCTCAAATCTACTTTGAACCTTCAACACTTGGTTCAATAAGTAGAGTTCTCAAAGCTCATTCTGTGAACTGCCTAGGCAGGAATATAAACACATAATACTCCATAGAAATACACAAATCCAACAAAGGTTTCACTAATATTGTGGAATAAAGCATTGTAGCTATTTCTTCATGTACTGGTCTGTGTTACCCTGTGTTTTATTCTGTACAGTCAACAGCAAGAAACTTGTAAGGTTATATCACGTTAGCGTGGTTATACTGTATATCTGCTGGTCAGAATCAGGTTTATTATCACTGGCATGTGATGCAAAATTTGTTAACTTAGCAGCAGCAGTTCAATGCAATACATAATCTAGAAGAAGAAACTAGATGAACTAAAGACCCTATATCTGTTTTGTAGTACTCTATGACCCTAGGTGCTTCAGGCCCATGAATTATAAACAAGTGTCGTCGCTGTTTTGTTTATAAGCCAATGAATAACATGAGGAAAATATGCCAGTGTGTTCTGATAGTAACAGAGAAAGTTGCATGCTGGCTAGGTTTCCTCTTTGAGTCACGCCGAGGGATCATTTATGCTACACTGAATAGACTATCGCTTTATCATAACACGTGTTTCACCTCATTAGAACCTAAATTCAGAGAAAAAGGATGAACAAATTCACATGGTGGACTAATTCACTTGTTCTGATCACAAGAAATGAGGCATTCATGCTGTACGTGTCCAAATGTGGTTCTGATTCCGAGTGCTGATTTTTTGTTTCTATCCACTGGCATTTTTCTCAAATCAGTCACAAAACATTGGGCTACACTTGGGAGAGGAATTCTCAAGTATTCTCAATTTCAAAGCCGGAGAAGTATGGGATGCTTTTTGCTTCTATTTATTTTTGTTGTTTTTTTTTAAATGCCTGGGAAGAGTTTGGTGATATTGGGAGATTTTTAACAATCACTGTAACAGAGCAGAGAATAAAGACTACTTCATGTCCTGTGAGAAACTGCCGCAGCCAGCGCACAACTGTTGCCAAGGTCACTGCAGGCCTCCATCTAGTTACCTGGAATGATCGCCGGAGGAAATACTGCAACTCCTGTCTCATTCCATATTTGGATAAAACAAAAGTAATGCCTTCATGCTTAGCAAATGCGACTGTAACTTTTCATGTGGATATCTGGAAATAAGGAGTATGGCTCTGAGATCTGGTTGCCTTCCACACTCTCAAATAAACCATACTGACTTCATGAATTACAGGGATGCCTACTCCATTAAAGCATAATTGTTAGATGATGGTTGGCAGTATATCATGTAGGACTCTGCCTGCTATATAAACAGTGCCACAAGACTTCTAAATTGCTCTTCTTGTTCCAGCTCTTATTTGTAAATGAGAAGCTGATTGCTTGTGTACAAAGGTCATTGCTGCAGAATTGGCCCAGAGCTCCTCTCATGTTTTGGACTTTCTGGCTAACTGTGTGAGGGGAGATTAAACAGGCATCAAAATATCCTGAGCAACATATTCAAAATGCTGGAGGAACTCAGCAGGTCAGGCAGCATCTATGGAGGAGAATAAATAGTTAATGTTTCGAGCCAAAACCCCTCATCAGAAATAGAAAGAAAGGGGAAGAAGCCAAATTAAGAAGGGAAGGGAAGGAATACAAGTTGGCAGATGTAGCTTAATCCAGATGATGGGGAAGATGAGTGGGTGGGGGAGGGAAGATGAAGACAGAAGACATGAAGAGTGAGAAGTGAGAATTCCAGATCAGAATCAGAATCAAAATCAGGTTTATTATCACTGGCATGTGACGTGAAATTTGTTAACTTAGCAGCAGCAGCATTTCAATGCAATACATAATCTAGCAGAGAGAGGAAAAAAATAATAAATAAAATAAAACATGACAATAAGTAAACAAGTAAATCAGTTACGTATATTGAATAGATTTAGAAAAATGTGCAAAAACAGAAATACTATATTAAAAAAGTGAGGTAGTGTTCAAAGCTTCAATGTCCATTTAGGAATCAGATGGCAGAGGGGAAGATGCTGTTCCTGAATCGCTGAGTGTGTGCCTTCAGGCATCTGTACCTCCTACCTGATGACAACAGTGAGAAAAGGGCATGCCCAGGATGCTGGAGGCCTTTAATAATAGACACTGCCTTTCTGAGACACTGCTCCCTAAAGATGTCCTGGGTACTTTGTAGGCCAGTGCCAAGCTGGAGCTGACTAGATTTACAACCTTCTACAACTTCTTTTGGTCCTGTGCAGTAGACTCCCCATACCAGACAGTGATGCAGCCCGTCAGAATGCTCTCTGCAGTACATCTATAGAAGTTTTTGAGTGTATTTGTTGACATGCCAAATCGCTTCAAACTCCTAATAAAGTATAGCCGCTGTCTTGCCTTCTTTATGGCTATGTCAATGTGTTGGGACCAGGTTAGATCCTCAGAGATCTTGACACCCAGGAACTTGAAGCTGTTCACTCTCTCCACTTCTGATCCCTCTATGAAGATTGGTATGAAGGGTCTTGGCCCAAAGCATCAACTGTTTATTCTCCTCCACAGCTGCTGCCTGGCCTGCTGAGTTCCTCTAGGTGAATTAGCTCTTCTACCTATCAACTCCTATTTTACCATTTTGTGTGTTGTTGAGATGAGAGGTGATAGGTGGAAGAAGTAAAAGACTGAAGATAAAGGAATCTGTTAGGAGAGGAGAGTGAAACAAAATATTCTGCTGCATGTGGCTGTCATACTAGGCCATATATAATGCTACGTTATCACTTCTTGCCAGTAAGGTCAGTCTGCCTTCTCCTTTGGTCTCATAATACTTTGGACAGATGCAAAACCATCCATTTCCCCCACCCCTTCCTGACAATCTTTCTTCTTCCCTCTCAGTCTCAATCTGGTTCCAGCATCTTCACTCTCCATTGTCTTCACTTCTTCTTGTTGCATTCTGTGCAATGCCAGCTTCCTCTGAAAGAAGATTTGGCCAACTGGGCTTTTAATGTGTAAGCTCAGGGTTGAGTCCTTGTTTAAAGAGAGGAACAGCAGTAGCACCAAGAGACAGAGGACGATGGTGTTGGAGCAGTTTTGAGGTTGGGTACAGATCTCAAGGGTGTGATTCCAGGAAGGATAAAATGCAGAGAAATGTCCCGCAGTGACTGGAAAAAGGCACAAAATTGGAAGGAAAAAGGAAATGATTACACCAAGATGAAAGTAAACAGCACTGCCTGTTCGGAGCAAAATAAGTATGAAAGGAGTCTTTGCTTGAAATCTGGTGAGGAGGTTAATCTCTGCCTGCTCGTGGCTGTGACTTGCTCTGCAATTTCTTCCATTTGTCCTGTTACTCGTTTATTGGGGAAGAGGCCCGCCTTCTTGCTACTCACTTCCTCTAGGAATTGCAATCAGTGTGAATTTGCTTTGAAAGCAAGATCACATTTCTTGACACTTTGCAGGGGCTACAGACTGTCTTATATTAAACTGAAAATCCTTTTCTCTCAATTGGCATGTTGTTCACAAATGATTTGATTAAAGCTAGCAGATCATTATTTAAGCGAGCTTTGAGATCCAAAGTGCAGAATCCAGTAGGTAAACACAGCAGGCAGAAACAATGCCTCTCCTGTTACCCATCCAAGATGTACCCAAGTTGGAAAACACCAGGAATCCATAGTATCTCTCCCTTACCTGTGACCACAGCAGCCTGGATGAAGGCCACTCCTCATCTGGGGCATGAAAATATAGCTTTTTTACTCATATATCAGGCAGGGATGAAACATATGCTCTTTCCTACCCCATAGATTGCACTTACCAGAAAATTATCATTTATTAATTCTCATTTTTTCCCACATGGCAAATACAGATTAAAATGCATTTCTGATTATCAGCAAAAATATTCAAATTGTGCTTTATAACTAATCAGAAAGTTTCCCTCTGCTGGGCTCCAACAGATTGTACCTGGGTCTTACAGAGAAGACCCTAACAAAGCTTAATGACTCCATACAAAAATCATTGTTATGCTTCGGTAAAGAGATTGCATTTTCACTCAACGTTAGGCCAATAAATTGATGCTTGTGGCAGAACAGGTGAAACTGATGGAATAGAACAGTTTTATAAATTCACACGATTAAGAACCTGATGAGAGGTGGCCAGATTTAGGGTAGAAACCGGTTTGACAGAAACTGATTTCATATTAAACACAAGTTGATTTAGCTAGCAGAAACAGATCAAGCATTTTGTTATCTGCTTTAATCATGAAACATTGATCCAACAAAAAATTACAATCTATCGCTTGGGTTGTTTACATGCCTTTCTGTTTTGTTCTCTGTTGCAGCTGGCACAAGTGCATATTACAAATATCTTAACACATCACTTTTACAGCCAGCTTGAAGCAACCTGAAGCAAATGTACATTATTTTTTAATAAGCCAGCATGCTTTGGTTGGACTTTTGCACTCTTTATAATGAACGATTAAAATATTACATGAAGTTTACTAAAATAAAATGTATAATCCTGTTGAGAACTCCACATTGGTCTTGGAAAACAAAAGGAGCATCTTTTAGGACTTGTCATGAAAATATTTATGATTCCAGTTGCTATTGCCCTGAGATATTGTCATCATTAAAAATACAAACCATCTGTTTTTCTTTCATTTAAATATGCCTTCAAGTTGACAAACAAAGTTTGAGGCTTTAGCTTCTTGGTCTGACAGACAACATTTGAAAATCTGCTTTGCACAGCGCTGTAGCTTCAAATTGGGAGAGTGATAGATTTATAATTAATCCCTCCAACTCAAATCTAAACCAAACATTAAATATTTTATGTATATTCTTGAGAGAGAGTGAAACATGTTAGCCTTTCATTGGCTTGTGAATTATCAGTGCCTTTTGAGCAGATCCAAATGATGTAGCTTCATTAAAAAAAATGAAAAAGTTAATAAAATTATCATATCAAACTTTTTCAACAAGGATTGGAATGAATAACTAAAGGAAGGCTAGGCTTGCTCTTTCAAGTTCATTATTTCTGATGTACTTGTATAAGTAGGATTTGGGAAATGTTCCTGACAACAACTGACAGAGGAATGAATGGAAGACAATATTGTGCCGGGATTAAATTTATCATCTTTTATCACATTTTTCAGATTGATGCGCAATGCACTTTTACAGCAGCTTTGGAGTTTGCATTGTCACTATGTCCTTAATATAGAACTTGACTGAGTGGTTTCAATGTTTCTTAATACAAGATTGAAAGAATGATGAAGCTTGTAGTAAGAATGGTGTCCATTTTCAGGGCAGGAGGCTAATCTGACCATCAGAATTGCTGACAGATTAACTCATTATCCACACCACATAGTGCAATGCTTCTTTGTCATCTGCTGCATTCTCTGCTTTTGCTATGTTGTACTCTTTTGAGGAGGACCTCTGCTGCTTTTGTTCCTCTTTTCCTCTGAAGGATCTTCTGACAGCTTACACTGCACTCTACTGTAATGAGCAAAATTTCTGAGTGGAATATGTTTCGGAGAGAAGAGCACACTATAGATACCTCAGAGCTGAAGAGATATCTAGATTTGCTTCAACAATGCATTGATGCAAATGAAGATCATCATGGTGAATTGATGCCCTTGATTTTGCCAAAGCATTGTGAGTTGCAGATTAAAATTCATATTAGTTTATTGTCATGTACTTGAGGATGAAGTGAAATTCCTTGTTTGCATGAAGTCGCAGAGTAAATAATGTACTTGGTAATTATAAATTAACAATTATAATGAATGCAAAACAATGGAATGTCTCATAGTAGTGCAAAAATGCTAAATTGGTAATCAAGGAAAAGGTAGAATTAATGTTTTGAGAACATGGAAGCACTATTGGCGAGTGGATGTGAAAGAGATAACTGGTTCAGAAGTCTGACAGCAGAGGGCAGGACATTGGTCTTGGGTCTGGCTGTCCAGGCTTTCAAGCTCCTGTATCTTCACCAAGAAGTTGGAAGAGGGAAAAGAGAATGGCCAAAGTGATAGGCATCCTTGGCAACATTATTAGCCTTCCTGAAGGAGCATAGAGATGGGATGATGTGGTGCACAGTCCTGGGGTGGAGGGTGTGAGTATCTTGTTTAACATATCAGTGTTTTGCAGGCTTAAGATACAGTTAACTGCCCTGTAATGGGGTGTAAGGATCCTATAGAAAGAAATTTGCTGGACCCTGCACACCATCTCCTTGCACCTGTCCCTCCTCTACTGATATAATACACATCAGTAGGCTGCAATAGCCAGTTGAGGAGGAGATCCTACTGATAGATTGGATCTCTGTAAAAGAAACGACAGCCACACACACAAGATACTGGAAGGGTCTTGGCCCAAAACATTGACTGTTTATTCCTCTTCATCGATATTGCCTAACCTGCTGAGTCCCTGTGCTTTGCTCCAGAAATCCAGCATCTGCAGAATCTCTTGTGTTCAGCATCTACAGCCTGTGTGATTGGAAAGGGTCTCCCAAAAGCAAGTCTGCACATGTTGTTTCTTACAACTTTGAACTTTGAACTTTGAACAGGTTTCACTATTCCCTGATTAATCACATGATATACACTACCACTGTATGAGATTGCCTTCCATACATTCCTCTGTCAATTATGGTCAGGGCATCTATTTTCTATTTACTTCCCTGAATTATATCACAGTGCCTCTCTCTACCATCCTCCTATCTAACGTAGTGTCTGGAAAATCAAACTGAGGATCTCAGAGCAATATTGCAGTCCCAGGGGGACATTGGGGACTGCTGTGTACTTTGCTTCACAGAAACATGGCTGGCTCCCACAATGCTTCAGCCTGAGGGCTTCACCTTCCATTGCATGGTCTGAACAGTGGTATCAGGTAAAGGCAGAGGTGGCAGTGTTTCCTTCACGATTAGCTCATCATGTTGCACAGACCTGGCAGTTCTGTTTCAGTCTTGTTCCCTCAACCGGGAACATCTGGCAATCAGGTGTTGTCCATTCTATCTGTAGAGAGACTTCTATGCTTTCATCCTGGTTGCTGTGTATTCCACCCCAGGCCAGTGTCACGCTGGCACTGGGGGAGCTGAGCTCTGCGATCAGTTGTCATGAGACAATACACCCTGATGCTTTCCCGATCATTCCAAGCCAGCTTGAAGAAGGCTCCGAACAACTATTACTAATATATCCCATATGGAACTAGAGAAGCCAACACACTTGACCACTGTTACACCACTATCAAGAACACTTACTATGCCATCGCATGCTTGCACTTTGGCAAGTCAGATCACCTGGCTATACCTCTACTCCAAGCATACAGGACCCATGGTGAGAACCACAAAGGCCTGGACAAGGAAGATCTAGGAGCACTTCAGGACTGCTTTGAATTGATGGACTGGACCATATTCAGGGATTCACCCACAAATCTGAACGAGTATACCACAATTGTCACTGACCTCATCAATAGCTGTGTGGATGAGTGTGTGCCTTTGAGACACACTGGATATACCCAAACCAGAAGCGGCGGATGAACCGGGAAATTTGCAATCTGCTGAAGGTTGGATCTGTGATGTTCAAGAACTTTAAAAGAAGTCCTGGTATGACCTGTGGAAGGCCATCTTAAGAGCAAAAAAGCAATTCCAGGTGAAGTTAGAGACAGAACTCGATGCATGTCAGCTCTGAGAGGGTTTGCAGGCCAGTACTTCCTAGAAGATGAAACCTAACATCATAAGTATCTGTGACACTGCACTCCCAGATGAACTCAATGCCTTTTACGAATGCTTTGTAAGGGAGAATAAAATCATACTTGTGTGAATCCCTGCAGCACTGGCCCTGCTGTGATCTTCGTCTCAGAGGCTAATTTCAGATCTCCTTTCAGAAAAGTGAACACTCACAGGGTGTTAGGCCCTGATGGTGTGCCTGGAAGGCCACTTGAATCCTGTGTCAACCAACTGGCTGGAATGTTCAAGGACATCTTGAATTTCTCACTGCTGTAGTCAAAGGTTCCCACCGGCTTCAAAAGGGCATCAGTCACACTGGTACCCAAAAAGAAAAGGGTGGGTTGCCTCAATGACTGTCACCCAACAGTACTCATATCTACTAGTCAAATGAATGGAGAAAGTATACAATTAATTGTAGATCATGTAATGGTACTGAATAAAAGAGGGATCCTGGTGTCTAAGTCCATAGTTCACTGAAAGTGACTATGGAAGTGGATAAGGTGATTATGAAAGCATAAGGCATGCATGCCTTAACTGGTAGGGCTGTTGAGAACAAGGGTAAGGAAGTCATGCTGCAGCTATATAAAAATTTAGTCAGACTACGTTTGGAGTCTCGTATGCAATCCTGGTCAGCCATTATAGGAAAGATGTGGAGACAATGGAGAAGGTGCAGAGGACATTTACCAAGATGCCTCCTGGATTGGAGAGAATGAGCTGTAAGGTCAAATTGGTGCCACGGTAGCATAGCGATTAGCTTGATGTTATTACAGTTTGTGGCATCAGGGTTCGGGTGTTCAATCCTGGTGTCCTCTGTTATGAGTGTCTGTACCTCCTCGTAGAATGGGTGGGTTTTCTCCAAGATAATTTATATGCATTGTTGAAGCTCATACCTGCCGCAAGCAACCATGTAACCCAAGCAAGTTACCAGTGACCAAAGCATAAGCTGAGTAAAGAACCGTTTTGTATAAATTTTGACACCATAAGCTTGAGAAGGAATCAGTAACTCATGTCAAACTGCCCCATCAGCAAGAAATCCCAGATCTATGAGTAATGCAATGCAAGATTTTTTAGAATTAATATAAAATCTGTCATGGTGATAAATGGAAACTGTATTCATCCTGAAATTTGATCTCTATGAACTTTCTGAATGAAATAAAGAGCTGGCAGAAAGAGAGCCATGTCATATATGAATTTGGTGTTGAGCTGGATGTGGTAATGTGGTGCCAATTTAACGGCAGAAATGCAAACTGAATTCCATTCCAGTACTTGTCACCTTATGGCCCTTCTGCTTCTTTCATTCTCTGTCTATGCATTAGTTCTCTCCTTTATCCCACGTCCCAGAATTGATTGGCTACTTGTTATAATCTATAACTTTAATTAGAAAGTCATTCTGAAAATATATATGTATACTTACATATTAATCAATGGAAGTATGGCTGCAAAGCTCATAGGTTGCTTTGATGATTTGGCTGAATTAATTTCATTGCTGTACTGTGAATAGAGAACTGAATTTCAACATAATGCAACAGCTACAGGATTTATCCTGCAGTCAAAGCAGAAGCAATGCAAGCTGTGTCGAATCTTGTCCCTTAATCATCTTTCCTCCATTGAAATATTGGACATATTTTATCTTAAAAATAGAAGCACTGGTCTGTACGGAATTGCTGATAAACCACCTTGTATTATTTACGTTTATTTCAAACCTAAGACTTCTGAGTTTTTTTTTACTTAAGAATTTTAATCTTCCTTTTGTAATATTATGAAGCAATTGAGAGAATCAGCCAATCCAGACTCCAAGCTGCATTAGGTGGATAGAGAAAATGACTTCTTATCTTCCCTGCTAGAAGGATTTACTTATTTACCAATTCCTGCACCATGTGGGATCCTTGAAGGAGATGCTGCTGTTCTCCCAAAGTGGATGATGAATTACTGCTGTCATTCGCATTCCTATGTAAACACTCTGTTACAGCCATGGGAGCTCTGCACAGAAGCAGATCCACAGCAGAGCAATCTCCCTGGTGCTGCAGACATTGCTGCCTCAACAGAGCGATTGACAACAAGTTAAATTCAATGTAATTATTCCGATTTATTATCACCATTACTGTTTGCTAGAGAATCTGTTCTTCATCAGCAACAAGCATGGTTTCTAATTCCATGCTGGATCAGTGACTTCATCCAGTGAATCATAGAGCCAGAGGCCGACAGGTTATGCTCATTAAATTAGATTACCTCAGTTGAAGAAGTGTTAACACCCTTGCTATTGGCTGTTCACCAATGGACTAAAGAAAAGGCAAGTGGCCTTGATTCCCTCTCCAGATAGTTTGAGGAAATTCCTTTAGGAGGTAAATTCCTGTGATAGGGGAATTGTCCTTTGAGAGACTAAACAGAGGAACTTAGAGGAATGAGTTTTATTTAATCAAGCATATAATATCGTAATGAGATTTGATATAGATGGAGGGAGGAGGCTCCCTCTGGCTAGGTGTCTAAAGCTAGGGGTTACAGACATGGAATGAGGGTTTGTCAGTACAACAAGAAATTTCTCATTTGAAGGATACTGAATTGTGGGAATTCTATGTCCAACAGGGTTTGGAGGTTCAGTTGCGCATATTCCAGAAAATCATCAAAATATCTTTAAATATTAGGGGAATCAAAGGGCACATGGTTAGTTTGAGAAAGTGATGGTCAAGTCAAATTTCAATTGCAATCTCATTGACTGACAGGGCAGGTGCAAGAGATTGAATGAGTGATTCCTGCTTCTGCTTCTTGCACTCTTCTGTTGGGAAGTTAACTAATGGCAAAGTCAAAAGTAAATGCAAAGATCCCACGAGCAAGTGTGCACCCTGCTGAGGGCATAAAGCTACACTGTTGATATGTCTGCAAAAATTAGCAATGATTTATAAACATTTATTCTTAATTTTCAGGTGTACTCGCACATCAAGACATAGCAACAGGAGTAAACCATCCTTTAATTTTCTAACACCATTCCATTATATCATGGATGATCTGCACTGTGATGCTATTTGATTTTTTTGTGCCTTAATTCAGATAATTTATTGAAAGGGTTTTAACTTCAGTGCCTCTTGTGGGGGAAGAAATTTGAAATTTCTTTCTGTGTATACCCTTGAATACCTAAGTGTGAATAACATCGTTCTTGAATAGGATAGCTTCATTGTATGTTCATTAACTGTTGTTCTGGATTCCTCACCAGAGGAAATTCACCTTATATCACATTAAACACTAGAATTAGATAAACCCTTAACTTTTATAGAATAGTAGAGAGGTTTGGGCAGAAAATAAAATTGGTGAATATCGTTTTGCTGAAAAAATTTAGAAACATCATGTAGGACAATCATTTAACTATATAACAATTACAGCACAGAACCAGGCTATCTCGGCCCTTCTAGTCCATACCGAAAGCATCTGCAGTGGTTCAGCTCAGAAGGCTGCAACTGCACACGACCTCAGGTCTGTTTTGCGTGGCCGTTGCAGACTCACCTTGTGACTTGATGAGTTTGCTCTGGATGCACTTGGAATCCTCCCGCATGTCTAGGATGTGCCGCTGGTTAAAGTAAATGGATACAGTAATTCCTTCCCTGGGTGCAGGTGAGTAGTAGAGCCTGGGGTGGAGTTGCTGAGAATATGAGAAGAATAAAAATAAAATCAGAATACATAGTCTTATTGTAGATAGGTGGTGGATGAGCTGTATGTATCTGGTGCATTGAAGAGCCTGTTTCTCTGCTGGATGTCTCAAGGCTCTGATAGCCCTGTAAATAATTTTAACAAGTTGTTTTTGACTGGAAGTTATATTAATCTTGGCTGATGGTAAACTAATTTTTCAAATGATGAAAGCTCACTGATGGCAGTTGTTCAAAATTATTCTTTGAAAAGCACTGCTAATTGATTCAGAAGTAGAAACACAACGATTCACAGGAGGCTGCTGCAAGCCAAGGATATGGATTTCCCCAGGAGCTCCACAATCAATCAGCTAGAATAGAAGTTTATGAAGCTACTACATACTTAGCATAGTATGAGTAAGTTGTACACTATGTTCCAACCATAAGCATGATAACAGAGCTCTAGCTGCAGTGTGCTGGGATGTCCACTATTTATTTTGTAGTCTTCTGCATCTCGAATGCTCAGATTGGAAAATCACAGGCCAATTACATGGTGCTGACGGTATTGCTCAGAACAGCAGTGCTGCAATGGATAAACCACAATCACGAACCTCTGAATATTTCAAAATTTCATATTTTGTCTCTGTAGGAAAAGCTACAGCCTTTGGATTTTCAACCAGAATTGCAAAGAGCAAAAATACTACTCACTACAACCAGACAAAGTCATGGCAGATGAGTCTTATCTGTTGAGTTAGGGTCTCAAATTTGCTTACTTTCTTTTTTTGCCTTCATAAGATTGACATAGAGAATAGTTATGCAATAAAATGGGGTACACTGTCTAGTTAGAATGTTGATGGCAGGGTTTGGGCAGTAGAATGTCCAGGAAGTGGGGTTGGATTTTATCTCATCGATGATGAACATTGTCTAGTTTTTTTCATAAAGTCTATTGTATTTCTCTTGCACGCAAATACATCTTGAGGTGGCATATGGTGACATATATGTATTTTGACAATATATTTACCTGGGCTTTGATTTGGAGTTTGAACTGCAGCCAATCAGTGGATGGAAGAGTGAGAAGAAGGTGTGGCTTCACACAGATCCATGATTAAAGATTAACAAAGAACGCTTCACAGCAGTTTTTGGAGGTTGAACTGTGGCCAATCGGTCAATGGAATTCATTAACAAGGGTGAGTAAAAATAAGACAGGGACAAGCGAGGTGGCCATTGTGGAGTGTCCATTGTGTAGGTGGGCTAGTGTTAGACCGGGAAGGTTTTGGCTTTGGCTCATTAAGCTTAGCTGAGATCAAGCTTGGGAGAAGTAAGTATCAGATAAGTTTCTTCTTCTTTATTCTTCATTCTCATCTATTACACAGTTACTGCAGAAAGAATGACTCTAGGGGCAATACTATGTTCCTTGTATAAGATGTGGGAATTCTGGGAGAACTACAGACTCCCAGATAACCACATCTGCACCAGGTGCACTGAGCTACAGCTCCTCTGAGAACATGATTTTTAAAAATATATATCAAAATATACTTTATTCAAAAATAAAATTACGTACAATAAACCATTCAATGACTCTCAATCCTTTACAGATGTTTCCATTACGGGCTTTACATTTCATAGAAACATAGAAACATAGAAAATAGGTGCAGGATTAGGCCATTCGGCCCTTCGAGCCTGCACCGCCATTTATTATGATCATGGCTGATCATCCAACTCAGAACCCCGCCCCAGCCTTCCCTCCATACCCCCTGACCCCCGTAGCCACAAGGGCCATATCTAACTCCCTCTTAAATATAGCCAATGAACTGGCCTCAACTGTTTCCTGTGGCAGAGAATTCCACAGATTCACCACTCTCTGTGTGAAGAAGTTTTTCCTAATCTCGGTCCTAAAAGGCTTCCCCTCTATCCTCAAACTGTGGCCCCTCGTTCTGGACTTCCCCAACATCAGGAACAATCTTCCTGCATCTAGCCTGTCTAATCCCTTTAGGATTTTATACGTTTCAATCAGATCCCCCCTCAATCTTCTAAATTCCAACGAGTACAAGCCCAGTTCATCCAGTCTTTCTTCATATGAAAGTCCTGCCATCCCAGGAATCAATCTGGTGAACCTTCTTTGTACTCCCTCTATGGCAAGGATGTCTTTCCTCAGATTAGGGGACCAAAACTGCACACAATACTCCAGGTGTGGTCTCACCAAGGCCTTGTACAACTGCAGTAGTACCTCCCTGCTCCTGTACTCGAATCCTTTCGCTATAAATGCCAGCATATCATTCACCTTTTTCACCGCCTGCTGTACCTGCATGCCCACTTTCAATGACTGGTGTATAATGACACCCAGGTCTCGTTGCACCTCCCCTTTTCCTAATCGGCCACCATTCAGATAATAATCTGTTTTCCTATTTTTGCCACCAAAGTGGATAACTTCACATTTATCCACATTAAATTGCATCTGCCATGACTTTGCCCACTCACCCAACCTATCCAAGTCACCCTGCATCCTCTTAGCATCCTCCTCACAGCTAACACTGCCGCCCAGCTTCGTGTCATCCGCAAACTTGGAGATGCTGCATTTAATTCCCTCATCTAAGTCATTAATATATATTGTAAACAACTGGGGTCCCAGCACTGAGCCTTGCGGTACCCCACTAGTCACCGCCTGCCATTCTGAAAAGGTCCCGTTTATTCCCACTCTTTGCTTCCTGTCTGCTAACCAATTCTCCACCCACACCAATACCTTACCCCCAATACCGTGTGCTTTAAGTTTGCACACAAATCTCCTGTGTGGGACCTTGTCAAAAGCCTTTTGAAAATCCAAATATACCACATCCACTGGTTCTCCCCTATCCACTCTACTAGTTACATCCTCAAAAAATTCTATGAGATTCGTCAGACATGATTTTCCTTTCACAAATCCATGCTGACTTTGTCCGATCATTTCACCACTTTCCAAATGTGCTGTTATCACATCCTTGATATCTGACTCCAGCAGTTTCCCCACCACCGACGTTAGGCTAACCGGTCTATAATTCCCCAGTTTCTCTCTCCCTCCTTTTTTAAAAAGTGGGGTTACATTAGCCACCCTCCAATCCTCAGGAACTAGTCCAGAATCTAACGAGTTTTGAAAAATTATCACTTTCCACACTTTTAGCCACCCACGTGGCACTCTGTTGTTTCACCTTTCCACACCATTGTTGAGGGGTATACTTGCCGCCATCCGACCCCTCCCACTCCCGCGGGAAAAGAACCCTAAACAATGGTCCTTCCCCACCGGGCCCTTGCGGTGGCTGCACCGAGTTTCAGTGCGAACATCAGCACATACTCCTGCAGCCGAGAATGTGCCAGTCGGCAGCATTCTCCCACGGACATCTCCATCTGTTGGTAGATCATCAAGTTTCGGGCCGACCAAAGAGCGTCTTTCACCAAGCTGATGATCTGCCAGCAGCTCCGGATGTTGGTCTCCGTGTGCGTCCCCGGGAACAGCCCGTAGATCAGAGAGTCCTCTGTTACGCAGCTGCTGGGGATGAAACATGACACTAGCCCGTCCATCCTCCTCCACACCCTCTCTGCAAACTGACAATGTGCAAAGAGGTGGGTCACAGTCTCCTCCTCACTGCAGTCCTCCTGTGGGAAGCGGGGTGTGGAGACGATGTTCCAGGCACACAGGAGGGTTCTGACTGGGAGGGCCCCTCTCACCACCAGCCAGGCGAGATCCTGGTGCCTGTTGGTGATGTCTGGCGATCTGAGAACATGATAAGGAACTGAAGCTGCAATTCGATGATTGGCTCATAAGGGAGACTGAGAAAATGATAGACAGGAGCAACAGGGATGTAGTCACCTTTAGGTTGCAAGAGGAAGATAACTGAGGGATCTCAAGGGAAGGAAGGGAAATAGGTAGGTAGTACAGACTACCCCTGTAGCTGTTTCCCTGAATAGTAAGTATACCTTTTTGGATACCTGTTGAGGGGATGACCTTCTGGCCAGAGCCGCAGTGACCAGGTCTCTGGCACCAAGTCAGGGTCGGTTTTAAAAATTGTGAGAAATTTCAAAAGTCTGAGGTGCAAAGGGATTTGGGAGTCCTTATGCAGGATTCTCTGAAAGTTAATTTGCAGGTTGAGTCAGTGGTGAGGAAGGCAAATGCAATATTAGGATTCTTTTTGAAAGGACTAGGATATAAAAGCAAGGATGTAATGTGGAGTTTTTATAAGGCACTGGTAAGGCTTCACCTGGAGTATTGTGATGTGGGCTCCTTATCTAATAGAGGATGTGATGACATTGGAGAGAGTTCAGAGGAGCTTCACGAGAATGATTCCAGGTATGAATGGGTTACCCTATGAGGACCGACTGATGTCTCTGGGCCTGTACTCCCTGGAATTCAGATGAATGAAGGGGGATCTTAATGAAACCTATCAGATGTTGAAAGGCCTCAATAGAGTGGATATGGAGAGGATGCTTCCTATGGTGGGGAGTCTAGGAGCAGAGGGCACTGCCTCAGAATAGAGGGACATCCATTTAGAACGGAGATGAGGATGAATTTCTATATCCAGAGAGTGGTGGCTGTGGAGACCAGGTCATTTGTTATATTTAAGGGAAAGGTTGATAGATCCTTGATTATTCAGGGCGTGAAGAGTTACAGGGAGAAGGCAGGAGATTGGGACTGAGAGGGAAATGGATTAGCCAGGATGAAATGGCAGAGGAGACTTGATGGGCCAGATGGCCTAATTCTGCTCGTATGTCTTATGGTCTAATAGACTTTGTCCTTGTCTTGGGAAAATATTAATTATCGTTTCATAGCCTGCTATTGAATGTTGTCTACGTCTTGGTGCATAGTGGCTTGGATTTTTTTCTGAGGGGTAGTTATTAATCCCAGCCATTTCCTTATTAAAGTACAATTCTATAAGTTTTCTCTACAAACATGTTCCAATGAGTTCTCCGACTGTACTCCAAATGCTGACAAGTGATGTCCAGCACAATAGTCTGAATGTGAAAGATCAAAGGGTGACCATTGAGAGAGATACCTTCTGTGATGGAGTACAGGGCATCCATAACTGGGCCAGACAGCACTTATTAAATACAACCCTTCTTCTTTCTAGGGTTGAAGATAACTTGCTTCCTCCAGTTCAATGGGTTCTGACATGCTTGATGAAACAAATGTGAACACACAGATATTGCCACAGACAGGATGCTAAGGACTTGATGGGGCATGTAACTAGGAAGTTTGGGAGGTAGCATATTTCTTTGACTTTTACTCTGAGCTTTTGTATGGTGGAACTAGACCCAATCTTCTCAATGCCACTGAGAATGATCTGTGGAATTCAAGACCAGTGATCCAGAATTCTGCAGGCACAACCTACAGAAGGCCATCATGAAAACGGAAAAGATAATTATTTATCAAGTTAGAGAAACAATTGGATAGAGTCGTAGAGTCATAAAAAAGTTAAGCACAGAAATGGGCCCTTTGGGTCATCTAGACCATGCCAAACCATTTAAACTACCTACCTGAATCATCCTGCATTTTGAACATAGCCCTCCGTACCCCTACCATCCATGTACCTATCCAAACATCTCTTAAACATTGCAATCGAGCTCACTGCTGTACTCACTCTACACTCATGACTGTGTGGTAGGTACAGCTCAATGTCTTCTATAAATGTGCCGATAACACAGCTGCTGTTGGCAGAATCTCAGATGTTACAGGAGTGAGATAAAATGGCTGGTTGAGTGTGGTGTCACAGCAACAAACATTCACTTAATGTCATCAAGACCAAGAAATTCTTGGTCACTTAATCACTGGGAGAGCACATACCAGTTCTCATTGGATTGAGGGATCATTGAAGGAAAAAGTGGGCTGCTTCAGGTTCCGGGGCATCAACATCTCATTGGATCTATCTTCGGGTCAACACATTGATGGAATGATGAAGAAGGTACACCAGCTGTTATCTTTGTTAGGAGTTTGGAGGATTTGATACATCACCAAACACTTCCAAATTTCTACAGATTTATGATGGAGAGCATTCTGACTGGCTGCATCACAGCCTGGTGTGGTAGATCTAATGTGCAGGATAGAAACAGGCTGCAGCGAGTTGTAGACCTAGCCAGGTTCAACACAGGCACAACCCTCCCCATCGCTGAAACATTTTCAAGAGGCAGATGAGCTTAGAGCGTGGATCAGTACTTGGAGCTATGATGTTGTGGTCATTACAGAGACTTGGATGGTTCAGAGGCAGGAATGGCTACTTAGAGTGCCAGGCTTTAGATGTTTCAGAAAGGACAGGGAGGGAGGCAAAAGAGGTGAGGGTGTGGTTCTGCTGATCAGAGATAGTGTCACGGCTGCAGAAAAAGAGGAAGTCATGGAAGGGTTGTTTACCGAGTCTCTGTGGGTGGAAGTTAGGAATAGGAAAGGGTCAATAACACTACTGGGTGTTTTTTACAGATCACCCAACAGTAACAGGGACATTGAGGAGCAGATAGGGAGACAGATTCTGGAAAGAAGTGATAATAACAGGGTTGTTGTGGTGGGAAATTTTAATTTCCCAAATATTGATTGGCATCTCCCTAGTAAGGGGTTTAGATGGGGTGGAGATTGTTAGGTGTGCTCAGGAAGGTTTCTTGACACAATATGTGGATAGGCCTACAAGAGGAGAGGCTATACTTGATCTGGAATTGGGAAATGAACCTGTCAGGTGTCAGATCTCTCAGTGGGAGAGCATTTTGGAGATAGTGATAATAATTCTAACTCCTTTACCATAGCATTGGAGAGGGATAGGAACAGACAAATTAGGGAAACGTTTAATTGCAGTAAAGGGAAATTAGAGGATTAGAGGGTTGCAAATGTTGTTCCCTTATTCAAGAAAGGGAGTAGAGATAGCCCAGGAAATTATAGACCAGTGAGTCTTACTTCAGTGGTTGGTAAGTTGATGGAGAAGATCCTGAGAGGCAGAATTTGGAAATGAACGTTTGGAGGAAGAGCAGTAGACATAGTGTATATGGATTTCAGCAATGCATTTGATAAGTTAACCCATGCAAGGCTTATTGAGAAAGCAAGGA
Source organism: Mobula birostris (assembly GCF_030028105.1). NCBI lineage: Eukaryota > Metazoa > Chordata > Chondrichthyes > Myliobatiformes > Myliobatidae > Mobula > Mobula birostris. The sequence continues at coordinate 183,183,222 of NC_092370.1, read as the reverse complement.
GGCATGGGATCCAAGGGGACATTGCTTTGTGGATCCAGAATTGGCTTGCCCACAGAAGGCAAAGAATGGTTGTAGATGGGTCATATTCTGTGTGGAGGTCGGTGACCAGTGGTGTGCTTCAGGGATCTGTCCTGGGACCCCACTTATTTGTGATGTTTATAAATGACCTGGATAAGGAAGTGGAGGGATGGGTGAGTAAATTAGTTGATGATACAAAGGTTGGGGGTGGTGTGAATAGTGTGGAGGGCTGTCAGAGGTTACAGCGGGACATCGAAAGGATGCAAATCTGGGCTGAGAGGTGGCTGGTGGAGTTCAACCCAGGTAAGTGTGAAGTGGTTTATTTTGGTAGGTTGAATATAATGGCAGAATATGGTATTAATGGCAAGACTCTTGGCAGTGTGGGGGATCAGAGGGATCTTGGGATCCGAGTCCATAAGACACTCGAAGCTTCTGTGCAGGTTGACTGTGGTGGAGATGGATACAATAGGGTATTTTAAGAGACTCTTGGATAGGTATATGGAGCTTAGAAGAACAGAGGGCTATGTGCTGTAGTGCTGTGCTAGCCGGAGTACATCCAGCACATCGTTAAGAAAAAAGCCAAAATAAACAAGCTAATTAATTAGGTGCCACCCAGGGTGATTTCACTATCTCAGAAACAGCTGATCTCCTGGGATTTTTACTCACAACAGACTCTGGAGCTGCCAAAAACAAAAACAAAAAAAAATCCAGCGAGTGGATTTAACAAGATGTTTTCGCTTACAGAATAGTCATAGTAGTCATAGTCATAGTCGTACTTTATTGATCCCGAGGGAAATTGGTTTTCGTTACAGTTGCACCATAAATAATAAATAGTAATAGAGCCATAAATAGTTAAATAGTAATATGTAAATTATGCTAGTAAATTATGAAATAAGTCCAGGACCAGCCTATTGGCTCAGGGTGTCTGACCCTCCAAGGGAGGAGTTGTAAAGTTTGATGGCCACAGGCAAGAATGACTTCCTATGATGCTCTGTGCTGCATCTTGGAGGAATGAGTCTCTGGCTGAATGTACTCCTGTGCCCACCCAGTACATTATGTAGTGGATGGGAGACATTGACCAAGATGGCATGCAACTTAGACAGCATCCTCTTTTCAGACACCACCATCAGAGAGTCCAATTCCATCCCTACAACATCACTGGCCTTACGAATGAGTTTGTTGATTCTGTTGGTGTCTGCTACCCTCAGCCTGCTGCCCCAGCACACAACAGCAAGCATGATAGCACTGGCCACCACAGACTCGTAGAACATCCTCAGCATCGTCCGGCAGATGTTAAAGGACCTCAGTCTCCTCAGGAAGTAGAGATGGCTCTGACCCTTCTTGTAGGCAACCTCAGTGTTCTTTGACCAGTCCAGTTTATTGTCAATTCGTATCCCCAGGTATTTGTAATCCTCCACCATGTCCACACTGACCTCCTTGATGGAAACAGGGGTCACCAGTACCTTATCTCTCCTCAGGTCTACCACCAGCTCCTTAGTCTTTTTCACATTAAGCTGCAGATAATTCTGCTCACACGATGTGACAAAGTTTCCTACAGTAGCCCTGTACTCAACCTCATCTCCCTTGCTGATGCATCCAACTATGGCAGAGTCATCTGAAAACTTCTGAAGATGACAAGACTCTGTGCAGTAGTTGAAGTCCGAAGTGTAAATGGTGAAGAGAAAGGGAGACAAGATAGTCCCCTGTGGAGCCCCGGTGCTGCTGATCACTCTGTCGGACACACAGTGTTGCAAGCACACGTACTGTGGTCTGCCAGTCAGGTAATCAAGAATCCTTGACACCAGGGGAGCATCCACCTGCATCACTGTCAGCTTCTCCCCCAGCAGAGCAGGGCGGATGGTGTTGAACGCACTGGAGAAGTCAAAAAACATGACCCTCACAGTGCTCGCTGGCTTGTCCAGGTGTGCGTAGATACGGTTCAGCAGGTAGACGATAGCATCCTCAACTCCTAGCCACTCACTGGATTTTTTTTGTTTCTGACAACCCCAGAGTCTGTTGTGCATAAAAATCCCAGGAGATCAGCAGTTTCTGAGATACTCAAATCACCCTGGGTGGCACCTAATTAATTAGCTTGTTTATTTTGGCTTTTTTTCTTAAAGGTGTGCTGGACATGCTCCGAGGCGCTCCAGCTAGCACTGCACCCCTGGCTACATGTAACCCTAGGCAATTTCTAAGGGAAGTACATGTTTGGCACAGCATTGTGGGTGAAGGATTGTGCCTGTATTGTACTGTAGCTTTTCTATGTTTCTGGGTCGTGCCTCAGGACGGCAGCATCCATCATTAAGGACCCTCACTCTCTCGGACTTACCCTCTTCTCATCACCACCGCTAGGGAGGAGATTACAGGAGCCCGAACACCGACATTCAACATTCGTCTCCCATCAGATATCTGAGTGGTCCATTAAACCATTAACACTACTTCATTACTCATCTTTTGCACTGGCTATTTTTTAACATAGTTTTTTTATGTCTTGTACTGTACTGCTGCTACAAAACAATAAATTCCATTTCATCTCAGAAAGAAATAATAAACCTGATTTCGACAGCCTACATCCTATATCCAGGGTAGGACTATCGAATACCACAGGGCAAACTTTAAATAGGGAGAGTGGCAGGAGCTAGTGGTAGAAGCAGATGTGATAAGGATGTTGAAGATGCATTTAGATAGAAACATGAAAAAGTAGGGAATAAAGTGATTCAGGGAATATAAGGGATACAGACCAGATGCAGGCAGATAGGATTAATTTAGATTAGAATCATGCTACACAGTTCTATGTCAACTTCCTTTGAGGTCTGCAGCAACACCAATGCTTTTCTGCTCTCTACAGAACCAAAGTCTATGTATAATGTAATATCTTACCATGGAACATGGTTATTTATTTATTTGAGAAGTTTATATGGAAACAATTTAGGAATGTGCTCTCCTGCAAGTGTATAGATTATAATGATTTTACTACCACAAGATGCATTTATGTCATCCCTTCAACAGAGTGAAATATACCTGGTATTTGGCAGAACTGTAACCACTGACAACAGGGTGAACAAAGAGATTTTCAGATAAGTGCATTCTCCAAAAAACAAAAATCGTTGGCTCTGTGAATTGGTTGTGAAGGATGTGATTTGTTTTAATGTTGAAATACAACATTGCCTCCAAAATGACATCAGGTATGATTCCGTACATCGGTGGCACAGGCCGCTCCAGAGGCCACATTGCCAAATTATGCAGAGAACTCTACAGGTGCTATGAATAATTCTGGAGCTCCAAATTCCAGTTAACAGCATTGCCTAACCTTGCCTTGCAGAATACCGGCAGGAAGTAATAATCATTACTGGGCGGGATGAAATCATCAACTATATATGGGTCATTTGCTTCTCCTGATTGCCTTTGCAATTCTGCAGATATTTAATTCACTGTATGAATCCTTAAAGTTAGTAGAATTTGCAGAGAGTCAATGTAGCAAGTGCTGATGGAGTTTGTCCTGAATTCAAGTAATAGACAAGTCAACTGCTCCCAGGGGTTAATTATTAGGCATTTACTTTGAAGTACAAAGTAAAAACTGGAAATACTTAGCCTGATGGTGTCAGGAGTCGCTGTTTATTTCTGCATTAATTTGTGCTTTATATTGGTTGGCGAGATGAGTCTTGGTAAATTGTGTCTTTTGTTTTTGAATTAAAAGTTACTTTATAAGTATTACAGTTTTCTTTTACTACCCATCTTATTCTTCTTTATGGGCAGTCTCTTAGTGTGAATGACTCGCTTCCTCTATAGATTCCTGGGTGGATTGCACAGATTCCACCACAGATGGACACATAATGCTTGCTGGAGTAGGTGGAAAGGTTGTTATGGACATTATTGTTTGCAGATAGCTTCTGTGTGCTCCTTTCCAGATGTTCAGTGCCCTTCAATTTCTGCTGGATGGTTGAAAGCCAAGGTGAGTTGTACACTTCCCTGCTCCTCTATGTACTAATTAAGCATTAGTTGCTCAGTCGTCAATCAAGGTCAATAGCTCAGGAATTCTCTCCATGAGTCTCCAGCCATTTTGGCTCCTTCAAGACATCCTTTACAATCAACATCTTTTGGTAATCTATACTATCTCCCTTTCTCTTCACCATTTACACCACGGACTTCAACTACTGCACAGAGTCTTTCCATCTTCAGAAGTTTTCTGATGACTCTGCCATAGTTGGATGCATCAGCAAGGGGGATGAGGCTGAGTACAGGGCTAAGGTAGGAAACTTTGTCACATGGTGTGAGCAGAATTATCTGCAGCTTAATGTGAAAAAGACTAAGGAGCTGGTGGTAGACCTGAGGAGGGTTAAGGCACCAGTGACCCCTGCTTCCATCCAGGGGGTCAGTGTGGACATGGTGGAGGATTACAAATACCTGGGGATACGAATTGACAATAAACTGTACTGGTCAAAGAACACTGAGGCTGTCTACAAGAAGGGCCGGAGCCATCTCTATTTCCTGAGGAGACTGAGGTCCTTTAACATCTGTTGGACGATGCTGAGGGTGTTCTACGAGTCTGTGGTGGCCAGTGCTATCCTGTTTGCTGTTGTGTGCTGGGGCAGCAGATACCAACAGAATCAACAAACTTATTCGTAAGGCCAGTGATGTTGTAGGGATGGAACTGGACTCTCTGACGGTGGTGTCTGAAAAGAGGATGCTGTCCAAGTTGCATGCCATCTTGGACAATGTCTCCCATCCACTACATAATGTACTGGGTGGGCACAGGAGTACATTCAGCCAGAGACTCATTCCACCAAGGTGCAACACAAAGCGTCATAGGAAGTCATTCCTGCCTGTGGCCATCAAACTTTACAACTCCTCCCTTGGAGGGTCAGACACCCTGAGCCAATAGGCTGGTCCTGGACTTATTTCCTGGCATAATTTACATAATACTATTTAATTATTTATGGTTTTATTACTATTTATTTATGGTGCAACTGTAACAAAAACCAGTTTCCCTCGGGATCAATAAAGTATGACTATGACTATGACTATCATCTCACTACGTGGTTCAATGTCAAGATTTGTTATGAAGTGGAGAAAAAGATACAATAAAATGAAATAAGACAACAATTTTATTGCGTTCCCAATTAAATCTTACTTACAATTGTTTTGAATTTCAAACTACACCAGCAGCAAAAAATATGAATTAACTCTATAGATGCTTTTTTGGAATAACTAATTAAAGCTTTAAATAAAAAAGCTCTTTAACTGTTGTCTGCCTTCTTATCTGGCTTATTTTCATCATGTTACTGAGAGAAAGTGAATTTTGGAGTGTTTTTTTTTGCCTCTGTTTCTAATCACATTGGAATGCCTGAAAATGATAAGCTGTCATGAATCAGTTAAACTTTCTTTTTTATATTCTTGGTACATTAAGCGTGGTTATATTTGTATTGCTCAGTTAGTAAATGGGTAATTGATCAGACAGTTCAATAGCAATTAAGAGGGGGCACAGCACTTTCTGAAAAGAAAACCAAATCTAGAAATGCTAGGAACACTCAGCAGGTCAGGCAACATCTGTGGAGAGAGAAACAGTTAACATTTTAGGTCAATGTCCTTTTATTAGAACTTGAATAAGTTAGAGGTAAAAGGTTGTTGTAAGATGCAAAGGGAGCGGATGAAGAGCTGACAACTAAAGGGAAGATTCATGTCAGCTTGATTCTTAAAGGTACAGTCAATGGATTGGAAAATACAAGTGAGATAAGTTATAAGCCTATTAACTCTTGATGAAATGGAAATTAATACACCAAATTAGATGAGGAAATACATAATGAAACAATTTTTCTTTCTTTTCCAATGTTTTTATTAAATTTCATATACACAAATACAGATTTCATAAGGATCCTTATTATAAAACAAAATAAGGTAGCACAAAATGCACTATATATAAATCACACTGATACAATCACAGTATCCCATATTCATAATCCATCAAACAGAATAAATTGAATTATGAAATACAATAATATGGTTAATTATATTATAAAAAACATCTACACCCACTACCAAGAGAAAGCTGTTTGGTTAAAAAAAACAAAAAGATAAAAAAGAGTACTTTACCATATAGTTTTATAATAATAGCCCAGATCTATATTTTAATAGCAATAACAATTCAAAGATTTTCAGAATAGTTCAGAAAGGGTCCTCATAGCGTTTGAAAATCTTGATTAGAATCAGAAATCGAATAACAAATCTTCTTTAAATTTAAGCATGACATAACATCACATAACCATTGAGCATATGTGTGTGGGGGGGGCAACCTCCTTCCATTTCAGAAAGATTGCCCTCCTAGCCATTAGAGAAATAAAAGCTAAAACAATTTTTGACAGAACCGAAGTATTAAGTTAGAATGACCATGTTCATACCTTCTTACAGTATCCTAAAGAGTCAATCATCCTTATTCTCATTGCTCCAGGATACTGAGCCTATCGACTCCATTTTGCCTGCGAGTAAAACAATATAGTTTGTTTTTGCTTCAATTACTAGTTGAAGGTTAGATTGTATTTAAGGTAATTAATTGTAGGTGGAACCACCATTAACCAAGATTAACCCAGTTCAATTAATTCAGTTCACTCCCTTGGTTGCCTGAGAATGGTTGAAAGTGGTAACAATACAGCGTGATTTGCTCAGTTATGTGTATGATAGGTAGTCATTTTCAACTGTAGCTGAAAACAATCCAAAACAAGAAACTTTGCACAACTGCATTAGGAATATCCTAGAGTCTGCAGTTTTCAATGGACATCCAAAAGCTGTAGCTTACCGCCAATGTTAAAGATTTAAGAAAACTTAATGTAGATAAAAGTTATGTAAGAAAGAATAGATTGTGATTTTAATTGTTTTCCTTCAAAAAAGGTAATTAGATAATTAAAGATGGTATCTATGAGTCATATTTCATCCTTTGTTAATATTCCTTTAATTTTTGAAACCTAAAGTGAGAGCAGATATTATGATATTTGCAGATGATGGAAAAGAGGATCTAATAGAAGCCCGAGAATAATAAATAATAGAATCCTTCTTCACTGAATGAGGCTCTTTGACCCCCACATGCCCACACTTGCTCTTTGGCAGTACTATACAATTAATCCAAACGTTTCAGCCTTCCCCAGAGCTCTGTAAATCTTTTTTCCACCAGGAATTGTCCATTGGTTGATAATCTTAGCTGAAATAATTAATAAAACTGATGTTATGTTCATTAGCACATTGATTCACTTGTGTTTATATTTTAAGCTTTTGGGTATAGCAATAGGCCACTCAGCTCACTGATCCTATCCATATTTTAAAATTGATCATTCTTGATCTGTATCAGAACTCCATCCACCTGTCTTGGTTCCATATTCATTAATACCCTTGCTAAACAAGTGTGAAAGAAGTTCTTTTGAAAGCCATTGGGAGTTAGGATAACCCATTAATATATGTGAGATTTTTTTTGAATCTGAAAGAATATTATTCCTGTCTACATAATAAAATGCATTTTTGCCTCTTTGAATATTAATTGAGTACTCGGTAAAAAAGTCTTCAGATTGTATAACGTGTCAAGAAAAACTCTTCATTTTCACCAACTGCACAAAGACTGCAGCACTCATTCAGAATATAGCAAATCTCATGAGGAAAGAAAGGGAATTAATGAAGGCTGGAGAAATGCTGGTACTTGAAAGCTAAAAGGTAAATTAAGCAAAATTGAAAAGCTGTAGCACAGAGCCTGGTAAATTAGACTAATTTCAGTCTTGTTAATGATCAATTTATGTGGCTCTGTCTGCTTTTGTGCTATAGACAGCTTGTCCTTTCAGTAAAAAAAAGTAAATCTGAAAGGTATATCTCCTGTTTATTTTTACATAGGTTCCCTTGTTTTGTTTCATATTGGTGTCTCAACTCTTGAATTACAGCTGATAATGGTTCTGATCACTTTAAAATTGTAGATGTGGTTAGTGTTTTCATGTTAATAGATTGTGTTCAGGTATCCTTCACTTGGTTAAGAAGCCGTGTCTTTTTAAGGCTTACTTATTGGTCTAAAGTCAGCATATCAGTTTGCGACTGAACTAATAGAAAGTCCAGATACTGAAATTTTAGAATGGATTGAGAAGTCAGTTATATACTCAGAACAAAAGTGTTCCAGTGACTCTACTCATGATTATTTTTAAACAGGCATCGAAACAATGTATATCAAGGTTATATTTCAGGCAGCAACTGAACACCCAATTAAAAATGCTATATATTATGTACTTGCAAACAAAAATCTCATCAACAAGGCATCCGCAGCCCTTCCAGGCACAATAATGAAAAACCTTTTATCTCCAGAGATCTCACAACATCCACATAATTGGAATAGCTTACATTATCTTCGGCTTGTTTCTGAGAAAAAGTTTTCAAGTGCACTGAATATACGATGAACTCTGACTAGTCCTGTTCCATTTTACCTGCTAAATGTTTGGGTAAGGTAACAGGTCTGCAGTAAAAGAACATCTTCCATACAATGATTTTTGTATGTTTGCTTTCAGCAGTCAAATCACCCTGGATAGTTTACAGGAGTGTTATGATACAATATTTGACTCTGAGCTGCCTAACAGGAAAAAATGGCAGAATACCCAAGCCTTGTTTAAATGGATGGGGTTCATCTTACTGGAGGTAGAGAGGTGTAGAGATTGGGAAAGTCCTAAAATTGTAGGAATGAAATAGAAACATGCATGACTGGAAATGGTGGAGTGATTAAACGAAGGAATGTTGGGGGGATTGCATTTAATATTAGATTATGGTAGACATAGTCATATTGCAAGAGTAAGACGGATTTTAAAAGAAATGGATCATTATAAATTAGGCTAGATCATAAATGGATTAAATGGATATTTGTATTTGTAGACAAAGAAATAAAGTTAGTGAAAGATGCATGGAAACTAAATAGGGGGATGAAAAGGAGAATTACTCGTATCATTAAGAACATAGCAAAGTAACAGCTGGCCATTTGGCCCTGAGAATCTGCTATGCCATTCTATTACCTTAGTCTCAGTTTCATGCACTTAACAGCCATAGGACCTAGAACAGTAAAGCACACGAACAGGCCTTTTGGCCTATGATGTTATGCTAAACTAATTAAATTAGTAAGCAAAGGCTCAATTAAACTAATCCCTTTTGCCTGCACAATGTCCATTTTCTACACATTCATGTCCCTATCTAAGAGCCTCTTGAATGTGTCTACCGTATGTATCCATCCACTACAAATTCTGGCACAACATTTTTGGCCATCACAGCTTCCTGTGTTTAAAAAAAATCTTGCCCAGCGCATCACTGAACTTACTCCCCTCAACTTAAACTCATGTCCTTTGGTATTAGACATTTTAATCCTGTGCAAAAGATACCAGCTGTCTTCTCTATCTATGCCTTTCATAATTTTACAGATCTCGGGCTCTGCTGCTCCAGAGAGAGAGAGAGGAAATGTTTGTTCATCTCTCCATATAACACATGCTTTCTAATCCAGGCACATCCTGGTAGCCTCTTCTGCACCCTCTCCACATTCCCCAAAGCTATTCCTGTAATGGGGCAACCAGAATTGAAATCAATATTTCATATGCTTTATAAAGCTTCCTAATTCTTGAACTCATTTCCTTGACAAAAAAAGACAAGCATACCACCCTAGCAACCTGAGTAGCCTTTTTCAGGGACCATGAACTTGGACCCAAAGATTGCTTTGCTCATCAAAACTGTTAAGAGTCCTGTTATTAACAGTGTATTGTCCCTTTACATTGATTGCCCAATCTATAACACTTCACATTTGGCCAGGTTAAACTCCATTTGTTATTTGTCAGTCCATAACCACAGCTTCCTTTATATACTGCTGTGTCCTTTGCCAGTTTTCTACATTACCCACAAAACCACCAATATTTGTCTCACCTGCAAACCTATAACCCATCCATCTATGTTTTCATCCAGGTCATTTATATGTATATCATAACAGCCAAGGTTCCAGTACAGATTCCTGCAAAACACCAGTAATTATAGACTTCCAGCCAAAATAAGTCCCATCAGCCACTGTCCTCTGTCTTCTATGGGCAAGCCAATTTTGAATCTAAATGGCCAATTCACTGTGAATCTTTTGCATTTTAACCTCTTGATAAGCCTCCCCATGGGGGACCTTGACAAAGAAATACCTTACTAAAATCCATGTACACGACATCCACGTTAATAAGACGACACCTTCTTCAATCACCTTGTCACCTTCTCAAAAATCTGACTCAAGTTAGTAAGACAGAACTTGTCCTTTAGAAAGTCATGCTGACTGTCCCTAATTATACCATAGTTTTTCAAATGTTTATAGTTCGATCCAAGCCTAATGGTATATTTCTGTGTAAACACTCTCCCATGTCTGTCCAAGGCTTTCAATATTTCCCCTCTGTGGCAATTGATGCTCATGCACTTATCCACCAGCTATACGTGCATTTCAGGTGGTTATGAATAGTGGAGAGGTTGATCCTTTCCTTCGACCCTCGCCAGCAGATGCAGCCCTGCTCAACCCCCATGGGAGGATTGTGAGCATACTCTCAATGGACAATGTTCCATGGTCTAGGCCATGGCTCTGGTGAGATGGGATACAAGCGAGTCCTGGTGTTTCGTTGGCAAGGAAATCTCAGTTAATCATTGTGTAAGTTTAAATCAGCTTTAGAAAAGTCCACAAACTAGGAGAGGTAGTGGGGGACAAGGATTTTACTGAGTATATCATCCAGGGTTCACTTACAGAAGCAGGATTATGAGCATCTTCTTGAAAAAGGGTTTTATCCAGAAGTCGACATGTTACTCTGGATTTCCCACATCTGCAGAATCTTTTGTGTTTAGTATGTCACTACACAATCCCCCATAATCCAGTGAATGAAAACCAGGCTACACAACCCCTCCTTGTAACTCAGGCACTCAAGTCCAGGCAAAACCCTTGTGAATATTTTCCATGCTCTTTCTGGTTTGGTAACATCTTTCTACAGCAGGGTGAATGGAGCTGTGCACATATTATTCCGAGTACAGCTTTATTACCATCTCATAGCACTACAACGTAACCTGGCACATCTGATAGTCAATGCCCTGACTGATTAGGGCCAGCATAATATGCAGTTACGTGAACAGGTTGTTATGTACCCCTGGGGTTCATATTTTCTGTGGACTGTCACTTTAAAACGTCGGGAGAATGAGACTGACTTTTGGACACTGTTTGAGCTGCTCGAGAGAGAGAGAGAGAGAGAGAGAGAGTGTGTGTGTGTGTGTGTGTGGAGTGGAGTTATTTGATGGACAATCGATGTTATGGTTTCTCTGCAGCGTGTTTACTTTTTACAAGGACAGTTACAGACACAGAGAAACACATGCTCAGTCCTGACGAAGGGTCTTGGCCTGAAACGTCAACTGCACCTCTTCCTACAGATGCTGCTTGGCCTGCTGCGTTCACCAGCAACTTTGATGTGTGTTGCTTGAATTTCCAGCATCTGCAGAATTCCTGTTGTTTGCTCAGGGTTAAGATGAATTCAGTCAATGGAAGACACCAGTGAGTCGGTTTCTTGTTTAAACTTTCAGTAGCCCAAAAGGGGTGAGTTGAGATCGATCCTGAGTATTGATAAATGACTCTCTCAAGTTATTCTGCAACTAGAACAAGTTTGCAGGAAGAGAAGAGAGGACAGATAGGTTTGAAACAGAAGAAGCCTAGTGACAAAGAGATCACTGTTTGGACTCTCTCTCTAAGTAGCCCGTGAGGATGAGTTTGTTTCCATTCGACTATGAAAGTGTGATTGTCACTTAGTTAATCCACAGGAGTGGGTTCTCTGGTGAGGGGAAAACCTTTGTGAATACCATATGCATATTTACCCTTTGTCTGGGTGTGGTATTTCACTGAAGAAAGGCACCCCTGTGGCAAATCGCTGTTGGAGTTACTTTGTATGTCATGGAACTGAATAAGTGGCTATCACGTTGTGTGTTTGGGGTAACTGTGTGGAATCTACTGGTGTGTCGACCTTGCCTGGGTGGTGGTTCCCTTGAAGAGGGTCTCCTTTGTGATAAGCTACTGTTGGTGATAATGCATACATGGATTCTGTTGGAGTATCCTGTGGCCACCACTTTGAGATGTCTCGTAGCTGAATTCTGGTGTGGTACCACTTGTGTTGAAAAGATATTCGTTGAAGATCATTGTCGGTGATATTTCATGTGGGGTGTGGAACAACTTTGGAGATAAAACGTACTACTATTGTTATCTTGTATTGCTGCCATGGAATCTGTGGAATATCGACGTAATTGCCTTCTTACAACATTTGCCTTTTGGATTACAAACATCTCGCATTAATTAACCTGAGCATTGAACTGAACTATCTTACATTCCATCATAAGACTGTATCCCTTACTACCTAAGCTTGAAGGAGTTTGGGTTTTATATATTTACACACCTGTATATGCATAAGGACTGCTAACCTGTTTGATTTATCTGGTTTTATATTACTCTATTGCGTAGTTACTAATAAAAATAGCATTAGTTAAAAGCAAAACCAGACTCCAGGTGTGTTCCATTTCTGCTGGTTCTTTTAACCCGTTACGGGGTACTGTATTTGAAGAAATGTCCATTCCTGCAAAGAAAATTAAGAAATCTTTTCACACTGCATGGAGACTCATTGGAAGTCAGTCCATTATCAAATATTTTTGAATTTTTAGAGCTCTGTAGAGGCTGTAGCTATGTTTCCTCACCAGAGCTCAGAGCTGAATGAGCTATAATTATTCATCTGAACATGCATCTGATGCTGCTTACACATTCAGGATCATTTAAGTTACGCAGCTGGTTTTCATCGTACTCAGTTGGTTTTGTATAAGCGTACCTTCTCAGGAAGATTTTCTCTGTCAATCTGTGCAACTTACTCACACAAAAATGCTGCAAGTATTCAAGTCTTCAATTTTCACATTGACGGACTGATGGCTGAGTAATTGCCTGTCGTGTCCATAAAACCATAAGATATCTGAGCCTGTACTCACTGGAATTCAGAAGAATGGAGGTGGGGTGGGGGACGGGTGGACTCTTTGAAACCTTTCAAATGTTGAAAGGCCTCAATAGAGTGTATGTGAAGAGGATGTTTCCTATGGCGAGGGAGTCTTAGACCAGAAGACAGAAGGATGTTCATTTAGAACGGAGATGAAGTGTGGTGAATCTAAAGAATTTGTTGCCACAGGCAGCTGTGGAACCAGGTGTTTATGTATACTTAAGGCAGTGGTTGATAGATTCTTAATTAGTCAGGGCATGACGAGATACAGGGGTGGGGGGGGTGGGAGGAAGGCAGGAGATTGGGGCTGAGAGGAAAAATGGATCAGCCATGAGGAAATGGTGGAGCAGACTTGATGGGCCAATTGGCCTAATTCTGCTCCTATATCTTGTGGACTTATGAATTCCCTCCAGGATTTTCCCTCGCTCCTGAATCTGCCTGCATACCTATAGCTGAATGTCCCAGTGGCTACTGGGGGATCTGTAGTGTAATTCCATCAGAGTGATTGCATCTTTCTTCTTTTGAGTTCTACCCAATAGACTCATTGGATGAGCCCTCCATTATGTTCCGTGCTGTGATACAGTGTCTAATTGTTAGCACAACTTTATCTTTTCTAAAACATCAAAACTCTGGAACATTAAGCATCCATTCAAAGTTCAAAGTAAATTTATTATCAAAGTACACATTTACATCCCTGAGATTCATTTTCTTGCGGGCATACTTGTTAAATCCCAGAGACATAATAGAATCAATGAAAGACTGCTCCCAACAGGACGGACAAACAACCAACATGCAAAAGTCAACAAACCGTGCAAATACAAAATAAAAGTATAACGCTACATAAATAAACAATATATATTGAGAACATGAGATGCAGAGTCCTTGAAAATGTGTCCATAGATTGTGGGAGTAGTTCAGTGATGCGGAGAGTGAAGTTGAGTGAGGTTATGTCCACTGGTTCAAGAGCCTGGTGGTTGAGGGTTAATAATCATTCCTGAACCTGGTGGTGTGGATCATGTGGCTCCTACACCTTCTTCCTGATGGCAGCAGAGAGCATGCCTGGGTGCTGGGGCTCCTTGATGATGGATGCTACTTTCCTGTGATCACACACCATGTAGAAATGCTCAATGGTGGGGAGAATTTATCCGTGATGGACTGGGTCATATTCAATACTTTTTGTAGGATTTCCCATTCAACCACTACTTTTTGTTTCTCTTGCCATTTCTTTAGCATTTGTTTTTACAATGTTGAGTTGCTAGCGCCACAGGGTGCAGAGAGGAACAACTATTTTTTGTAGAATTTTCCATTCCCACTGTCACTGTCTTATCCCTCTCTCAATCAAGTCTCTGTAATGCCTACACCATCATAGTTCCACGTACTAATCCATGCTTTAAAGTCATCACCCTTATCCATAATACTCCTAGCATTAAAATACACAAACTTCAAACCATCCATCCTATTTTGTCCATTATCTTGATCCTCCCTGTTCTTACTGGTCCTGACATTCTTCCTCTCATTCCTCGCACTTTATGATTTGGTGTTCTGGATCTCATCCCCCTCCTGAGTAACACTAGTGAACCTCCCAGCCAGGATATTGGCTCCCCTCCAGTTAAAGAGTATCCGGTCCCTCTTGTACAGGTCACCGCTTCCCCAGAAGAGGTTCCAATGATCCGAGAACCTGAAGCCCTGCCACTTTGCATCAGTTCCTTAGCCACACATTTATCTAATCTGTTTTTCTATTTCTGCCTTGATTAGCATGTGACACTGGGAGTAATTCAGAGATTAGTACCTTTTCGGCCCCTTTCCTAACTCCCTGCACTCATACAAAGGACTCATTTCCCTTTTTACCCATGTCACTAGTGCCAATTTGCAACATGACCGCTGTCTGCAGAGAATGTTCTGCAGCTTCTTTGAGACATCCTTGACCCTGGCACCTGGGAAGCAACACACCATCCTGGCATGTCCCCACATCATCTGATTCCCTTGATATCCAGTAGTGTGTCTTGGATGTATTCTACAGCTATCTTGGCAATGAATTCCAAAGACCTACTACCCTCTGGGTGAAGATATTTCTTCTCAACTCAGTTGTGAATGGCTGCCCTCTATTTCTGAGACTGCGACTCCTGGTTTTAGGCATTGAACTTAGTTAAATTACATGTACCATGTCAAACCATGCAAGAGTGAATGACAACAAAAACACTCTCATGTTTCCAATCTGTACAGAGTATAAAATACTGTTTACTCAACCTGATTGTTAACGTCCAGCAAACATTTCTAGAAATCTATAAAAAAGCAAAGGAACAGTAAATGTGAGCAAATCAAGGGTGGATTTGGGCACATCTGTAGTGGATAATAAGAAAATGGCAGGGCCATAAATAAATGCTTATTTTTGTTGTAATTCGTAGTTCAGAGATGGGACAAAAGGTCAAAAGAAAAAGAAAATAAAGAAGTCAATAACTTAATGAACTTAGTAAAATTAATATAAGGAAATACTATATCTTGGATTAAGGTCCAGGGTATATTGAAAGATAGATTAAAGATAAAAAGAATAACTGCAGATCTGTAAATCTAAACCAAAAAGTGGAGATGTAAACAAGTTGAGCTAGTTTTGAGATGAATTTCTGACTTCAGCCTCTCCCATTTGTCTCCACCCTACCGTTCCACAAACACTCCAGGAATTCTCTCACTAAGTAATACACACATATTACTGGAGGAACTCACCATCTATGGAGAGGAATAAACCGTTGACATTTCAGGCTAAGACCCTTCATTCGGACATTCATCATTAGTCCTGATAGAGGGTCTTGCCCCGAAACGTCAATTATTTATTCCCCTCCATAGGTAGTGCCAGACCTGCTGAGATCCTCCAGTATTTTGCTTGTGTTACTCTGGATTTCCAATATCTGCAGAACCTCTTATGTTTATAAGACCCTCACTAAATTCCTTTCCCCTCTCTGCAGCTCTCCATTTTCAGACCCTTCCTAACCCCAGCTCTTTGGCTGAGTTTTTAGTCATCTTAGCCGATCCAATCTGATGCCTTCTTTGCTGTGGTTATAGTTTAAATTTTCCTTGTGAGGTATTTTGACTATGTTGATAGTGCTTTATAAGGTAATGCTTGTGAGGGGAAATAATTATTGAATGGACAGAATAGAAGACAACCCATCTGTCTCACAGCTGCTAGAACTCAGATATATGGCTTTGGCACAATTCCATGGTATCAGGCTTGCCAGGTGCACATAACTTCATCATCGGCAATTGCTGGGACAAGCCTTCCATTTGTGTTAACAACAGGACCTGATTTTTATCACGCTGTTGCACATAATTGACAATTTTACATAATGTTGGGTTCCTTCCAGGATTGCTGTACCACAGGACAAACACATATATTTGGCAAAGCCATGGCAAGAATTCGTGGCAGACTGATCACAGACCCCTGCAACTTGGATCTGTGTACAAGAGCCGTTGTTTGTTTAAAGTGAAGTCCCGTCAGGAGCTATTATTCAGCTGCGAGGCATGGCTTTGTGATTTCCTGTCTTACCCAAAGGTTCACACAAACAGCATACAGACAGGCAGAAGGCTTTCTGATACATGCTGCTTGTCCACGCAAACTGTGATTTTTTTTTGCCATGTGATCTATACATTCCCCACTCTGCACCAAAACGAAGTAGCCATTAGTAAGAAATAGGTAGCATGATATTAGTCATAAGTATCCAGACAAACAAAATGTTGAAGGAGCACAGCAGATCAAGCAGTATCTATAGAGGAAAATTAACAGTTGATGTTCTGGGCCGAGACCCTTCATCAACACTTCATCATGAGTCCTGATGTATTCCTCTGGGGGAAGTTCTTGAGAATGTGAGAAGAATAAAATATGCTTGGGTTGGGTTAATGTTAAAATGGATGTTTGTTTGTCAGTGTGAACTCGATGGGCTGAAAGGCTAGTTTCCATCGTGCATCTTGCTACAACTTGGATTTTCTCATTTGCTTTCCATCTAAACTGCATGACATAATTGTAGTTCTGTAGTAACACTCATTCAGCAAAAAGCCTGGGTTTAATTATATAGCAGATTTCCCTTCAATATGAATGTTCTTTTTAGGTGCAGAAACTATTTAAGGAACGTAGACTTATGTTACGGTTCTTTAAGTATTTCCATAATTACTTGGCTCTGTGCCATGGTAGCAATTTCACATATTTCTGATACCACTGGTGCTGTCACAATGTGGGTCTAATTACTGATTTGAATCTAATTACTCAATTAGAAATTTTTGTGTAATTTCTGGATCTTGAGATTAGAATATTCGCTGCAGCAGGGTTTCTAGTTTACAAACAGAGTGTTAATGTTTCTCCTCCCACAAATATAAAACATTCCAAAAGCTGCATCTATCAAAGATGAAATTTTTAATCAATGTGCTTAGCCTATTGTGCATTGATAGAAATTTATTGCATGCCTGAGAGAAATGGAGGCTGGCAAATATGATCCAGCAAGCAATCAACAGGGAATCACCATTGCAACCTGGTCATTCTAATACATCATTAAAAGCAAACATTTAAGTAGCTTAAATGTGGAACATAACAGATGAAGCAGAAATTGAAGGCATTGAAATAAAAACGAACAGTATAAACTAAAATCAGCCACTTGGAAAATGCAGAGGCATGCATGTAAGGTAATTGTCAGAAGGATTAGCAGAAAATATTCACCTGAAGTGTGGTGGAACTTGGAGCTCACTTCCTGAAAGAGGGCAGAGGTAAAAACACTCAATTAATTGAATATCTACTCAACTGAGTAATTAAAGTGCCATAGCTTATGGATTTCTACCAGAGCTATACACTAAGAGCTGAATGCTGAAAAGCTTGTGTTGCATCTTGCCTGAAAATGGAGATGTGTCATTGTTTTTTGTTATAGTGGAAAACCAAAGGATCCAGTTTTTTTAAATGTCAGACTGTGAAGAAATATTTTAACCTAAAATAATTATTCAAAAACCATCATAGAAAGGTTCGTCCATCTTCATCAATGAAGACCTGACACCATTAGTACTTTTTTACGAGGTGGAGTTGCTAGCTCGACACTCAACCCGGCACGGATGGAAAGCGTGCCTGGAAGCAGCCTGACTGGATTCGAACTTGGGAACCTTCACTCTGGAGTCCAGCGCTGATGTCACTGTGCCACCAGCCAGCTTTATGGTGTTGAGACTAGTGCTTGTTTAGATTTAAGTGAGGGAGAGTTGTGCAGCTTTAGCCTCAGTCTCTCTTCCCAATTCCCATCTGGATCCAGTGGAAAGACAAGAGTCAAGATGGCTGGAGATGGGACTAGGTGCAGTAGATGACCAGGACATCTTCTGTGTCTTGTTGTGCTCTACGCGATCCACGACACTTGCAGAGACTGCCTTCTTGACCGTTGGACCTTCCATTGGTCTCGTCGGCTCAATCCGCCGGAGTCTGTCTTCACATGCTGGGATAGACATCTCCCTATCTCACCGAGGGTTTGAGACCTGTCGGCCACCCTCACCTGGTTTAGCCGGCTTGTCGAAGCCGTTGCCCGGGGTGTGGCCGCTGTCGCATACAAACAGCTACGGAGAGCCGCAGGTGAGAGCTGAGTTCCAGGTGGGGACCAAAGGTGGACAAACCGCCCTGAAAAGGACGCGGCATATTCCCCCACCAGAGGTGCTACCCCTCCCTGACACCCCATACACCCCCATCATAGAAAACAATACAAATGAAGCCCCCTCTCACAGGGCTTGTATGGAAGCTTGGCTTGTTGCTGGCCCTGCTAACAGCCATGGGACTCAGCAGTGAAAAGGTTACCTTTCATAAACAATAGCCATCTAGGCTCAGTATGATTTGGGGTTCAACCTAACAGGAACATCACGATGTTCCGACTAAAGAAACCTCGATTTGAGAAAATGCTGTGTAAATAGTGTCCAGACATAATTGTTAGTCGGCAAGAAATTACAGATCGTACACTGCATAAAGTTATAAAGAAACCATATTTACAAATTTCAGCTTTATCAAACAATTAGTAGGAAAAAGAAAAGGGGAAAAAAATAAAAGGGCCCATAACCCAGTCCAAATATGCACATAAAGTTGCAGCTCATCTTGAAGTTATCCTTTTTACTCACATGCTGGACCCACAGTCTGCGATAAAACTCGCACCACATCCTGAACGTTGCTCGAAATCCATCTTGAACAAACAAGTGCTCTCTCTGGAGTATTGGCCCTTCCTTCTTGGAGTTATTCATCTGCACAAATCACATGGTGCAATGAGGATTCTCCTTCCCACAGCATCCTCAGCTGTCTTCCCACCTATTCTCTCTGCAGCTCCCACCAAAAAGGCCATGAACTCCAGAAGTGTCCGTCACAAATCTCTCTAGGATCTTCTCCCAATTCCACCATTCTGACTGGCTAACACAGCATTCCTGAGTTGAGCTTCATAGTCCCTTATCTTTAGCCAAAAACTCAAACATGCTATCAGCAAGACACACTGCTTCTACAGAAAGCTACTAAATGATATATGCCATAGCATTAGCAGTGAAAATATTAACCAGGGCATTACACAAAATAAATTTTGAATATCAGTCAATTTACAAATAAAAAATCCGCCATTGATAGTGTAACCAAACATTTTCTAGTTTTACAACAGTTGGGTGTAAAGAAGCCTCTACTTCATTTGGAGCTTGGGGAGATGTGGTATATCACTGAAGACTCTTGCAAATTGATACAGATGCACAATGGAGAGCCACTCTGACTGGTGCATCACCGAGAATAGAGACTTCAATGCACAGGATTGAAGGCGGGGCATGCAACAAGATGTAAACTCAATGAGCTTCATCAAGGGTATAACCCTCTCTACCATTGAGGACATCTTGAAGAGGCGGTGCCTCAGGAAGGCATTATCCATCTTGAAGGACTCTCATCGTCCCAGATATGTCCTCTTCTCATGTCTACTGTCGGGGACCTACACTCAGTGCCTCAGGAATGGCTTGTCCCTGCAGCCATTAGATTTCTAAATTGTCCATGAACTCATGAATTCTGTCATCATTTATTTATATTTGTAATATATAGTAATTTTTATGTCTTGCACTGTTCTGCAGCTGTAAAACATTGATGTTCACATAATCAAGCTGATTCTGACTATTCCTGGTGCTGAATGCTTCAAGCTGATTTTTTGGGTTTTATTATTCATTTTTATATTTCACTGTCATTGTGCTGATCATATTCCTAGTATAACTTACTTAAAAACTCCTCCTATAATATCAAAAAATGAATTGAAGTTGTAGCATTCTACAGCAACACAAAGCCAACTTTGTTCTGTATTTATTCAGTCCTGCTGAGAAGGATCAAGTTATCATTTGGTTTCATGTGAAAAGTTCTACCAAGTTCGCAGAGGAAAATGTTGTTCTTAAGTTGACATTCTTGTAGAGGTAAAGTGTAGGAAGTAAGAAATCTCACAACAATGTGTTTCTTATTTCATGGCTTAGTTTAATGGTTAAGCTTAGTGGTTAACTTGCCAATTTGAAAAGCAAAATATAGACCATAAGACAATGAGACGTAGGAGCAGAATTAGACCGCTTGGCCCAATGAGTCCACTCGGTCGTTCCATCATGGCTGATTTATTATCCCTCTTAACACCATTCTCCCCATAACCTTTGATGCCCCGATTAATCAAGAACCTATTAATCTCCACTTTAAGTATGCCTAATGACTTGGTCTCCACAGTTGACTGTGGCAATGAATTCCACAGATACACTACCCTCTAGCTAAAAAAGTACTTCCTCACCTCTGTTTTAAATGGATGTTCTTCTATTCTGAGGCTGAGCCCTCTGGTCCTATACTCCCCCGCTCTAGGAAATATCCTCTCCACATCCACTCTACGTAGGCCTTTCAATATTTAATAGGTTTCGATAAGATCTCCCCACTTTCTTCTAAACTCTTTTGAGTACAGGCCCAAAGGAACCAAATGCTCCCCATCCATTAGCCCTTTCATTCCCAAAATAATTCTCATGAACCTTCTCTACAATGCTAGGATTTCTTTTCTTAGATGAAGGCACAAAACTGCTCACAATGCTGTAAGTGCAGTCTAACCAATGCACTATAAAGCCTGAGCATTATATCCTTGCTTTTATATTCTAGTCCTTTTGAAATGAATGCTAACATTGCATTTTCCTTCCTTAACGCCAACTCAACCTGCAAATTAACCTTAGGGGAATCCTGCATGAGGATTCTAAGGCCCCTTTCTACTTCTGGTTCCTGAATTTTCTTCCCATTTAGAAAATAATCTATGCCTTTATTCCTTCTACTTCTTTGCCCGTTCTTTGCTCACTATTCACTTCTTTGGCCATTCCCCCAATCTAAGCCCTTCTGCAGACTGTTTGCTTCCTCAATCCTACTTGCCCCTCCACCTATCTTCGTTCACAAATTTGGCCACAAAGCCATCAATCCCGTCATCCAAATCAGGGATATATAATGTGAAAAGAAATTGTCGCAATACCAACCCTGATAGATACAGGTTTAATTTCAATATTTAAAAGTAATTTGAATAGTTACATGGATGGGAGGGGTATGGAGGGCAATGGTCCGGGTGCAGGTCAATGGGACTAGACAGGTTAATAGTTTGGCACTAACCAGAGTAGCCAAGGGGCCTGTTTCTGTGGGGTAATGTTCTATGATTCCATGACTCTAAGTTAACACTGCAACCTCCTCATCCAAGCAGATTGGAAAGAAGTTGCTATAAAATGATCTTAGAGATGAAACTATTTCTCCAGAACTTAAATTCATTATGTCAAACTCAACTATTAGGTGAGAATCACAAAAAGAACAAGGATGGTGAAGAGAATTATTTTTAGGTAAAAGTCATCTGAAATGATTAAGGGATAAAATGCAATGCAATATGTATTTCAACATTATCGGCCAGCCAGGGGAATAGGTATGTCTTTTCCTATGTGGTACAGATGAAAGTACACATTTATGTTTATTTATGTTCTGTATATTGATACATTAGTTGGAAACCTTTTTTTCCCCAAAGGGTATAAGTAAACCATATTTCTGCACCATTGACTACAATCACATTTGTACTATGACAAGAATTACTATGAAAAATACATTCCAAAATGAGAATTTGAAAGGGTTTTGGTTAAATTGTTGGCATCACTGAAACTTGAAATATTTGAGAAGTACATACCAGATATATAGTTTAAGGGTTACACAGTCTTTCCAGTTGTCACAGGACACAGAATACATGCTCCCTGTGATTCTGACTGAGTCATTTACTGTATGATTGCCGTTAATAAATAAAATGAAATAAATGCTTATAATTTTTCTTGACTGTTAAACTATGGACTTGTGATTACCAATGGGGTCTAGGGCTCAGTGGTAATTACAGTGAATTTTAATACCTGAAAGTTCCAGCAGATACTTTGCGTCATTGCTTTTAAAATTGCCTGCACGTTTTTCTATTGACTAAGGTTATTGAAGAAATATTCATTTCAGAAAAACCTACAACATAATAAACAGAACGTTTTCTGTTTTAAGTGCAAACCAATTCATAAAATAAATTGCTTTTAATGGCTGTTAGTGATTTTTGTTCTCTGACATGCTATGTGCTGAGATAAGCTCTATGTGTTATTTGCTGCTATAAATTCCTAAAAGGGAAATGCATTCTAACAGGAGTGGGTGCTGATAGTTGTGAGGAAGTGAAACAACACTTGGAAAGAAGAGGGTCCAGGAACTTTGCTCAGTTCCTCACATCCCCATTGCACACCTCCCAACATTCTTTTTCAATTACAACGTAGTTACCTTCTGCATGTTCTTCTCACCCTCACAGTTCTTCTCCAAGTCTGTGCCAGCTGCCTGCAATTCTACCCAAAAACGAAACATATAAAACAAAAATGCTGTCCATTATTCCTAAAGTATGATTGGAGCAGGTACATCTGCATATCAGATTCAGATTCATTTAGCACATGTAAATCAAAATATACAGTGGAATGCAGCGCTTTCATTGACAACCAACGCACTAGAGGACTTTGGGCCTTCAGCTTCTCCAGTGGACTCACTGAAATTCACAGACTCAGGGGTTCAGCGACTGGCCCTTGACTTCTGAACAGCTGAACGACTTTCAGGCTTTGAACTGGACTTCCAATTGAACTTTAGGCTTTGATTTTCAGTATCAACCCAGTACTTGCAGGTGATGATGAACCCCCATGGAACAGATGGTGCTGCCCATTTTTGGAAGTACCATAGTTAGGTAAAGAAACTGAAAGCAAAATCTTGGTATCCTAAGAACAAAGGTCCTTCCCTCCCTTTGCAAATGTTAAAAAATCTCCTACTACCTTCAGTCAAAGACCATCAACCCAAAACCCAACACATAACCATGATTGGCATTCTCCCTCATAAATGTCTGGAAACTCAGGAAATCACTCAAGTTAGGTGCAAGTAAGAAGTCCTAAATTCCTCATAGCTGATTCCTAACAAGATCAGATTGTGTTTCAACATTGGGATCTGAATGGATTCCACTTCTGAAGGTCCAAACTTCTATGTTTCACAGCAGTTATGCTGGCAAATCTGCCTATTGAATCTGTATCAGGTTCGATCAGTGACTTCACGCATTTCACTGGAGAGCAACAGCATAGCAGAGAGGGAAGGGTCAGTTTAAAGTCATTTACAAATTTTGTGCCCCAGCTGGGCTCATTTTAAGTCATTTCTTGTTGCTTAAGGTGTTTTCCTTCTATTGTTTAAAATATTAAAAAACAAAAAATAATACTCTGTTTGATCCACAGTGACATCTGAATGTGTGGGCAATCAAAATGTTTCAAAGGCTTGAAGACTAGTTTAGTCTGCTAGTACAGCTTCAGCAAAAGTCAAAGCCTTTTTGTCAATGGAGATTCTTCAAACCTTTCTGTGTGATGCCACCATCTACTGGTTCAGGCCTCGTTAACTGGGTCAAGTCCTGCTTCAGGATCAGAATCAGTGTTAGTTTCATAATCCTGATTTATGTATTGTGAAAACTGTTGTTTTGCAGTAACAGTACAGTGTACAGACATAAAAAAAATACTATAAATTACCAAATAAGCAAATTATGTAAAAAGGATGAGTGAGTTTGTTGCAGCACCACTCAACCAGCTGATACATTTCACTCCTGTATTCCTCCTTGTTGTCATTGAGAATCTGCCAACTGCAGTGGTGTCATTTGCAAACTAATAGATGTCAATTGAGCTGGGCTTTGTACACCGTCATAGGGAGAGCAAAGCAGTGGGTTATGCACACATCCTTGAAGTGTGCCTGTGTTGATTGTCAGTGCATAAAAGATGTTATTACCAATCAACACAGACTATGGTTTCCCGATAAGGAAGTGGAGCATTGAGTTGCAGAGAGAGTTCAGAGGTCCAGGTTTTGAAGCTTAACTGGTTGCTATGAAGTGGTTTTGACCTGAAGTATTAACTCTGTTTCCCTTTCCTCATATGTTGCCTGGTCTTCTGTGTGTACCTTGCATTTTCTATATTTTTTTAAGGAACACCACTGGGGATCCTAGCTGGTGTGCTGCACGGAGACACTCTGGCACCCTACATCTTTATAATCGTCCTTGATTATGCTCTGCATAAAGCTTCCAAAGATCATGACAAGCTTGGTTTTACCATAAAACCAGGACGAACCAAAAGGGTCAGACCACTTACGTTCACAGATCTCGATTTTGCAGATGACATAGTTCTGCTCTCTGACCAGATGGAGAAAGCACAGCAGCTACTGACAAGAGTGGAAATTGAGTGCAATAAAGTTGGACTTCACCTACATGCTAAAAAGACAGAGTACATGGCGTTTAACTGTGACGAAGGTACTCTCAAGACTGTAAAGAATGATACCATTAAGAAAGTCTTTGACTTCAAGTACCTCGGGTAAAGAATGATGAGTTCGGAGAAGGACATAAAGATACGGAAGGCGCTGGCATGGAGGGCTATGTGCGACATGAAGGAAATCTGGAAGTCGAACCTGACCAGAGGGCTTAAAAAGAGCATCTTCCTAGCAGTCATAGAGTCCATTCTCACGAACAGATGCGAGACGTGGATACTCACCAAGACTATGCGAAAGTCTCTAGATGGTTGCTGTACACAAATGCTCCGGATGGCTCTTGACGTGAATTGGTAACAGCACATGACGAAAGTCGAGCTCTATGACGACCTACCGATGCTCACCACCAAAATCGAGGCGAGAAGACTGCAACTAGCGGGGCACTGTCTACACCACCCCAAGCTACCTGCCAGCCTAGTCATCATATGGGAGCCCAAGCATGGGAGGATGAACCCTGGGCGCGCTCCTCAAAGACAGTGGCGCGGCTAATGTAGATGAAATGAACACACTGATGAGGGAGAGGGAGAAGTGGAGAGTCCATCATCGTGCCTGACGCCGGCCCCCTAGGCCTGAGTGGACATAGTAGTAGTAGTAGTAGTAGTAGTTAGGGATCCTCACAAGGAAATTACAACTGATAGGTAGGAGAATAGTGAAGAAGATGGACTGGCTCCTCCCACGAAGTTTCAAACTTGTTTTTGAATCTACAAATGCTCAAGTTCAAATTTATTATCTAAGTATGATACTCTGAGATT
Source organism: Mobula birostris (assembly GCF_030028105.1). Classification (NCBI taxonomy): domain Eukaryota; kingdom Metazoa; phylum Chordata; class Chondrichthyes; order Myliobatiformes; family Myliobatidae; genus Mobula; species Mobula birostris. The sequence goes on along the minus strand of NC_092370.1, from coordinate 183,157,600 downwards.
CATTTTCTTGTAGGTATTTACGGGAACAAAGAAATAAAATAGAATCAATGAAAAGCTACACACAAAAATTGACAATCACTGTGCACATACAAAAGAGTAAATACAAATAAATCAACAAACAACAAATAAATGAATAGTACAGAAAACATAAGTTGTAGAATCCTTGAAAGTGATTCCATAGCTTGTTAAATCACTTCGGTGTTGAGGTGAGTGTGGTTATCCGTGCTGATTAGTAACTAATCAGTAGCTATTCCTGAACTTGGTGATGTGTAATCTCAGGCTCCTGTACCTCCTTCCCAATGTCAGCAGTGAGAAAGGAGCCTGGATGGTTTACAGACTGTTGATTATTTCTAACTTTTCTTGTCTTGATTTCAAATTTGCAGCATCAGTTAAAAGGGGCCTTTTTGGGGCTGCTGTTTTTGGATAAACAAAGGCACTTGGATTTGGTGACGGTACCACAGAGAAAGGAATTCAGTGAACTCTGTGAAAATGGTTCCTTATTTCTTTAAGGAAGATTCTTTTGAAGCAAATACTTACTTTACATTTTGTGAGTTTTATGAAAGAATAAGGAGAAAAGCTTGAAATGTGTATTTTGGTGGAATCTATTTGACATTGCCTTTCAGCTGGATGTTAGTGAGATGCATTTGTATTGGATTATGTATCACAGGTCACAGATGAAGTTTTTTCCTAGTAAAATTTTAATTCCCCTAATACAAATAAACAAATTAGTTAACAAATTTCCACACGTGTTTTTATTCATGACCCACAGTTTGTGTTTTACTAATCCGATCTCTTTTGCCAATGACTTTTATTGTGGGTGTCTGCCAAAATTATGATGGTTATGCTGTGCATGCAGCTTTCTATACTGTGCTTGGAAGAAATTGTTAAAATAGATAAATAGTTACAAATAGCTAATCTCCCCCATATTGTGTTGTAGCATTATATGTTTACGTTCTATGTTCATATCATAATATTCTGGGATCAACCCACTGTGGTTTGGTTACACAGTGCTTGTTTTTGAAGGGACAGGAGCAGACACTGTTGATTCCCAAAATAAAACTCGTTCTCCATAGTTCTGTAGAATGTCTCTACAGTAAGTATATATTCAACATCCTGTTCAGAATTTACTTTTGAACCTGCTTCCTTCATCATTTCAGACTCTCAGTTCTGGATCATAAAAACAAATGTTGCATAGCAATAGAATGTTCACCTGATCCTTAATTTCTGTAGCTTGAATCTGTCTCTTCCTGTGACCAACCCCTGCTGCCAGTGAAAACAGACTTCCCCTGCATAATTTTAAATATCTACATTAAATCTCTCCTTGACCTTAAGCAAAGTACCTCCAAAGCTGAAAAAGTGAAAATGAAAGACAAAATGCTGTAAACCTTTTGCTTATCTGTGGAGTAACTGTACACTTGGAGAGAGAAAATCAAGCTAATGTTTACATTTGTCTGTGTGAAAGAGAACAATCCAGATGTAAAACTGACAAAAATTCAAATTCCTTATCAAAATATCATTCTCGACTTCACTTCCCCGAATACTTTGAATTTTGATCTAAAGGATGGAGCCCAGAATTGTTTTCCCAATGGCTGATGAGAGCCATTGGGAAAACAATTCTGGGCTCCATCATATGAATTTTCTATATACAGGCAGGAATGGAGCAGGAAGGAAGCAAGGTGCAAGGTTAAAAATGAGACATTTAAAATCAGGATCCTGACTTGCACCTTCAAGGTCCCGTGTAGCGATACGTTAGAGACACAAGAGACAACGCGACAAGAGGCTGCTGGAATCTGGAGCAAATAAAAAAACAAAATGCGGGAGGAAATCAGTGGGTCGGGTATCGTTCTCAATCCCTTTGCCTCCATGTATGCTGCTTGGCCCGCTGGCAGAGTTCCCCCAGCAGTTTGTTTCACGCTGGTGAGATCTAAGGTTATGCAACAATTGTGTAAGCAACTAGCATTTCTTGGGCAGAGGGTTTGTTAAGATGTTCATTGGCCACACTGCAAGCTTGTAATTCAGAAAACTCTTCAGATTCTGGACTAGTTCCTGAGGATTGGAGGGTAGCTAATGTAACGCCACTTTTTAAAAAAGGAGGGGGAGAGAAACCGAGGAATTATAGACTGGTTAGCCTGACATCAGTGGTGGGGAAAATGCTAGAGTCAGTTATCAAAGATGCAATAACAGCACATTTGGAAAGCGGTGAAATCATCGGACAAAGTCAGCATTGATTTGTGAAAGGAAAATCATGTCTGACGAATCTCATAGAATTTTTTGAGGATGTAACTGGTAGAGTGGATAGGGGAGAACCAGTGGATGTGGTATATTTGGATTTTCAAAAGGCTTTTGACAAGGTCCCACACAAGAGATTAGTGTGCAAACTTAAAGCACACGGTATTGGGGGTAAGGTATTGATGTGGATAGAGAATTGGTTGGCAGACAGGAAGCAAAGAGTGGGAATAAACGGGACCTTTTCAGGATGGCAGGCGGTAACTAGTGGGGTACCGCAAGGCTCAGTGCTAGGACCCCAGTTGTTTACAATATATATTAATGACTTGGATGAGGGAATTAAATGCAGCACTTCCAAGTTTGCGGATGACATGAAGCTGGGTGGCAGTGTTAGCTGTGAGGAGGATGCTAAGAGGATGCAGGGTGACTTGGATAGGTTAGGTGAGTGGGCAAATTCATGGCAGATGCAATTTAATGTGGATAAATGTGAGGTTATCCACTTTGGTGGCAGGAACAGGAAAACAGGTTATTATCTGAATGGTGGCCGATTTGGAAAAGGGGAGGTGCAACGAGACCTGGGTGTCATTATACACCAGTCATTGAAAGTGGGCATGCAGGTACAGCAGGCGGTGAAAAAGGCAAATGGTATGCTGGCATTCATAGCAAGAGGATTCGAGTACAGGAGCAGGGAGGTATTACTGCAGTTGTACAAGGCCTTGGTGAGACCACACCTGGAGTATTGTGTGCAGTTTTGGTCCCCTAATCTGAGGAAAGACATCCTTGCCATGGAGGGAGTACAAAGAAGGTTCACCAGATTGATTCCTGGGATGGCAGAACTTTCATATGATGAAAGACTGGATTGACTAGGCATATACTCATTGGAATTTAGAAGATTGAGGGGGGATCTGATTGAAACATATAAAATCCTAAAGGGATTGGACAGGCTAGATGCAGAAAGATTGTTCCCGATGTTGGGGAAGTCTAGAATGAGGGGTCACAGTTTGAGAATAAAGGGGAAGCCTTTTAGGACCGAGATTAGGAAAAACTTCTTCACACAGAGTGGTGAATCTGTGGAATTCTCTGCCACAGGAAACAGTTGAGGCCAGTTCATTGGCTATACTTAAGAGGGAGTTAGATATGGCCCTTGTGGCTAAAGGGATCGGGGGTATGGGGGGAAGGCTGGTACAGGGTTCTGAGTTGGATGATCAGCCATGATCATACTGAGTGGCGGAGCATGCTCGAAGGGCCGAATGGCCTACTCCTGCACCTATTTTCTATGTTTCTAAATAACCTAATTATGTGATTTGTGAAGAATTCACTGAATGTGACAAGGGACATATTCAAAGTAGGAACAGCTACTGAGTGGGGAATTATGTAACATGGTGTCTCAAATGAGGCTGAATATTTATAATGACTGTACTTGTGGTTTTGTTTGTAAAACTGACTTGCTCTCAAGAATCAATTTCCCCCGGGATGAATAAAGTATGACTATGAACCATGACTATGACTATGAATCATATTAGGAGACAGGTATGCGATAGGGCTTTAAAGAGACAGATTATAGGATCATCTTGTTGGAACTGTGTATGTTGCTAACAGATAGAAATAGCCCTTTGAGATAGCGCACACTGGATGCATGGGTGGTGTGAGTGGAAACCACAGACTTTGATTTTACCTGTGGGCCGTACACTATTGACCCACAAGTTGGAGCATGGAGGAGATAAAGCCACTTCAGTAGCTGGACTTAGAGGCAAGCAATTAGTCAAATAAGCAAAAGCGATGTGAGCAAGATTTTTCTCTCTTGGGCAGGTTTTCTGATGACTAGTAATGAGCAGGAATGAAAAAATGGAGATCTTATTATACTCAGACTGTCACTAAGATAGAGAACTTCCGTCAACAGTCAGGACTCCCATTGAGGCACTGGATAAGGTGCTCAAAGCATTTCAACTTTATTGCAGTCTTCATGCAACAAAATGATTGGCAGATCCAAGTATGTCAGGAGATGCCCAGTAAACAGGGAGAAATTCAACACATATTTGATTGAAACAAAGTTACTGGCTGCAAACTGTGACTCTGCAAATCAGAGGGATTCATTGTTCTGTGAAGAGATTAAATACAAACTTTGAAATGCAAGAGTGAGTGAGTATCCATTGATTTAGACCAGGAAAATCTGTGTTAATGCTGAGCTGATGGGTCAGATCACGAACATTAGAAAATCTACAGATGCTGGAAATCCAAGCAAAACACACAAAATGCTGGAGGAACTCAGCTGGCCAGGCAGCGTCTATGGAAAAGAGTAAACTGTCGAAAATTTGGACTGAAACCCTTCATCAGGGTCATTGTGATAAAGTTTGCAGATGATACGAAGATAGGTGAAAGGGTAGGTAGTGCTGAGGAAGTAATGCGATTGCAACAGAACTTAGACAAATTGGAAGAATGGGCAAAAAAGTGGCAGATGGAATACAGTGTTGGGAAATATATGATGACGCATCTTGGTAAAAGGAACAATAGTGCGGATTATTATCTAAATGGGAAGAAATTTCAAACATGAGAGGTGCAGAGGGATGTAGGAGTCATGCAAGACTCCCAGAAAGTTAATTTGCAGGTTGAGTCTGTGGTAAAGAGAGCAATGCAATGTTGGCGATTATTTGAAGAGAAATAGAATATAAAAGCAAGGAGATAATGCTGAGCCATTATCAGACACTAGTCAGGCCACACTTAGAGTATTGTCAACAGTTTTTGGCCCCATATCTCAGAAAGGATGTGTTTTCATTGAAGAGAGTCCAGAGGAGGTTCAACAGGTTGATTCTGGGAATGAAGGGGTTAACATATGAGGAGTGTTTTGGCTTTGGGCCTGTACTCACTGGAATTTAGAAGAATGTGGGGGGATCTCATTGAAATGTACCGAATTTTGAAAGGACTAGATAGGGTGGATGTGGAGAGGATGTTTCCTATGGTGGGGTTATCCAGAACTAGAGGGCACTGCCTCAAAACTCGTGGCATGGGCATCTTTTAGAACAGAGGTAAGGAGGAATATTTTCAGCCAGAAATGAGTAAATCTGTGGGATGCTCTGTCACAGATTGCGGTGGAGGCCAATTCCATGTGTATATTTAAGGCAGAAGTTGATTGTTTCCTGATTGATCAGGGCATCAAAGGAGATGGCGAGAAGGGAGGTGTATGGGTTTGAGTGGGATCCAGGATCAGCCATGATGGGATGGTGGAGCAGACTTGATGGGCTGAATGGCCTAATTCTGCTCCTATGTCTATGATCTTAAGATCTTATCAGGGTGGGCCCTGATGAAGGGTCTCAGTCTGAAACATTGACTGTTTACTCTTTTCTATAGATGCTGTCTGGCCTGCTGAATTCCTCCAGCATTTTGTATGTTTAGTGGGTCAGATAGATGACAACAGAATTTTTTTCTGAATCATTCAAACATATCCAGCAAAGGAAAGAAGAGCAACAATGCATATCATGGGAGTATTGTGGAAAATGACATGAACGGCAGAAGGAGATATGCCCAGCTGGTGAGGAAAAATGTCACAAATGCAAACAGATATGCAGAGGGAAGAAGTCCAGCAGCAAGCAGAGGAGTATGAGCAACAGGTCAAGGTCAGTTCACAATATCACATGGTGATCAGAGTGCCATTGAAATCTCTAAGGGGGTGTTTAAAGAGTGTAAAATGTCATGGCACTGAACTCAGGCATAGGGAAAGGGAACAAGAGAGAGTAGAAGGTATCAAACACAGAAGATATGGAAGAATATAGTTCTATGTACACTATGCTAAAACATGTAACTCACTCCTAAGAAATTTCTTGAGAAGTTTCCAGAGGTAAATAAAAATGCTAAAAATGTACAACACTACAACTATGGTACAATATTTGGTGACAGAGTGGTATAGGAAGCAGAGTTGCTGCTTCACAGAGCAGAGACTTGGATTCAATACTGACTTTGCATGGAGACAGTTTTGGCATCATCCAGTACCTTTCTTAATTTGCTTTCAGTTGACTATTTTGCATCAGTCTTCACTGTAGAAGATGCTAGTGGTATGCCAGAGGTTCAAGAGTGTTGGTGGCAGAATTGAGTGCAGTTGCTATTACTGGGTGCTTGAGAACTAAAAGATTTGAAGGTAGATAAATCACCTGATCCAGATGGACTACTCCCCAGGGTTCTGAAAGAGATAGCTGAAGAGATTGCGGAGGCATTAGTGATGATCTTTCAAGAATCACTAGGTTCTGGCAGGGTTTGGAGGACTGAAAAATTGCAAATATTACTCCACTCTTCAAGAAAGGAGGGAGGCACAAGAAAGGAAAGTATAGACCAGTTAGCCTGACCTCAGTGATTGGGAAGATGTTGGAGTCAATTATGAAGGATGAGGTTTCAGGGTACTTGGAGGTACATGATAAAATAGGCCAAAATCAGCATGGTTTCCTTAAGGGGAAATCTTGTCTAACAAATCTGTTGGAATTCTTTGAGGAAATAACAAGCAGGATAGACAAGGGAGAATCGGTGGATATTGTGTACTTGGATTTTCAGAAGGCTTTTGACAAGGTGCTGTACATTCAGATGCTTAACAAGTTAAGGGCCATGGTATTATAGCAAAGATACTAGCATGGATAGAGCATTGTCTGAATGGCAGGAGGCAAAGTGTGGGAATAAAGGGAATTTTTTTCAGAATGGCTGTTGATGATTAGTGGTGTTCCACAAAGGTCAGTGTTGGGAACTCTTCTGTTTATATTGTATGATGGAATTGATGGCTTTGTGGCCAGGTTTGCAATTGATACAAAGATAGGTGGAGGGGCAGGTAGTGCTGAGGAAGCAAGAAGGCTGTAAAAGAACTTAGACAAATTAGGAGAATGGACAAAAAAGTGACAGATGGAATACAGAGTCAAGAAGTGTATGATCATGCACTTTGATAGAAGGAATAACAGGGTAGACTATTTTCTAACCAGGGAGAAAATACAAAAATCTGAGGTGCAAAGGGACTTGGGAGTCCTCATGCAGGATTCCTTAAAGGTTAACTTATAGGTTGTGTCAGTGGTGAGGAAGACAAACATAATGTTAGCATTGATTTTGAGAAGACTAGAATATAGAAGGAAGTATGTAATGTTGAGGCTTTATAAAGCATTGGTCAGGTGGCACTTGGAGTATTGTGAGCATTTCTGGGCCTGTTATCTAAGAATGTGCAGACATTGGAGAGAGGTTCAAAGGAGGTTCAAAAAAATGATTCTGGGAATGAAAGACATCTTATGAAGAGCGATTGATGGCTCTAAACCTGTACTCGCTGGAACTTAGAAGAGTGAGGGGTGATCTCATTGAAAGGCCTAAATCAAAGTGGATGAAGGGTTTATTATGGGAGAGACTAGGACCAGAGGGCACAACCTCAGAATACTGGGATGTCCATTTAGAATGGAGATGAAGAAGATTTTCTTTAGCCAGAAGGTGAAGAATCTGTAGAATTCATTGCCACAGGTGGTTATGGGGAGGCTAGGTCATTGGCAATATTTAAGGTGGAGGTTGATAGATTCTTGAGAAATCAGGGTGTGAAAGGTTACAGGGAGAAGGTAGGAGAATGGGGTTGAAAGGGAAATGGATCAGCCATGATCAAGTGGCAGAACAGACTTGGTGGGCTGATCGTAAACACAAAATACTCCGCAGATGCTGGGATCAAAGCAACACTCACAACATGCTGGAGGAACTCAGCGGGTCGGGCAGCATCTGTGGAAATGATCAGTCAACATTTCGGGCTGGAACCCTTTGTCAGGACTGAAGAGGGAAGGGGCAGAGGCCCTATAAAGAAGGTGGGGGGAGGGTGGAAAGGAGAAGGCTGGTAGGTGCCAGGTGAAAAACCAGTAAAGGGAAAGATAAAGGGGTGGGGGAGGGGAAGCAGGGAGGGGATAGGCAGGATGTTGGGGCCATCTATTGCATTCGGTGCTCCCGGTGCGGCCTCCTCTACATCGGTGAGACCCAACACAGATTTGGGGACCGCTTCGTTTCCCTATCCCTATCTGTCCCCTCCCCCAGCTGCCTATCACCTCCCTCATGGTTCCGCCTCCTTCTACTACCCATTGTGCTTTCCCCTATTCTTTCCTCAACTTTCCTGCCTATCACCTCCCTGCTCCCCCTCCCCCACCCCTTTATCTTTCCTCTTACTGGTTTTTCACCTGGAACCTACCAGCCTTCTCCTTCCCACCCTCCCCCTACCTTCTTTATAGGGCCTCTGCCCCTTCCCCCTACAGTCCTGATGAAGGGCTCTGACCTGAAGCGTTGACTGGTCGTTTCCACGGATGCTGCCTGACCTGCTGAGTTCCTCCAGCGTGTTGTGAGTGGCTGAATAGCCCAATTCTGCTCCTGTGTCTTGTGATCTTTATGGACTCTATTACAGGGGATGTTGTGGATGGATCTCTCATCAATTTGTAATTGTCTCTGCCAATCATGCCACCACAATGATGACTCTTCTGATTTTGCCACATACATGCACAATGTGGTTTCTTGGTTGTTGTACTTCACTGTCATGAATTTCATTCCTACAGGAGTTATCTGTTCTCCAGTGTGTTCTTAGTTGGATATCAGCAAACTTCAGTTTAATATATTGGAAATGCCATTCAAATTCATTTTGTGGAATGACTGAAACAGTGAAACCAATGCCCAATTCCATTTTAAATAATTTACTGTTCACTTTTACTGTAAGACATACTGCTGCCCTTTGCTTGTTTCACACTTAAATCTAAAGGCTACTCAGTCCTCTGTCACTTCCATCATTATCAGATTTTTCATTAACAGCATGCAGATCAGTACTGTTCTTGAAACTGCAGCTTGTTGCTTCAGCTTTTTCTCTTCCCTATGCAGCCCATTCAGTTTTGTCTGTACAACATGCTCTTTGTATATATCCTACTTTGTTGCATTTTATGCAAGTTTCACCTTTAACCCTGTATTGGTCTGGTGTATGTGAACTCCTGCCCCAACAGCAATCAATTTGTTTAGCCAGGCAGGTTTCTGTTTAGACGTTACAATTTTGTTCACACTCACTTTCATGGCTACTGTTTCTATTGATATTGCAATTTCAACTGCTCTTTTAAATATAAGTTGTGCTTCCGTTGGGAGCTGCTTTTGAATGTTTTGTTGTAAGATTTACAAACTAAATTATCTCTCAGTGCATCACCAAGCCCATTACCAAACTGGCAATGCTCGGTCAATCTCTTCAATTCAGCTACACATGCTGAAATGGATAGCACTGCTTTTTGATTTCCCTTATCAGACCTAAAGTATTCTGCAATCAGCAATGGTTTGAGTTCTAAATGTTCCTGGATGCTTTCACAATATCAGCAAAGCTCATTTCTGCTGGTTTGGTTGGAGCAGTCAAACTCTTAAGCAAACTGTACGCCTTTACATCCAATGTACTCAGCAAAATTGGCACTCGCTTCTCCTTTGCTTTAAAGTACTGCCCAATCCATTCTGTATATAAAATCCAGCTATCTGTTGTGTAGTCAAACATGTCAATCTTTCTGAAGCAGCCAGCCATTTCTGTTCTTTTCTTAATGATTATTGTCACCTGGTACTCACTGTTTAAACAACCCGTGAATTCTTCATTTTTCTGCCTTTTTTTTAGACTTAATTGTATCTTCCCTTTTGAAGAACTCATGCTGAGCTTGCCTTTTTGTTAACTTCAACATCTTGCTGCATTTCCACAGGTAGATAGTCATCTCTGGTTCGTTTTAAAAATACCTCGTCACTACTATTATGCTTTGTTACACCAAAACATAAAACTAATCAGAAGAAAACAAATGAGTCTCATATGAGATTAACTTCATTTTTTACTTTAAGTGAAGTGCACAATAATTCCTGGTACTGTTGTGATGCATGCAATTCACTTAATTTTGTATAGAACCTGTAGTTAATTATTTAAACAAACAAGAATGCATAATCAACAACATATTTACAAGTTTTCTCAAATATTACTAAAGTAATAAATACACAACAAGGTGGTGGGTTAAAGATCTAGTTTCTCCGCAGTCCATCCTGGTGACTGTGTTGAAGCAAATTCCTTCCCCATCTGAATAACTGAGCTAAGAGAGATGTCTTTTGCGTTAACATTTTCTCTCTCTTGGAGGAAGATACACATGATGCTGGGCATTTTATAACTGGCATGGTGGGCAATCTGTAAACACTGGCTCAATTGCTATGACCTCTTTCAGGCTTAATGGAATTCTTCATCAGTAGTGAAATATTAGATGGCGTCTGAAGGATATCCATGGGTACGCAGTCAACAGCTTACAGCCAAGTGTACAACTACTCTGATTCAATGACAGAGAAGAGCTGATGTGATAATCAGCCTCAGCAAAGGGTCCTGGAGCAGCTTTCATGCAAGGCATCCAACCAATATTGTGCACAAACAGAGCTCTGACAGAATCTAAGACATGCTAAGCCCAAATCACAAAGGAGCTATTGGCCGTGACTTTTGGCCTTGAGATGTTGCAGTGCTATTATGGGAGATATGTACATATGCAAATTGATTCCAAACCCCCTGAAGTGTTTGTAATAAAGAATTCCAGTAAGACCCCAAGAGCCTATAGCAGCTGACTGAGTGCTTGCAGATATACACACAGATTGTCCACCATCCCGGCAGGAAGAGGCATAGTACAGATGCATGACAGCGTGTGTGTTTTCCTGCGGGAGAGACAGATTGTGGACACACAGGAATAGAGCGAAAGGACCTGCAGAGTCAGTTATGGAGTTCAGCAAAGCCTATCACTTGACTGACAGCTGGAAGAATAGCTTGTAGTCATTGCAAGTGGATGGCCAGTGCAACAGTCCTGACTCATACTTGCACATATGAGATGAGCTCAGCAACTCTGGCAGATTACTCCTTAGAGCTGAAAATCTGCCAGCATCATAACCAAGAGGAGGGAAATGCCAAAGCACACATAACTGGAGAGTACATCTGAGGAAATTTTGTCAGATTCTGAAAGGACCAGGAATGAATGCAGAAGTTAAAATCTTCGAACGAAAGGTATGATGTGTTGAGAGTTATGGAGGCAAGGAACCAATTGCTTGGCAAGAGATGTCTGATGGTACCTGAATGAGTGGTTCCTCCATGCCATGGCTGAGACTATAAAAAACCAAGGGCAATCGATACTTCCTGGGAACCGACTACTTCAATTCAACCACATCTTCAGCAGCTGTTGACAAACTGAAGGCTTAAGTTGATAGGTACGATCATCAGCCAATGGCACACATTTTGCCACAGATGAATTTGAAAATTTTGACATGAAATAGGAATTAACTCACCAAAAATCATGATTACAATATTCACAGTTCAGTGGAAAGTTGGAGAATACCATAGGACCGGCCTGGTCACTTTGTAAAAAGGCAAAAGCAGCTTGTAATGATGCTTGCCACAATATTTGACAGTAGGTTGACACCAGGGCTCACTTCCAGCACAATCCAGAGACAGTTAAACTGTTGGACCAGAACCACATTCCAATTTCAAAGTGGCAAAACCAAAATCCCATATGGGATAATAAGGGGATGTCAGCTACGGAAATGTCTCCTCTTAAATCAGGTGAGATCAAGAGAATCCAACCAAGCCAACAGCAAGAGAGATGGAAGAAGGTAACAGCCATCAGGTAGTTGATACAACATATAATTTATGAGGTGAAGACTGAGCAAGGTGCTACCACAGGTGCAGATGTCATCTGAGGAAGACCGCAAAAGATGTTTGAGGGACAGAAAGCGACGCTGAATTAAAAGAGGAAGCTGCTTAACACTTGCCACAGAAGAACATCATAACTCAACTGGGTCTCAAATATACATCAACTAGGAATCTGACATACTTTGTGCTGAGGAGAAAAGGAATAAAGCTGTTGGATCAGACACTTATCTTCAATGCTATGCTTAAAGTACAGCAGTTGCTGTTAAGAAATACTTTAAATTGCATGGCCATTAATACACTAAAGTTTTTGGATTTACCAGAGAGGTGGGAGTACTGAATCTTCGTTGAATCATATGGTGAAATAATAAACACTCTTCCATGAATATAAAAAGCAAGATGCAAGGGATGTTGTGCCATTTATTGCCACCTCCTGGTAAAACAAATGGTTCAAATGTTCAAATGGTTCTATTTATTAATGGAGAATGTGTACAGTATATAACCTGAAATACTTGTCTTCACAGACATCCATAAAAAACAGAAGAACCCCAAAGCCCCCCTCCCCTCGGTCATGAAAGCAGCAGCAGAAATATGCAACCTCTCCCCTGCCCGTTTCAGCAAAAAGTGTCTGCGCCCACCACCCTCCAAGTAACAGCAAAGCACCCAAAGAGAGACCATGATCTGCAGTCATCAAAAACTATTGCTTACCCAGCAGTTCGACATGTCACAGGCTCTTTCATTCACTAACAAGGCACAAGAGATATCACCCACTTTCACTGCAAAAGTGAGACTGAAAGTAGCTGTTACTATATTGCAGTCTGCAGCGTTTCCTATTGTAAGTTCTAAGTATTAAGAGATCATAGGGTAGAGCAAAGATGGAGGACAGCAACATTGCAGGCTTGTAGGTAGCTCAGCTCTCGACCTGTCACCAAGAATCCTCAGAATATGTTCATGAGTACTTTACTTAAACAAAGGATAGCTACTGGTACAACATATAGAAAGCATTATTTGCATCTTCTGGTTATGTGGCGTAACTTCATACTGTTCTCAAAATTTAATCAATAAATTTGAATGGAGGAGGAGAAGCAGCTTGCGCGGCCACTCTGGTGAATGATATCTATAATCTGTCAAGTAGGGTGCCCTGCACAATCCTGATTTGATGGAGGCGGACGTGAGAGAACAGAGGAACGTCTGGAGAAACTTCTTAAATGCTTCCTTTGGGGGGGTGGGGGCGTGGATTCTAGGACCAGAAGGCACGGCCTCAAAATAGAGATATTTCCATTTTGAACAGAATGAGAAGGAATTCCTTGAGGCAGAGGGTAGTAAACCTATGGAATTCATTGCCACAGGCAGCTGTGGAGACCTGGTCACTGGGTACGTTTAAGGTCTAGGTTGATTAGTCAGGGTGTGAAAGGTTATGGGGAGAAGGCAGGAGAATTGGTCTAAGAGGGCAATGGATCAGCTGTGATCAGACAGTGGGGCAGAATAGATGGCCTAATTCTGTTCCTATGCCTTGTGGTCTATGGTCTCAAAGGTTTCAAAGGTACATTTAATATCAGAGAACATAGAATAGTACAGCACAGTACAGGCCGTTCGGCCCACAATGTTGTGCCGACCCTTAAACCCTGCCTCCCATATAAGCCCCCACCTTAGATTCCCCCATATACCTGTCTAGTAGTCTCTTAAACTTCACTAGTGTATCTGCCTCCACCACTGACTCAGGCAGTGCATTCCACACACCAACCACTCTCTGAGTAAAAAACCTTCCTCTAATATCCCCCTTGAACTTCCCACCCATTACCTTAAAGCCATGTCCTCTTGTATTGAGCAGTGGTGCCCTGGGGAAGAGGCGCTGGCTATCCACTCTATCTATTCCTCTTATTATTTTGTACACCTCTATAATGACTCCTCTCATCCTCCTTCTTTTGAGCCCTAGCTCCCTTAATCTCTGATCATAATGCATACTTTCTAAACCAGGCAGCATCCTGGTAAATCTCCTCTGTACCCTTTCCAATGCTTCCACATTCTTCCTACAGTGAGGTGACCAGAACTGGACACAGTACTCCAAGTGTGGCCTAACCAGAGTTTTATAGAGCTGCATCATTACATCACGACTCTTAAACTCTATCCCTCGACTTATGAAAGCTAATACCCCAAAAGCTTTCTTAACTACCCTATCCACCTGTGAGGCAACTTTCAGGGATCTGTGGACATGTACCCCGAGATCCCTCTGCTCCTCCACACTACCAAGTATCCTGCCATTTACTTTATACTCTGCCTTGGAGTTTGTCCTTCCAAAGTGTACCACCTCACACTTCTCCGGGTTGAACTCCATCTGCCACTTCTCAGCCCACTTCTGCATCCTATCAATGTCTCTCTGCAATCTTTGACAATCCTCTACATTATCTACAACACCACCAACCTTTGTGTCATCTGCAAACTTGCCAACCCACCCTTCTACCCCCACAACCAGGTCATTAATAAAAATCACGAAAAGTAGAGGTCCCAGAACAGATCAGTGTGGGACACCACTAGTCACAATCCTCCAATCTGAGTGTACTCCCTCCACCACCACCCTCTGCCTTCTGCAGGCAAGCCAATTCTGAATCCACCTGGCCAAACTTCCCTGGATCCCATGCCTTCTAACTTTCTGAATAAGCCTACCGTGTGGAACCTTGTCAAATGCCTTACTAAAATCCATATAGATCACATCCACTGCACTACCCTCATCTATATGCCTGGTCACCTCCTCAAAGAACTCTATCAGGCTTGTTAGACACGATCTGCCCTTCACAAAGCCATGCTGACTGTCCCTGATCAGATCATGATTCTCTAAATGCCTATAGATCCTATCTCTAAGAATCTTTTTCAACAGCTTTCCCACCACAGACATAAGGCTCACTGGTCTATAATTACCCGGACTATCCCTACTACCTTTTTTGAACAAGGGAACAATATTCGCCTCCCTCCAATCCTCCGGTACCATCCCCGTGGACAACGAGGATATAAAGGTCCTAGCCAGAGGCTCAGCAATCTCTTCCTTTGCCTCATGGAGCAGCCTGGGGAATATTCCGTCAGGACCCGGGGACTTATCTGTCCTAATGTATTTTAACAACTCCAACACCTCCTCTCCCTTAATATCAACATGCTCCAGAAAATAAACCTCACTCATATTGTCCTCACCATCATCAAGTTCCCTCTCATTGGTGAATACTGAAGAGAAGTATTCATTGAGGACCTCATTCACTTCCACAGCCTCCAGGCACATCTTCCCACCCTTATCTCTAATCGGTCCTACCTTCACTCCTGTCATCCTTTTTTTCGTCACATAATTGAAGAATGCCTTGGGGTTTTCCTTTACCCTACTTGCCAAGGCCTTCTCATGCCCCCTTCTTGCTCTTCTCAGCCCCTTCTTAAGCTCCTTTCTTGCTTCCCTATATTCCTCAATAGAACCATCTGATCCTTGCTTCCTAAACCTCATGTATGCTGCCTTCTTCCACCTGACTAGATTTTCCACCTCACTTGTCACCCATGGTTCCTTCACCCTACCATTCTTTATCTTCCTCACCGGGACAAATTTATCCCTTACATCCCACAAGAGATCTCTAAACATCGACCACATGTCCATAGTACATTTCCCTGCAAAAACATCATCCCAATTCACACCCGCAAGTTCTAGCCTTATAGCCTCATAATTTGCCTTTCCCCAATTAAAAATTTTCCTGTCCTCTTTGATCCTATCCTTTTCCATGATAATTATAAAGGCCAGGGAGCGGTGGTCACTGTCCCTCAGATACTCACCCACTGAGAGATCTGTGACCTGACCCAGTTCATTACCTAGTACTGGATCTAGTATGGCTTTCCCCCTGGTCGGCCTGTCCACATACTGTGACAGGAATCCATCCTGGACACACTTAACAAATTCTGCCCCATCTAAACCCTTGGAACTAATCAGGTGCAAATCAATATTAGGGAAGTTAAAGTCACCCATGATAACAACCCTGTTATTTTTGCACCTTTCCAAAATCTGCGTCCCAATCTGCTTCTCTGTATCTCTGCTGCTACCAGGGGGCCTATAGAATACCCCTAGTAGAGTAACTGCTCCCTTCCTGTTCCTGACTTCCACCCATATTGACTCAAAAGAGGATCCTGCTACATTACCCACCCTTTCTGTAGCTGTAATAGTATCCCTGACCAGTAATGTTACCCCTCCTCCCCTTTTCCCGCCCTCTCTATCCCTTTTAAAGCACTGAAATCCAAGAATATTGAGAATCCATTCCTGCCCTGGTGCCAGCCAGGTCTCTGTAATGGCCACTATATCATAATTCCATGTATGTATCCAAGCTCTCAGTTCATCACCTTTGTTCCTGATGCTTCTTGCATTGAGGTACACACATTTCAGCCCTTTTACCTTACTGTCTTTACACCGTAAAGACAGAAATGTATGCAAAATACATCCTGAAATACTTTTTCTTTGCAACCATCCACGAAAACAGTGCCCCAAAGAATGAATGACAGTTAAATGTTAGAACCCCCAAAGTACCCCCAGCTTCCCTCCCTCCAGCACGTAACCAGCAGCAAAGCAATGATCCCCCTCCCCCCATCAGCAAAAAAAATCAGTACCCACCACGGGGCACTCAAGCGTGCAGCAAAGCAACAGCAAAGACACAGACTTGCAGTACCCCAAAGACTACTCGTTCACCCGGTAATCAACTTTCCACAGGCTCTCTCTCTCTCTAATAAGGGGGAAAGCGGTATCTCTGTTTCACAGTGAGAGGCGAAACATAACAAACAACTTGCTGGTTTAAGATGTTAACAGTCTGTTGTGTGGCTTTTTCTGAGCTCTGTGCCCAAAGGTCTCGGGTCTCTGGGCACACAGCCAGAGATATTCTGACTCCCACAGCACACTGATTTCCTGCCGGGACACCGACCTTTGATCCGCCCGTCTCCAGAGTCATGAGATCCCGGGCCTCTGAAGGCATGTTAAGCTCTTAGGCTGCATCCTTGGCATGTCTGATAACGGCCAGTCATGAAACCCCAAGAGCAGGTCCCATTCCCACAAAGAACTGACGTCAGCATGTAACTCCAGGTCAGGGTCTTCAAAAGAACCCTGAAAAGGAAAAATAGAGAGAATAAAGAAGGAAATAGAGCTGTTTCCGAAGATACAAGCAAAGGAGTCGTCATTTTGTGCCATCATAACTAAGCTCTGCCCTCTTCCTCATAATTAAGATCTCAATATATGTTTCATTTAAATTCGAATTTAGAGGGTTCCCTGGTCTCCCTCCCCTAAGTGTGACTAACAGCACCGGGTTGATGTGTGCTGTCATTTCTCCATGGAAAACAGTTAAATGCTCTTTTTAGTCGGAATCAGGTGTAAATCGCAAATACTCAGTAAATTAGGTATCCTTAGTCAGCACCTTCCAAACTGACAACCTCAAAGGTCACGTGCAGCAAAAACTGGAGGACTCCGCCACTTGGAATTTGCCTTACAAGCCACATGCTATCCTGACTTAGAAATATTCCACCATTCCTTCACTGTTACTGGGTCAAAGTTCTGGAACTCTCTGCTGAATGACATTGTGGGTGCAGCAGTTCAACAAGACACCCGAACTCAGGCAACTAAGAAGGTCCTCTTAAGTCTTCCTCCGCCTGCAAAAGCCACATTGCTGGAATGAATGGAAAATACAATAATATGCAAAGAGAGAGGAAATGAATTAACATGACAGGTTTCTGCATGTAACATACATAAAAATTGCTGGTGAACACAGCAGGTCAGGCATCTCTAGAAAGAGGTACAGTTGACATTTCGGGCCGAGACCCTTCGTCAGGACTAACTAAAAGAAGAGCTAGTAAGAGATGTGAAAGTAGGAGGGGGAGGGGGAGGCCAGAAATGATAGGAGAAGGCAGGAGGGGGAGGGATGAAGCTAAGAGCTGGACAGTTCATTGGCAAAAGGGATATGAGAGGATCATGGGACGGGAGGCCTAGGGAGAAAGAAAGGGGCAGGGGAAGCCCAGCGGATGGGCAAGGAATATAGTGAGAGGGACAGAGGAAGAAAAAGGAGAGAGAGAGAGAGAGAGAGAGAGAGAGAGAGAGAGAGAGAGAGAAAATAAATAAATAAATAAATAAATAATGGCTGGGGTACAAAGGGGAGGTGGGGCATTAACAGAAGTTAGAGAAGTCAATGTTCATGCCATCAGGTTGGAGGCTACCGAGACAGAATATAAGGTGTTGTTCCTCCAACGTGATGGCATGATCATTGACTTCTCTAACTTCCGTTAATGCCCCAGCGTACCCCTCTGTTATTAATTTATTTATTCTCTCTCCTTCTGTCCCTCTCACTATAATTCTTGCCCATCCTCTGGGCTTCCCCCCCACCTTTCTTTCTCCCTAGGCCTCCCATCCCATGATCCTCTTGTATCCCTTTTGCCAATCAACTTTCCAGCTCAAAGCTGTATCCCTCCCTCTCCTGTCTTCTCCTATCATTTCTGATCTGCCCCTCCCCATCTCTCTTTCAAATCTCTTACTATCTCTTCTTTCAGTTAGTCCTGACGAAGGGTCTCGGCCCAAAACATCGACAGTACCTCTTCCTAGAGATGCTGCCTGGCCTGCTGTGTTCACCAGCAATTTTTATGTATGTTGCTTGAAATTCCAGCATCTGTAGATTTCCTCGTGTTTGAGGTTTCTGCATGTTCAAGGTCTGATTCTGCACTCATTTTAGGTGGCTGTGTCTTTTATGATCTAGGGCCTTCAGTGTTTCTGCCTAACTGGGACACAAGTCATCAGAGTATCTCAAGCAGTGAAATTTTGATGCTCTCATTTTACTTTGAACAGGACAGAAATAAATGAAGAAAATCTGATAATCTTCAAGCAATCTGTGTGAAATTGGGTTTTAGTGCAAGCAAAATGAAAAACTGTTGAGCAAATAGTTTTTCAATGTTATAGGCAGTCATCAACAACACAAATTTGCATTTATATAGGACCTTTAAGCTAGTAAAACATCCCAAGGGGTTTCACAAGTGCTTTGTCAGATGAAAATTAATATCTCTATTCAATCAGGTATTAAATCTTCAGCAGATTCAATTACGTCATTCAGAAGTTAACTGGATAAGTTCTTGAATGCTGAAAGCTTATGGGGGTATGGGAAGATGGTGGGGATGTGGGCTTAGCTCTCCTCTGGAAGTGCAAACATTCCAAGTTTAGGACAAGTAACCCTGAATGAAGGAACTTGGTAAATGTTGAATCATAACACAGCATCATCAGGAAATATGGCAGATCTGAAATCTACTGGCCTTTGATCATGGTGCATGAGTAGGAGTCAGTCTAGCAGGAACCACCTCCTGCCTGCTGGCCTGATCTGGTCAGCTAGCCTTTCTGCCATTCCAGTGTCTGCTGATGATGACAGCCAATTGCTCTCTTATGTGGCCCAGAAAGCCATTCAGTTTAATAAAGTGCTATATTGGAGTGATTCAGGAAGGCAGTCCACCATCACCTTGACAGGGCAAAGAGAATGAACACAAAATGTTATCCTAATCTAGAACCTGAGAGTGAATTATAACATTTAAAACTTGGCATCAATTGAAAGAGAGGAAATCGAGAGGGAAACATACCCTACAAGATAGCTTGCAAAGTGACATTGATCTGGGATGGAGTTACTGCATGCTTAAATCAGCTTTTTTAGACTCTTACTAAACATCAGTAATTGCTGGTGTGACTAAAGCATTTATCTATTCATGGTTGAGCTGTCAAAAATGTCACCCACTGGATTGTTCCAGATGTTAGTACTTGCTCCTGAACGATGGTGCACATGTGTCTCAAGTGTATGTCACTAAATCTCTGTGTCTTCCACCATGGGAGCGGTGACTGCGGAGATGGAGCTCCTGATAGTGCTTGCCCAGGAAGGCTCTGCTGCTTGGAGGAGTCAGGCACCAATAAAGGAGATAACCCCTGCTGTAAATGGAATAGAAGGGAAGAAAAGCATCAAGATGACAAAGAAAAATGGAAAGCCAAGTGAGAAAGGTTTGAATGTAGGCTAAACATATAACTGCTTTTGGCAAATCTAAATTTTAATGTTAATATGTTAATAAGCAATGAGTGGTCATATTGAGAGAAGAGACTAATTTCACCATCTCCTGACATCTTGCTACGTCAAGAGTTGTAGAGCATCATTCCCCAGCTGGATTTCTTTCCCTGCCTTCAAAGCAACTTGCAGCAAACTACATTCTAATAAGGTCTACATTTAAAACCACAGTGTCCTCCTGTGATTCTGAATATCTACCCACTCACACCCCTCAGCCCCATGTACTGACCCTGGGCTGAGAATAAAATCATCCCCCTTGTATCATGGGTACTGTGGCTGGAACTTCCTCTGCTTTGGAAAATATCTTGTCTCTTCTGCTTCCCATTCAAACACATTTGCATTCAATGTTTAAAAAACCTGTATCAAACAACCTGTCATGCAGCATTTTAAATAGTAATGAAATATTCCTTTATATACATATGATTGGTAACTATGGGCCTGGAAATGATTGTATCACAGTAAAGTAAGGACTTAAAGTCACATTGTCAATGGCCCACCTGCTATCCAACATTATATGATTGAAGATTATATTAAAATATACAATGCCTCTCATTTCCTCCTTAAATTAAGGTGCGCAAGGCAAGTTGATTAAAATAAATTTATATTGAACTGTTTATAAGTTACTTCCGTCTATATCCTTGCACTCTGCACATTTTAAGTCCTCTTTGAAGATCTGCCAACAAATTCGGAGAGCATGCTGATGAATTCATTTTAGGCTTTGACCAGTTTTATGAGTGGACCCTAATTCTGCTCAACGTTTTACTTTTAAACTCATGCAGAGGATCACTGAAGTTTAGACTGGCCTGCAAACAATTTATGGTTGGCAATTTGCAATTTTTCTTTTCCAAATTTAGGCCCAATTGTACTGAAGAAAAAAGATGCAACTGAGTGGAAATGATTACTGGCAGTCTGTAATGCCTGGGCTGCATTAAAGATCAAGCCTTGTCTACAGAGAGAACAGGTTCACCTGGAAATGACTGATTAACATGGGTCCTCAGAGGATTGCCCGCTATCTAGTCCATTTAACCAAAAGAACCACAGCCATACATTATTCAGGCACTGCATTCATTTAACAAGGTCTGATTAAAAAGGATGTTAAAATATCTATAGACTGGAATGGATTTCAGACCATTCTAACAAATTTCCCAAGTACTACGATAGCTCAGCATTTTGGTGAGCAAATTGAAATTGAAATGGCTTGCCTGCCCTGTAATCTATTTCCAGCCAGTACCATAGAAGTCGGTAAATGGTACCATGGCAACTATTGAAGTTAGTTCATCTACTGATCAAGCTGCATATTACTGCACTGAGAATTCCTGAGCTGCCTTTGAATTCAAAAAGCTGTAAGGGAGACCTTCTGCAGACTGTAAACATACATTGCAGGGAATCTGTAAGGAATTCAGAAGAATTTTGTTTGCTTAATCATCTTCTGTATGAAATTTAGCAGACATCTAAAATAAAGTGAGACACTATCATTAATCAGCTTGAATGGAGATTATGACACATAGAATTTGAGGACACATTGATGACATTTAACAACCAATCAAATTTCATCACCTTCCTCCATGACAACAGATGCTGACCTTTACAGCTTCCTATTGAGCCTTCATGCGTTACCTGCAGAAATTAACATTAACTGTTCCACACTGCTATTAATGTCACCTGGGAATAGAGATTCATGAATTCATTTATTATACAGACGAGAGACCCATTTTACACTCTAAGCACAGGAGGGTTGCTTCAAAGAGCTGGTATTTTTGGAAGCTGGCTGAACTACCTATGTGGTTGAGGGATGGCTGCAAGCGACAGAATTAGAAATGTCACTGGCCACATTGAAAGACAACTGAGGACATCTTCAAGGAGAAACCTTGAGGCTGAACGTTCATGATTTTCACAGACTGCGTATAACAAAGAACCAAATAGCTGATTGAAATATTTGAAATGAGAAGCATGATGCCAAAAAAGGGTATTAATTTCCGTCTGACATTATCTGCAAAGAACCAGTATAATCTAATTCTTCTCATTATGCCTAACAAGTGGATTAATATTATAATATTAAAGTCTCAAATTTCCTTGAAACCGGCAGCAAAATAAGATTGTAAAAGTGGTGTACTGCTTATTTTCACCACAGGAGGTGTAGGTAATTTTGCTGAACTTCTCTCCAGGCCAAGATTTTATCAATTTTTCTTTATATAGGATATTTTAAAATAGGATAAGGAGTAGAACATCAGACCCCTCAAACCTGTCCCACCATCCTACTTGTTCATGGCTTAATTCAGCTGCCCTCAACTCTCCTCTTCTCTGATAAGTTCGCCATCAATCCCGCTTTCAGGGAACTCTCCATTGAAACCCTGGTCCTCTTCTTAATATAACAACTACTACCACAGCACATAAATGACAAGTGGATCTAAGACTCATGAATTCACAGCAATTCCAAATCGAACTCTCACTTTTTTGGCTCAAGTTCAATATTCTGCTTGCAGCCCAACCTCATTTTCTGTTTTCTTAAGACTGATGTTATTTTCTGGCTTCAGTACAGTTGGACAAATGCTGGCATAACCTTGTGGAAATTTTCATTTAACAGTGGTCTATGATTACACATTAATTAGAGGATTTATCATTTAGTCGCCTATCACATTACATTAAGTCAAAGACTAGTGTGACATCTGCTAAGAATTATGGTGGCCAATATCAGATGGCACGACGAGGATTCAGGAAAGGTCATGTGTTGGCTGTGGCATGAGCTAATTTAAGCAGGGAGATGTTTATCATTGCTATAAACACTGTCCACAATCTTTCAAATACAACAGAGGAGTAAGGAAGTAAAGAAAATGATGCAAGGAAAGGTTTCAGATACCAAGCTGGCACCATTTGAAAGACACAACTTTGGAAGATTGCCATGAAAAACTGAATGGTCACCAGCAGGAAAATAGATTGAGTTACAAGAACTATCATTGGGTAGTACCAATTTTAACTCTTTCTTCCTAAAGCAGATTCCAGTTGTGCTGATCTTAACTCCTCCAAGTCTTCCCTCTGTTGTCTGGTGCAGAAAATGAGAAGGATACTTCTTCCAGCCTCAGTACAACACATCAGTTCCAGTTATGCTATGCATGAAGAGCTCCAGTATAATACTCCTGAGTTGCAGAGGAGTAACAGTAGACCACTGAGTGACAAGAGGTCAATAGAAAATCTTTTGTTTAATGGATTCACCTAGAGCAGGCATATCTTGATGTGCATTGTTGGAGGGAGGGGACAGGAGACTGGGAATTGTGTATAGAAGAGTATTTTTCATTTTCTGGCAGCTCATGAAAAGGAAAAGGTTTTGACAGCTTGCTTCTGCCCAGAGGACTACAGAACTGTTGGGAGTGAGGGAGTGGCTCCAAGGCATCTATTCTCACCTCACTTTGGACACAAGGGATGAGCCTACTGTTTTGTTTACTAAATCAACGCTTCAAGAATTGATTTAGAATTTCCATAGTTCACACAAGTAACAGGAGAGCTTCATGGCTTAATAACAATATATTTATGTCTTATATTAGTCATGGCTGTTGTTAGAGGGCAAGTTGTTCTTTTAAGAACACATACATAGTCTGTGTCCGACCACACACAGCACAGAGGAGGTTTGAGGAGCTAGACATCACACGTTAGCTCTCCCCCACAGGTCCTTTCCACAAGTCGCTCCTTGCGTTCCATACAACATGCCCTTTCTGCAGCAAGACCAAGAGCATTTGAGAGGAACAAGCACAGCTTCCACTGAGTTGACAACTTAACAGTAATAACTAATGTCTGTCTCAGAGTGCATCCCAGAACCCCTAAGGTGTTGACAATGAACTAGGTCAGTTACCAAAACATATCTTTTCACACTTCTTTGTGCATTTCAGTGGGAGATGGGAGATCTCTGCTGCAGATCCAAGGGCAGCACTCGGTAGTGAAGCTGGAAGGGCCATGCAATGAAATCCCACACACCTGTACCCAGGTTGCATGCCTACAGTTCAGTGAGAGGCCGGCTGACTGGCTGTTTTAATTATTATAGTAGTTGCATCCAAAACCCAAATGTCCTTCCATATTCAATTCAATTCAAGTTTAATTGTCATTCAATCATACACGAATACTCATGAATACAGCCAAACAAGACCGTGTTATTCTGGGGTCAAGGTGCAAAACACAGTGCCAACAGTCACACACAGCACAAAACACACATAACATGTATAAGATAGAAAGATACAGCCACTCAGTAAAAGAGACCGAACTCAAGCCATCAAACACTACCGAAATCAGCAGACGCCCACTACAGAGCTTGTTTTCTGCCAATCAAGCACTGGAGGGTGGGGTGTGAGGGTGCAGTACCAACACCAGCCTGGATGCCACACCACACCGCCCCAGGTGGAGCCTACTAGCTCCAACATCTCTCCACTGACGGCTGTAAACAGGCGACACGCAGCTTGGGGCCTAGTCCTTGCTATGACTGAGGCCATGCAGTTCCCCTGCCATCTGCCCCTGCTCTCAGTCAACAAATCAATGAATCGAACTTGCGGCATTCCACATTTACAATGTCCAAAATGGTCTTGTGATCATAAGAAAAGCAATCAAAACATTCACTTGCCATTAGGTTGTAAGCCTCCTTTGACTTCAGCAGCACCATGTTGCATAGCTCCTTCATTTTCTCCACCAGTGAGCAACTCGCTGACTGAGTAGACCTGCAGTTCCTAGTATTCAGAAGGATCTTGTGATCATTAAAAATACGTTTAAGTACAACAGTAGCACCTTTTGGTGACCCCGTAGAAGCTGCTGCGACCGAACCTGCCGCCATATTACTGGAAATTTGTCACCACTTACTAATTTTTCACCCTTAGCAATCATGGGAACTCATCAGAGAGTGCAGTCTCCAAGCAAATGGGTAAATCTCTCCTATTATAGGTAAATATTCATCAGTATTAGAAACACATGAGTAGCTTAGCATGAGGTTCATAAGAAGTATCACTATCAAAAGGATTTTGTCTTCCATGCACGTTATGTGGATCTGAACTCTACTGAATTACAAACAGGAGTGGTGATTGGCTCTATGATTACTTTAGTTTTGAAGTCAATGCTTGCACCTACCTGGGCCCAGCCAAGCAATTAGCAACCCGCTACAGGAAGGGATGAGGTGGTTCATTTACTATTTCGTGGTATTTGGCCAATAAGCTGGCAGAGAAGATCACCCAACCTTTATGGGGCTATCTGATGAGTTTCAAATGTAAATTGCTTCAACAGAAGCTGCAACAGTTTGTTGCACAGTGCCATGTTTGATTGTGCTATACCTTTCTAGCAATCTGCAGCTCAACCTGCTTTATAATCACAGAGTGACTGCTTTATTTTCTGTCAGCTTTTGAGAGCTAGTATACTTGAGACTGATGGATGAATATATCTTGTTCCCTGCTGGATCCCTGTTGGGTATACACGTTCATCTTCCTACCATCATTTATCATTACCAAAGTTTATTTCTTTGCCCCAGACTGGGTTCCCATCTGTGAAACTGACCCCCTACAAAGTCATCATAGCAGCAACCAAATCAACACATTAATAGCAACTTGTGAGAAAATGTTACATAACTGAAAGGCCTTTAATAGACCTTGGCAACCTGGTTGATAAGCAGAGAAAGCAAGATAATGTGTTTCTATCACTCAAAATAGAAAACTGATAAAATAGAAAAAAACATGCTTGTGAATTATGAATTCATGAAGGAATTAGAAACTTCAATTGCATTTACTTTCTCAACATGTGTACATGCAATGCAGAAAGGTACCATGCCAGTACAATAAGCAGTTAAATAGCAAGTACAAGGTTGGTCTTCATGGCTTAGATACAGGAGTAGAAGAACAAGGAAGCTGTGATGCACTGGAATAGCTGAGGACATGCCCAAGCCTAGCTGCAAAAAGAAGAGGGTTGAGCATGGGTCTAGCAACCCAATCTGTACCAATGCGGAGCGACAGAAATGGCAACAGAAGCTCCAAAGGCCTCATCTCTGGGAGAGAAAGATATCTTTGCCGAGAAGATGTATGAAGTTGTGTGGTGAATGTGGAAGCCACAAGGCTGATCAGCTTTTGGTCCGTGACTGAGGACTCTGGCAAGCTGCTGTCGGTGGCCTGTGGCCCATTAGAGGTAATAGGTTTGAGGAGAAGAAGAACAATCGGAATGTTGTGTGCAGTTACGACTTTTATTCCCAAGGAAAATTATGTTGTCATCACTAAATACATTTTTGGGATGAAGGGCTTGTCCTCATTCAGCTCTGCTGTCACAAGGATTGTTAAAAAAAATCCTTCCTAGTAAATGCAATAAGCATATACAGCAGTTCATCTCTGTGTGACAGGAGAACACACATCATAGTACATTAGTCTCTGTTTTATTATTTCATACAGTATTATTGCACATTACTGAACATGGGTAAGTTATTACTGTGTATATTATTAAGCTGTACTTCATAATTAGTTTAGTCTGCACACTGCTAAGTGTGTTTTTAAACGTTGATGCTGTAACGAAAAAAATTCCCGCTCAGGATTAATAAAATACTTATTATTATTTTCATTATTATTAGGAATTTAAATTGAGTAGAATCATCCTGTACCCTTTGAGTTTTGAGAAATGGGATACAAAAATATATCTGCCATGTTTTGGGCTCCTAGAGGCTGAACAGAGTAGATACAGAAGAAAATTCTCTTTTGGTGGATAGTGTAATGGCATGCCCTTGTGGTAACCCCAAGGGCATGTCACTAAACCGTCCGTCAAAGAGAATTTAGAACAGAGATGAGGAGTAGTTTCTCCACAAGGAAAACCAGGCACAGCCATGACCTTATTCTATGACGGATCAATTTTGGAAGCGTAGTTAGATGTTATTCCTATTTTTCATCTTGTCATGTTCGCAGAAGAGATTTCAACATAATGCTGCATAACTCTTAAACAATTCTTCCAAAATTGTAGACCGATATTAGAAGATTCTGCTTTCCTAAGACATGTTACCTCAAAATGCAAGGGAACGCCATGCTTTTGATAATATTGACATGAAGATAATGCCCATTTTTGGTCATTTTGACATGAATTAGTCTTTATGTATCTTATGCTTATTCTCAACAACAAAATAATGAGGAACTCACTTTAGTAGGTATAAGAAAATAGCCATTATAATTTTCCTGTAGTTAAAGGACAAATTTAATATTTCTATCTTTTCCTCCATATTCCTGGATAGCATATAACCTTGTAGTCCAAATGATGAATGCCCTTATAGCATGCACTTTGAGAGTTGTGTAGCATTGGCAATGGCAGCATTAGCTACCCTAACTACTCTTCAAAAGTTAATAGCCAACCAATATCTTCAGATGCTGCAGTTTGTGTGGGTAAGGTGCTCCTGGGATATTGGTGGTTAGGTTTGATATTCAATGATTTTGCTCCAGTGATGTTGAAAGAATGCAATGGATATCTAAGTCAGGAGAGCACATCATTTGAAAGGAAGTGGAATTGTGTGCTGCCCTTGCTCTTTAAGGTGGTAGACATGATCAATTCGAGGCAGTTTCAAAGAAATGCCAATTCGTTCTGAAGTACTTATTTACTTTACTTTTATTTAGGTACAATGCAAAACAGGCCCTCCCATCCCAACGGGCCTCACCGCCCAGCACCTACCTATTTAACCCTAGCCTAGTCACAAGCAATTTACAATGACCAATTAACCTACTAGTCGATACGTCTTTGGAACGTGGGAGGAAACTGGAGCACCCCAAGGAAACTCCTTCACTCATGAGAAGGCCGTACCAACTTCTTACAGATGTTGTTGGAATTGAACTCCAAACTCCGACGCCCCGTGCTATAATAGTATCGCCCTAACCGCTGTGCTACCGAGGCTCCCCTATATGATAGGTAATGCCAAACCATTGCTACTGTCCAATGAATGTATAAAATGTTGAGAGTACGTGAGTTAAGAATAATGCTTTAGCCTGAGTAGTATTTAAGGTCTTTTTTCTGTTAGTTCTGCACTGCTCCATAGAAGTCAAGATATTTCATCATGCTCCTGACTTCTGCCTCATTAAAGGGAATTCAGGAGGTGAGGTATTTACTACAGAGTTCTGGTCTTTCTTGCCAACGCCATGTTTATACGGCTTATTTAATTATTTTTTTCTCTGATTTTGTCTTCAGGTTGTTAAAGTTTCTATTGTTTAAAATCATCATTGCCTGGCAAGTGTATGGCATTACCTATCAAAACATCATCCAATATTTGAATGTTTTATAGGCTCTTCTGCATGTCAGCATGGACTGCTCATTATCTAAGAAGCTGCCAGTACAACCAAGCATTGCACAATCATCTGCACAAGTATTTCCATTTGTTTTTTTTTGGAATTTATTTTTTATTGAAGTTGGGCTCTCCTATGATAGTTCTAACCTCATGATGGAAAAAGGTCATTGTTGAAGCAGATGAAGGTTGTTGAGCCCAGTGCAACGACCTCAGAAATGTCTTTAGGTCTGAGGTGCTTCCCTCCAGCAACCATCAGTATCTTTCTTTCATAAAGTAAGATTTCCCATTGACTTCATCATTGCAATGATTGTCTTAATATTATGAGTGCCAACAACTTGGTTTTATTTAAGGAAACAAAGTTCTTGTGATTAAAATCACCTCCAAGTTCTCTTTGTCATGCATTCTCATGTCTTAGATTCTATTACCTTTCAAAGGACAAAACCTCAGTTATCATAATCAGAGAATGATCTTCACAGTGGCTTTACTTGTTCCTGAAGATATTGGCCAACATCTGCAACAGTTGTTGATAGCAATAAAAATACAGCCTTGCAAACATGCATTCACCTCACAGGCAAAAAAATGCCTTATCTCTAGGCATCAGATCAATGGTGTCATCTAACAAATTACCAGAAATATAATTACATCAGGGAAAAGGACAACTAGCCCTGGCAAGTTAATTCTTCCTCAAGCCTTTTTTTTCCACCCTGCAACAAATCCTTCCATTCCTCCCTCTGTTGTACATTTACATAGCTCCACGTTAAATGAAACCACCCTTAAACCTTTGTATGTGACAGGAATATTAATATTTCACTAGCCTCTATATGAAGGAATGTTTACTGATTTAGGATTGGCCAATGATTTACTATGCTTAGTTTGGGGTGCACTATACTATATTGGGTCAATTCATTGGAATCTGCCTCTGAAATTCAGTGTTACAGTGTGGCTGAATTTTGAAGGTAGAGTAAAACTTGATTAATCCAGCATGCTCAGGAAAATGATGGTGGAGCCAAACTAGCAAATTTCCTCAACTGCTGGATATTACCCCTGCACTTTTAATTAAATATTTTTAAGGTGTTATGCAGTAGGATGATACATGTTACAGTGAAGCTAGTAAAACTAAAATATAGACACTGGAGATGACAATGGGGCCCTGATCTGTGAAAGGCAATGTTGGAACCCAGAAACCCTGTGTGTAAAAGGGACTGTGGGAACTGTGGACCCAGTGTGTGTGTGTGTGTGTGGGGGGGGGGGGGGGGGCGGGGGGTTATTCATTTGCTTAATATGCAATGGATAGCAATTCCCTTCTCCTGACCGATAGGTACCATTGGGAATGCAGTCTGTGGCCTAGTGCTCATTTCAGGAGTGGAGACCCAGTAAAACCAATCACCCAACACTATGACTGAAATGCAGAATGAAATCTGATTCACTTAACTTGATTAAAATAGTTAAATGAAGATCTGGCTCTTGGGAAAGCACTTGTGATCTATTCTCCACTCTGATCTATCAAAACATGAGGTGGTTGTATTCAAAGTTGCTTGGGTGAGAGTTTGACTCCTTCTATATTTTGAATTCTAACTCAAACCCACTCATTCTAGGAAATAAAAAATCTCCTCATTTTCTGAAAAGCTATCCTAACCTTTCATAAGTTTAAAATAAGTCTATCACAACGTTGGATTACAAACTGGAAACAAAGGTTATTATCACAGTACATATACGTCACCATATACAACCCTGAGATTTATTAACACTAGAAAGTCCGCAGGTGCTGGAAATCAAAAGCAATACACGCAAAACGCTGGAGAAGCTCAGCAAGTCAGGCAGCATCCATGGAAATGAATAAACAGTCAATGTTTCAGGCTGAGACCCTTCTTCAGGGCTGGAAAGGAAGGGGAAGATGCTATAACTGCACAGGACTGAAAGAAGCTGCAGAAGGTTGAAAATCTAGTCGGCTCCATCTTGGGCACTAGCCTACAAAGTACCCAGGACATCTTTAGGGAGCGGTGTCTCAGAAAGGCAGCATCCATTATTAAGGACCTCCAGCACCCTGGGCATGCCCTTTTCTCACTGTTACCATCAGGTAGGAGGTACAGAAGCCTGAAGGCACACACTCAGTGATTCAGGAACAGCTTCTTCCTTCTGCCATACGATTCCTGAATGGACATTGAAGCTTTGGACACTACCTCACTTGTTTTATTAACGGTATTTCTGTTTTTGCACATTTTTTAATCATCTATTCAATATACATAATTGATATACTTGTTTATTTATTATAATGTTTTATTTTGTTTATTATTATTATTTTTTCTCTCTCTCTGCTGGATTATATATTGCATTGAACTGCTGCTGCTAAGTTAACAAATTTCACGTCACATGCCGGTGATAATAAAACTGATTCTGATTCTGATTCTGAAGGTGGGGGAAGGGAAGGAGAATAGCTAGAAGGCGCTCGGTGAACCCAGGTGGGTTGGAAAGGTAAAGAGCTGGAGAAGGAAGAATCTGATAGGAGAGGAATGTGGACCATAGGAGAAAGGGAAGGAGAAGAAGATCCAAGAGGACGTGACAGGCAGATGTGAAGGTGTGGAAGAGGCCAAAGTGGAGAATAGAAGACGAGGGGAAGGGGAGGGAATTTTTTTACCGGAGGGAGAAATTGATATTCAGGCCATTAAGTCAGAGCATACTCAGATGGAATATAAGGTATTGCTCCTCTACCTTGAGGGTAGCTTCATCTTGGCACAAGAGGAGGACATGGACTGACATGTCAGAACAGGGATGGGAATGGGAATTAAAATGTAGGACTAATGGAAAACTCTGCTTTTGGCGGGTAGATAGAGGTGCTCAGTGAAGCAGTCACCACCAATTGACAACTGGTCTCACCAATGTAGAGAAGGCCGCATCGGGAGCACTGGATCTGGAAGGGTTGCCTGGGGTCCTGAATGGAGGTGAGTGAGGAGGTGAATGGGGAGGTGTAGCACTTCTGCAGCATGCAAGGATAAGTGCCAGGCGGGAGATTAGTGGGGAGAGACAAATTGACAAGGGAATCATGAAGAGAGTGATCCCTGTGGAAAGCAGAGAGAGGCCAGGTGGTAAAGATATATTTGATGGTAGGAGCCCCTTGGAGATGGTGGAAGTATGGAGGATGATGTGTTGCATGTGGAGGCTCGTGAGGTGGAACGTGAGGACAAGAGGAACTCTGTTACTGTTGAGGCAGGAGAAGATAGAGCGAGCGTGAATATTCAAGAAATGAGAGTAGCATCTGTGGTGGAAGAAGTGAAACACCGTTCTTTGAAGAAGGGATGTGCTGGAAAGGAAAGCTGCATCCTGGGAAGAGCTGTGGTGGAGATGAAGGAACTGAGAAAAAGGATTAGCATTTTTTACAGGAGACAGGGTGGGAAGAGGTATAGTCAAGCTAGCTGCAGGAATCGATAGGTTCACGTTCATTTACTTGCAGGCATACCCAAAAAATCCATAACAGACTAGTGACCATAAAGAATAATTGAAAGACAGCAACAGGTCGGGCATTCAACTAGTGTGAAAAAGACAACGAACTGTGCAAATACAAAAAGAAAGAAATAATAGTGATAAATAAATAAGCAATAAATATCAAGAACATCAGATGAAGAGTCATTGAAAATGAGTTCATAGTTGTGGGAACTGTTACTGAACCTGGTGGTGTGAGTAATGAGGCTCCTGTACCTTCATCTTGATGACAGAAGTGAGAAGAAAGCATGACCTGGGTGGTGGTGGTCCCTGATGATAGATGCTGCTTTCCTGCAACAACACTTCATGTCGATGAGCTCAGTGGTGGGGAGGGCTTTACCTGTGATGGACTGGGCTGTATCTACTACTTTTTGTAGGATTTTCCATTCAAGGGCATTGGCGTTTCCATACGAGGCTGTGATCCAGCCAGTCCACTGCACATCTATAGGAGTTTGCCAAAAGTTTAGTTGCCATGCTGAATTTTCCCAAACTCCTAAGGAAGTACAGGCGCTGCCATGCTTTCTTTGTAATTGCACTCACATGCTGGGCCCAGGACAGGTCCTCCAAAATAATAACACCAAGGAATTTAAAGTTGCTGACCCTCTCAATGTCTGATCCTCTAATGAGGACTAGCTCATGGACCTCTAGTTTTCTCCTCCTGTACTCAATACTCAGCTCCTTGGTCTTGTTGACATTGAAAGGTTGTGTTTGTGACACCACTCGGCCAGATTTTCAATCTCCCTCCTACATGCTGATTCATCACCACCTTTGATTCAGCCGACGCCAGCGCTGTCATCAGCAAACTTGAATATAGCATTGGAGCTGTGCTTAGCCTCACAATCGTTAGTGTAAACCGAGTAGAGCAGGGGGCTAAGCTCACAGCCTTGTGGTGCACCTGTGCTGATGGATATTATTGTGAATCCGAACATGATTGGGGTCTGAAAGTAAGGGAATCGAGTATCCAATTGCACAAGGTGGTTTTGAGGCTAAGGTCTTGAAGATAATTGATTAGTTTTGAGGGGATGATGGTATTGAATGTTGAGATATAGTTGATAAGGAGCATCCTGACATATGCATCTTTGCTATGCGGATGTTCCAGGGTAGAGAGAAGAACCAATGAGAAGGCAGCTGCTGAGGACCTTTTGCTCTTGTTGGCAAATTGAAGCAGATCCATGTCACTTCTCAGGCAGTAGTTTCATCACCAACCCCTCAAAACATTTCATCATTGTGGATGTAAATGATACTGGATGATAGTCATTGAGGCAGGTTACCATATTCTTCTTAGGCACCGGTATAATTGAAACCTGCCTGAAGCAGGTTGGTATCTTAGACTGCCGAAGTGAGAGGTTAAAAATCTCAGTGAATATTCCAGCCAGTTGATCAGTACAGATAAATAATACTTTACTAGGTGCCCCATCCGGGCCAGAAGCTTTTTGTGGATTCACACACCGAAGGCTGCGCACATACGGCCCTCAGAGACTGAAGTCACAGGATCATCAGGGGCTATGGGATTTTGTGATGGTTCCACCATATTTTGCTGGTCAAAGTGAGCATAGAAGGCATTGAGCTCATCTGGAAGAGAAGCCTTGAATATTGAATAGGTCCCCACTCATCTCCCTCTAAGGCATTGAAAGTCTTGTGAACTTAGTAGATTTTTCTTTGATGGGTAATTATACTTTTAATTTTCTTTACTGTTCTGATAACTTAGTCTAAGCCTGGTGCAAAGAATGTATGTGTCTCACCCTCACTCTTTAATAGTTTAAAAATGCTGTATGTCAGGCAACTTTCTTCCAAACCCTTTCCATGCTTTGTTAAAGTTGCTCACTGTCTGTAGCTCTTTCCAGTCATGAAAGTAATTTTTTAAAGAGTTCATTTAATGAAGAAACTGAATGGTTGCTCCTTTATCAACTGAAATCTATAATATAACAGTCACACAGTGGATACGATACTACTTGTTTTTTTTTAATGAGGTGGAAAGGACCAGCCATCATTTTGCAAAAGAAGGCTTTGTCAAAAGATATTAGCTTTCAGTCGTAGACCTTCTTAAATTGATAGAGGGAGTCTAGTACCACTCAAGGCAATGAGATTACAAGTCTAATGACCCCATAATTAGCAATTTTAAAATGGAATTTGTGACTTGGTCTTGCCTTTGAACAAGTGAATGGTTGATAATATGTTCCCAAGAGTGATTTCCGTGAAGTGTACAACATGATTTTATAAGTGAACAATTGGAGCCACAGCCTCTCACTACCTAGAAGTAGTGCAATTAACTCAAAGCACCTTCACACAATTTCTCTCCAACTAAGGAACTCTGTTCTATTGAATGGTTTATTTATTAGGTATAATCGTGGACAACAAGATTCACAGTGGAATTTTACAGTTTGGTGTCCATAATCAAGCTCTATTGATGAGTAGCAATGTGTCTTATGCACAGTACTTTGCAATAAATAATGACAGCTATTAAATGTGAAATGCTGTAAACAAGCTGAAGGCTTATTGAGAAAATGCCACTCTGACAAGCGAAATGGCATTTTGATATTTTCTCATTGTTTAATGCCCGGAGTCTGTGTATCTGAGTTCGTAAGCTATGCTATGTCTCACTGAAAATATCTCTTCCAGTTTAGCAAGGAAATGAGTGAGAATTACTCTAAGGTATATACTATTTTTCAAGCTCAGATGAAAATTCTGATTTAGAGCTTTTGCTTTAAGTCCATTTATTCAAGTAGAACATTTCAAATTTACTAGGTGCTCATTTTGGATTTATATGCTGCAGCTCTGGCAATAAGACCCAGCTATTGAATAGATGGGACGGTCTACCCAACTGAAATTCCAAATAACTCTGAGAAATTTTTTATAATACAGACATACATTTCATCCTAAAGTAAAACAGAGAGACAAGGAATACCTAAAATCGATAAAAATCTCAGCAGGTCAGGCAACATCTGAGGAAGAGAGAAATTGAACTAACATTTCATGTTGAAGACTTGACCTGTCGAATAGTTCCAGTACATTTCTATTTGAATAATACATGTTTCATGTTGTATCTGTGACTGTGCTTTTATAGAATAATATGGCATAGAAGGAAACAATTAAACCCAGCGATGTCTATGCTGATGATGGATTTGAAAAATCTTTCTAACTGGTCCTGAAGAAAGGAGCTTGACTTATTAAATCTGTTCCTGGCTCTGCCTGAATTGTTGAGTATTTCCTTGCATCCAGCCAGACCTGCTTCCCTGATTTTTTTGCACCACACACCATTTTTCTTTTTGCAAATACATAACAACTCTGGCCTTGTGGAGTCCACTGCAAAATATGCTTCCAGTCCTTTTTTCAGTGAATTCCAGTTAATTAGAGTTCACTCTTAGAAGAACATTCTTCTAACACAACCCTGGATCCTTTACTAATTGTTCTAAACTTATGTTCTCAGATTAACAAAGTTCTTTTCAGAATAAGTAGCTCTTACTTATCTATATATATTTAAAGAAATTCACATATCAATACGTTTAATTCCCTCCCTCCACAAATTTTCAACAAGAGAATAATCCAACATAAACTTCTCTCCCATTAGTTCCCATCCCTCATTCTTGTTATCATTCTGACAGACTTAGACTTCTCTGGCACTCCATGGAGACCTGGATAAACTACAGCACAGAAATAAACCTTTAGACCCATTTAGTCTGTGCCAAACCTTTAATCTGCCTGGTCCTATTGACCTGCATCTAGACCATAGCCTTCCATAACCCTCCCATCCATGTACCCATCCAAATTTCTCATCAGTGTTGAAATTGACCCCGCATCCACCACTTGCGCTGGCAGCATGTTCCACACTCTCACCACCTTCTGAGTGAAGAGGTTCCCCCTCATGTTTCCCTTAACCATTTCACCTTTCACCTTTAACCCATGACTCTATTTGTCGTCTCACCTAACCTCAGTGGGAAAAGCCCTGATTATATTTTATATCTATATCAAATCTCACCTCAGCCTTCTATGTTCCAGGGAATAATATCCTAACCTATTTAACATTTCCCTATAACTCAGGTTCTCAAGTCCTGGCAACATCCTTATACTAAATTTTCCCTGCACTCTCTCAATCTTATTTACACCTTTCCTGTAGGTAAGTGACCAAAATTGGACACAATGCTCCAATTTAGTCCTCAACAACTACTTATACAATTTCAACATAACATCCCAACTCCAATGTGCCAAAAACTTTCTTTATGCCTCTCTCTATCTGTGACACCACTTTCAAGAGTTACGGATCTGTATTCCCAGATCCCTCTGTTATACCACAGTCCTCAGTGCTCTACCACCCATTTTGTAAGACTTACTCTGGTTGGTCCTCCCGAAGTGCAGCATCTCACACTTGTTTGCATTAAATTCTATCGGCCATTTTTCAGCCATTTTTCCAGCTGGTGCAGATCCCACTGCAAGCTTTGACAGTCTTCCTTGCTGTCTAGTATACCCCCAATCTTGGTGTCATCCGCAAATTTGCTGATCTGGTTTGCCACATTATTATGGTATCTATCCAGCTATTATTCAATCAGTTATCGGTAATGATTTAGTACAACTTCTTTGACTTTTTTTGCTGTCTGCATTATTTCTAGAGCCCAGAGGCTGTCTTACTACACTGATCAACTTGAGCTGCAACTTTGCAATATTTCTATACCTGATCTTCTGAGGTCTCTCTATTCCAGCAAACCTTCAAAAGACAGTTTTATAAAGGACCACTGCCAGCTTACTTCAGCCTGATAATATTCTAAGACAGAACAGGGCATTTGTCACAATGCATGAAAGGCCATCTGCGTGTAACCTATTAAAGTAATGAAATGGCTTTTGCAGCTCATTTCAGGATTAGTACTGAAGCATTGAAATAATCATTAAGTCCATTTGATATCTAGGAAGGGAATCCAAGCTCCATATATTTCAATTTACTAGTACTGTAAGAATTGTCTTTTCCTCATAAGAGACATCTGGACACAAAAAGAAACTATTCTATTTTTTTTTTGGCCTTCCTTTGCAGTATGTTTCTGCATCTTACTAAGCAATTCCACAAAGATTCCACAAGAAATACTGGGAGAGCAGTCAAACCTGGAAAAGTCATTTTTCTAATTTAGACAACAATGCAGCCAGTGTCAGTAAACTTCACATTTGTATACTTAACTATCTTATGCCAATATATCTTAAACTTTCATCAGTAATTCAAAGGTTTCAAAGATACATTTTATGTTAGGGTAATGTATACAATATATATCCTGAAATGCTTTTTCTTTGCAATCATCCGCAAAAACAGAGGAGTGTTCCAAAGTGAATGACAGTTAAATGTTAGAATGCCAAAGTCCCCCCCAGCTCCCCTCCCTCCCATGCATAAGTGGCAGCAAGCAACAATCCCTCCTCCCCCCACCAGCAAAAAAAATGCATCGGCACCCGCCACTGAGCACTCCAGCGTGAGGAAAGCAACAGCAAAGACACAGACTTGCAGTTACCCCGAAGACTGTTTGTTCACCTGGTATTCGACATACGTCAGGTTCGTTCTCTCCCTAATAAGAGATGTCTCCATTTCACAGTGAGAGGGGAGACATAACAAATAACCCACTAGTTTACGATGTTAGAAGTCGGTTGCGTCACTTTTTCTGAGTTTGTGCCCAAAGATCTCAGGTCTCTGGGCACATAGCCAGAGATCTTCTATCTCCAACGCACACCGATCTCCTGCAGGGGCACTGACCTCTGATCACCCCGTCTCCAGGGCGATGAAATCTCGGTCCTCCGAAGGCAAGCGAAGCTCTTAGGCTAAGCCCTTGGCGTGACAAAGAACAGCCGTTCGTGAAACCTCGAGAGTGGGTCCCGTTCCCGCAAAGAACAGTAGTCAGCGTGTAACTCCAGGTCAGGGTCTTCAAAAGAACCCTGAAAGGGAAAAATAGAGATATTAAAGATGGAAGTAGAGCTGTTTCTGAAGATGCAAGCAAAGGAGTTGTCGTTAGGTGCCTTTAATCCTAAGCTCCTCCATTAATTCACCTAAGCTCCTTGGGTTCCACAAATGGCCGTTGAGCACCTTTTGAACGTGTTCATTAGCAGTTCAAAGTTCAAAATAAATTTATTATCAAAGTACATATACAAGCTATATACAAGCCTTAGATTCATTTTATTCTGGCTATTCATAGTAAATACGAAGAAACAATAGAATCAATGAGAAACCACACACAAAATGGACAAACAACCAATGTGCAAAGTAAGCAAATAAAAAAATTAAAAAAAGATAATAATAATAATAATAATAAAATAAATAATAAATATCAAGAACATGAGATGAAGAGTCCTTGAAAGTGAGTCCATAGGTTGTAGGAAAAGTTCAGTGTTGGGGTGAGTGAAGTTGAGTGAAATTATCTCCACCGGTTCAAGAGCCTGAAGGTTGAGGGGTAATAACTGTTCTTAAACTTAGTGATGAAATGCTTAGAGAGGTTGGTTATGGCTAGAATGAATTCTTGCTTCAGCAAGGACCTGGATCTACTGCATTTTGCCTATTGCCACAGTAGGTCTATGGCAGATACAATCACAATGGTTCTTCACATGGCCTTAGATCACCTGGACAATATAAACACTTATGTCTGGATACTGTTCGTTGACTATAGCTCATGTTTAACACCATCATTCCCACAGTACAGATCGAAAAGCTACAGAACCTGGGCCTCTGTACCTCCCTCTATAATTGGATCCACGACGTCCTAACTGGAAGACCGCAATCTGCGCAGATTGGTGATACTATCTTCTCCTCGCTGATGATCAAAACTGGCTCACCCCAGGGGAGTGCACTTAGTCCACTGCCCTACTTGCTCTATACCCATTACTATGTGGCAAAGTATAGCTCTAATATTGCCTATACATTTTCTGATGATACGACCATTGTTGGTAGAATCTCAGATGAAGATGAGAGGGCGTACAGGAGTGAGATATACCAGCTAGTGGAGTGGAGCCGCATCAACAACCTTACACTCAACCTTGCAACCTTTCATAAGACGAAAGAGCTGATTGTGGACTTCAGGAGGGGTAATATGAGGGAACACGAACCAATCCTCATAGAGAGATCAGAAGTGGAGAGAGTGAGCAAATTCAAGTTCCTGGGTGTTAAGATCTCTAAGTATCTAACCTGGTCCAAACATATTGATGCAGTTATAAAGAAGGCAATACAGTGGCTATATTTCATTAGGAGTTTGAAGAGATTTGGTTTGTCAGCTGAAACACTTGAAAACTTCTATAGATGTAACGTGGAGGGCATCCTGACAGGCTGCATCACTGTTTGGTAAAGGTGGGGGTGGGATGGTGGTCTATTGCACAGGACCATAAGAAGCTATAGAAAGTTGTAAATTAGTCATCTCCCTCTTGGGTACGAGCCACCGTAGTATCCAACAGATCTTCAAGGAGTGGTGCCTCAGGAAGGTGATGGCCGTTATTAAGGACCCCCATCACCCAAGGCATGCTCTCATTTCATTGTTACCATCAGGAAGGAGATACAGAAGTCTAAATGCACACTCTCACCACATTCAGAAACAGCCTTTTCCCCTCTGCCATACAATTCCTAAACGGACATTGAACTCATGAACACTATCTCATTTTAAAAAAATATATACATATTTCTGTTTTTGCACTGTTTTAATCTATTCAATGTACATATATATATATAGATAGATAGCTAGATACTTTATTGATCCCAAAAGAAATTACAATGTCACAGTATCACTACAAGTGCACAGATAGACAAACATTAGAAGAGACGAAAAAATAAAAGTAAGCTGTACAAGAATTACAAGTCAATAATTAAAAAATTTACAAGGGTTCCAAGTTCACACTGATAAGATGCTAGTGCAAGAATTATCATAATATCTTACAGTAATGGGTGCTTATTTACACCATCCAGATAAGAAATGATACTAGTATTGTACAGTATTACACAGGGTGTGGTAAACAGAGATAGACGGAGCTTAATCAGAGCTCTGGTAAACAGAGGTTAATAACGGGAGGGGGGGGGGCATAACTTCCCAGTCATAATTGATTTACTTATTTAATTATTTTCTTTATTTTGTTTTTTCTTTCTATATTTATCATGCACTACTGCTGCTAAGTTAACAAATTTCATGACACATGCCGGTGATAATAAACCTGATTCTGATTTTGATGTGGGTCCAAAGACCCCTTTACTTCTCCTTACTGATACATTATACTTTATACTTTATTGTCGCCAAACAATTGATACCAGAACGTACAATCATCACAGCGATATTTGATTCTGCGCTTCCAGCTCCCTGGATTACAAATATTAAATATTAAAAATAGTAAAAATTAGTTAATATTAAAAATTTAAATTATAAATCATAAATAGAAAATAGAAAAATGGAAAGTAAGGTAGTGCAAAAAAACTGAGAGGCAGGTCCGGATATTTGGAGGGTAAGGCCCAGATCTGGGTCAGGATCCGTTCAGCAGTCTTATCACAGTTGGAAAGAAGCTGTTCCCAAATCTGGCCATACAAGTCTTCAAGCTCCTGGGCCTTCTCCCAGAGGGGAGAGGGACGAAAAGTGTGTTGGTTGGATGGGTCGTGTCCTTGATTATCCTGGCAGCACTGCTCCGACAGCGTGCGGTGTAAAGTGAGATGGCAGCAGCAAGAAGGGAGCATGGCCTGGAATCCTCGATGATGGATGCTGCTTTCCTGCATCCACACTTCTTGTAGATGTACTCAATGATGGAGAGGGCTTTACCTGTGATGGACTGGGCTGTACCCATTGTAATGTATTGTGTGAGTATTCGTAGCGTCAGAGTGCGTATGATGTCAGGACATTGAGAAGTAAAATGGAAGTCTGGTGAGTAAACATTGTTGTTCAATCTACAGCGGTGTCCAAGTCACATCAATATTACATGATGTCAATAAACCGGTGATGATGTCTGTTGATGCCAGTTCGGAGGGAATAGGAACTGTTATACTGCAGGATGGGAGGCCTGTGGCGTATGGATCACGAGCACTTATGGACTGTCAATGCCAATATGCTCAAATCGAGAAGGAATTACTCACCATAGTTTATGGGTGTGAGAAGTTCCACGAATATGTATATGGCAAAGAAATCCAGGTTGAGAGTGATCACAAACCACTTGAGAGCATCTTCAAAAAGCCACTCCATCAAGCTCCTATGAGGTTGCAAAGGATGCTTCTCAGGCTACACTCTCACAGTCACCTATAAGCCAGGAAAAGAACTGTACTTCGTTGATGCTTTGAGCCGTGCTTACCTCAAAGAGCAAAAGGAAGAGTTGCTAGGAAGAGAGTTGGAGGTTAACTGGGTTACACCTCAGCTACCCATCTCTGAGGAGAAGTTGAACATGTTTAGGAAAGTGACTGCAGATGATCCTGAAATGCAAATGCTATGAGACATTACAATGAATGGATGGCCAACAGAAAGAAAAAATGTTCCAAAGCAAGTGCAGAAATACTGGACATTTAAAAAGGAAATCAGCTATGCATCAGCACTAATGTTCAAAACGGCAAAACACATTGTACCAAACCAAATGAGACAGGAAATGCTCAAAAGAATTCATGAGTCACACCTGGGGATAGTGAAATGTAAAGAAAGAGCAAGGGACATTCTCTATTGGCCAGGCATGTCAACTCAGATAGAGGACATTGTGTCTCAGTGTGCTGTCTGTAATGAAAACAAAAACAGCAATCCAAGAGAGCCTCTGCTTCCCCACCCACTACCAGGAAGACCATGGGAGAAGATTGGCACAGATCTCTTTCACTACAATGGTGCAGACTATCTGCTTTGTGTGGACTACTATTCAAAATATCTGGAGATCACCAAGTTAAGTGACATGTCCAGTCGAGGTGTCATTACTGCAACGAAGTTGACATTCGCAAGACACGGTATTCCAGATATTGTCGTTAGTGACAATGGTCCACAATATGCCAGTGGTGAGTTCAGAGGGTTCTCAGAAAGCTGGGAATTTCAACATGTTACTTCCAGTCCAGGGCACGCTCAGTCTAATGGACAAGCAGAGAGAAATGTACAAACTGTCAAGACCATGCTCAAGAAGGCACAAAGCAGCGACAGTGACCCTTACATTGCTCTGCTTGAATACCGCAACACACGGTTCTCTCCTGCGCAGCTGTTGATGGGACGTCGTCTGAAGTCCAAGCTGCCAACATCCACAACTCTACTGACTCCTGAAGGTAATGCTCAAGTACATGACAAGCAAAAATACAAGCAGATAAAGCAAAAGAGCTACTATGACAGACATACAGGACAGTTGCCAGATCTGCATACGGTGAAAATGTCAGAATACAGAGAGGAGACACTTGGCAACCAGCTGTGGTTGTGAACAGACATCAGCAACCAAGATCCTTCATAGCTTAAATGCCGGATGGAAGAGAATGCAGGAGGAACAGGAAGCATCTGCTGAAGACAAGCAAGAGGGAGTTTCCACGTACAGATGCACAGGACATTTTCACATATACAGACATGGAAACAAACAACACCAAGGGTGATGCAGACACCAAAGACACAGAGGTCACTCGAGAGACTGACACGGATGAAGGACAAGCACGGTCACAGTTGTATCACACACGGTCTGGGAGACAAGTCAAACTTCCAGCTAGATACAGAGACTAGACGTACATACAGTCTCACACAGTTTGAGGCAAAGCTACGCATGTTATAAGTTCCAGGGTGTGAAATAAAAGGTTTATTAGTCTATGTTACTAAAAGAAAATACACTGCTGTTAGTATTATTAGTAAGCCGCCCGTTTAGCGAACAGAGCAGTGGACATCCTGGCTGAAATCTGGAGGAAAACACACAGAGGATGCACAGGGGGATCAAAAAGGTGAGGGAAGAGGACCGGGTTGAGACAACAGAGGCTTGTGGAGAAGAGAAGTTATAAGCCATGTCTCCTCTCTCTCATCATGGGAAATGTGAGGTCGCTGGGGAATAAAATGGACGAACTGATGGCGCTTGTCAGGAGTCAGAGAATATTTCCGGAAAGCAGTGTCATGTGCTTTACTGAGATGTGGCTGCATGAGGACATACCCAATCAAAGTATTTCCATAGAGGGCTTCCAGACTGTGCGAGCCACCCGGAATTGCACTGAGAGTGGTAAGCGTAAAGGAGGGGGGCTGGCGGTTCTGGTAAATAACAGATGGTGCGATCCTGGGCATATTACAATCAAGGAACATGTCTGTAGCCCGGATATTGAACTTTTTGCTGTTGGACTCCGGCCATATTATTTGCCAAGGGAAATCTCACAAGCAATTGTGGTTGTTGCGTACATCCCTCCCTCTGCCAACCCGACGTCGGCATGTAACATCATTTACACCGTCATAGCCAGATTACAAACACCCGAGTGCCCTCATTACCATCTCGGGTGACTTCAACCAGGTTACCATGGCTAGAACACTGCCCAACTTCACGCAGTATGTGAGCTGTACAACCAGAGGTGAGAGGACTCTGGATTTGATGTACACTAACGTTAAGGATGCATACAGCTCCTCTCCCTTCCCCCCACTGGGAAGGTCAGATCTCAGCCTGGTGTATCTAAAACCCTGCTACGTGCCTCTGGTGAAGAGTAAACCTGCAACCTCGAGGACAGTGAGAAAATGGTCAGAGGAAGCTTATGAGGTGCTCCAGGGTTGTTCTGAGGTGACAGACTGGCAGGCACTCTGTGAGCCACATGGAGAGGATATTGATGGGCTCACAGAGTGCATCACTGATTACATCAACTTCTGTGTGGACTGCAATGCTCTGACAAGAACTGTCCTTTGTTATTCAAATAACAAGCCATGGGTGACAAAGGACATTAAGGACATCCTGAACGCTAAAAAGAGGGTGTTTAGAGATGGAAATAGGGAGGAGCTGAGGGCAATACAGAGGGACCTGAAAGCCAGGATCTGGGAGGCTAAAGACAGGTACAGGAGGAAGCTTGAGTGGAAACTCCAGCAGAACAACATGAGAGAGGTCTGGAGGGGGATGAAGACCGTCACTGGGTTCCGGCAAACTAGCAACAGAGAAGATGAAGGCAGTGTGGACGGGGCCAATGAACTTAACCTGTTCTTTAACAGATTTGACATTTTGGCCCCTGCCTATCCCCCACATGAGCCATCTGTTGTCGGCCCCCAACCAACACATATTCCACTCTCCCCTCCTATCCCTCTTCATAGTCCCCCACCCTGCTGTCATGACTATACCCCTTCTCCACACGAAATCACCACAGTGGGCTTCACAGCTGAACAGGTGAGAAGCCAGCTGAAATGTCTCAACCCAAGCAAGGCTGCAGGACCGGATGGTGTCAGTACCAGGGTGCTCAAAGCCTGTGCCCCTCAGTTATGTGGAGTACTTCGCCATGTATTCAACCTGAGCCTGAGGCTCCGGAGGGTTCCTGTACTGTGGAAGATGTCCTGCCTCGTCCCTGTGCCGAAGACACCACGCCCCAGTGGCCTCAATGACTACAGACCGGTGGCATTGACCTCCCACATCATGAAGACTCTGGAGAGACTTGTTCTGAAGCTGCTCCTGCCTATGGTCAGGCCACACTTAGATTCCCTTCAGTTCGCCCACCAGCCCCGACTAGGAGTTGAGGATGCCATCGTTTTCCTGCTGAACCATGTCCACACCCACCTGGACAAGCCAGCGAGCACTTTGAGGATCATGTTTTTTGACTTCTCCAGTGCGTTCAACACCATCCGCCCTGCTCTGCTGGGGGAGAAGCTGACAGCGATGCAGGTGGATGCTTCCCTGCTATCATGGATTCTTGACTACCTGACTGGCAGACCACGGTACGTGTGCTTGCAACACTGTGTGTCCGACAGAGTGATCAGCAGCACTGGGGCTCCACAGGGGACTGTCTTGTCTCCCTTTCTCTTCACCATTTACACCTCGGACTTCAACTACTGCACAGAGTCTTGTCATCTTCAGAAGTTTTCAGATGACTCTGCCGTAGTTGGATGCATCAGCAAGGGAGATGAGGCTGAGTACAGGGCTTCGGTATGA
Source organism: Mobula birostris (assembly GCF_030028105.1). Lineage (NCBI taxonomy): Eukaryota > Metazoa > Chordata > Chondrichthyes > Myliobatiformes > Myliobatidae > Mobula > Mobula birostris. The sequence goes on along the minus strand of NC_092370.1, from coordinate 183,112,896 downwards.
AACTTTGTCACCTGGTGTGAGCAGAATTATCCGCAGCTTAACGTGAATAAGACTAAGGAGCTGGTGGTAGACCTGAGGATAGCTAAGGTATCGGTGACCCCTGTTTCCATCCAGGGGGTCAGTGTGGACATGGTGGAGGATTACAAATACCTGGGGATACGAATTGGCAATAAACTGGACTGGTCAAAGAACACTGAGGCTGTCTACAAGAAGGATCAGAGCCGTCTCTATTTCCTGAGGAGACTGAGGACCTTTAACATCTGCTGGATGATGCGAGGATGTTCTACGAGTCTGTGGTGGCCAGTGCGATCATGTTTACTGTTGTGTGCTGGGGCAGCAGGCTGAGGGTAGCAGACACCAACAGAGTCAACAAACTCATTCGTAAGGCCAGTGAAGTTGTGGGGATGGAACTGGACTCTCTGACGGTGGTGTCTGAAAAGAGGATGCTGTCTAAGTTGCATGCCATCTTGGTCAATGTCTCCCATCGACTACATAATGTACTGGTTGGGCACAGGAGTGCATTCAGCCAGAGACTCATTCCACCGAGATGCAACACAGAGTGTCATAGGAAGTCATTCCTGCCTGTGGCCATCAAACTTTATAACTCCTCCCTTGGAGGGTCAGACACCCTGAGCCAATAGGCTGGTCCTGGACTTATTTCATAATTTACTGGCATGATTTACATATTACTACTTAACTATTTATGGTTCTATTACTATTTATTATTTATGGTGCAACTGTAACGAAAACCAATTTCCCCCGGGATCAATAAAGTATGACTATGACTATGACTATGACTACTATTATAAGATACAATGCAGAATACAGTACAAGAAGGTAAGATTTTTTAGTTTATGTCATGGTATGGTTGTTGCATTCTAAGAAGGGCATACCTAGAGGCATTGTTTTGGTAATTCACAGTGTTGTAGAAAGAAAAAAAAATCTTGAGAAGGGGGATGTAATGTATTGCGTGAGTATTCGTAGCATCAGAGTGCGTATGATGTCAGGACGTAAAAGAAGTAAAATGGAAGTCTGGTGAATAAACGTGGTTGTTCAATCTACAGCAGTGTCCAAGTCACATCAGTATCACACCCATTACCATCTGTTGGCTTTTCTATTCAACAGCATTGATGTTTCCATACCAGCACCTGATGCAACCAGTCAGTATACAGAGCTCTCTACCACACACCTATAGAAGCTTGTCAAAGTTTTAGATGACATGCAGAATCTTTGCAAACTTCAAATAAAGTAGAGGTGCTGCCATGCTTCTTAGTAATGGCACACACACACACACACAGACACACACACACACACACACACACACACACACACATTTAATTCTGGTTCTCATTCTGAACCTGAATAGAATAAAAGGAAAAGTAAATCTCCACCTCTGATTATCCAGAAATCCCAGTGGTTCTGCATGTGGCTAAGCTAAAGCTGATTCCCATGCTCTCCTTCACTCACTGCTGTCCTGCTTCTGTGCACCCCTTCACTCCCTTGATTCTCACTGTATCCCATGGTCAATTGAATTTCCACTGGTTCTGTTTCCCATGCTCTCTTTAAACCTAACTAGTTCACTGGAAAATATATTATTTTACTGTGTATTTTTAAAATTCTATTAAGAGTGTGTTAGTACAAAGTACAAAGTAAATTTATTTTGTACATCTGGAAGCTTATTGCCACAGTAAATGCTCTCTTACAACCTTAGGTTAGAAATCTGTTGACCAGGTCTATTTTCCTGCTCTGTTTTTGCTGTCATTCAGTTGTAGTTGACGGGATAGTATGTATGAAAAGGGCAACTTAAGAACATTCATCAGATCATAATGTGTGAATTATACCATTTAACCTCTTCACCAATGTACTTAGCCTCCCTGTAATGACTGAAGCATACACTCAATGGCCACTTATTAGATATCTCCTGTGCTTAGTAAAGTGCCCACTGAGTTTATGTTCGTGGTCTAATGCCACTGTAGCTCATCCACTTCAGGGTTTGGCGTGTTCTGTGTTCAGCGATGCTCTTCTGCACACCACTGCTGGTAATTCGAGTTACAGTATGAAGCCTTTGTACCAGCTTGAACACTATTCTCTTCTGACCACCCTCATTAACAAAGCTGGTTGTCATTGGCATGAGAATTTGGAGCTGATCAAATCAAGGCTGAGAATAGAAGGAAGTATTCTATTCTATTTTAAATGCTCCACTTAGCTTTTGTCAGGCAGTGACGGCCTGTTAACTTACATAATGTATGGAAGGAAAACGTGCCAGTGTTTGGCACAAACTACAATTGATCAAAGTATTAGGGAAATAAAACTACCCATGGGAAATCTCATTTCACTGAGCTGATTATGAGCCTGTGGCTTTTTAAACCAAGGACATCGTTCTTAAGCTATTTGTAGGAACACTGCGGTATTTACTTTCCAACAATTTGAAATATATTTGACAAAGTAAAAAAACACCATAAACTTTTGCAATAATAGGATTCATTCCCACTAAAACATATGTGATTTTCAATTGTTTCCTCTATGTTTCTTCTTTCAAAAACTGATGGTCAGCAGTGAAAGACTGAAAGATCTCAGAAGGCACTGATGAGGCATATAGGAGTGAGAGAGATTGGATGGTTAAGTGGTGTTACAATAACAACTTTTCAATCAATGCCAGTAAGATGAAGGAATTGATTGTGGACGTCAGGAAGAGGAAATAGGGAGAACACACACCAGTCCTCATTGAGGGATCAGCAGCGGAAATGCCGAGCAATCTCAAGTTCCTGAGCATCAAAACGTCTCTGAGGATCTATCCTGGGCCTAACACATTGATGAAATCACCAAGAAGGCACATCAGCAGCTATACTTCATTGTCAGTTTGAGGCGATTCGGTATGTCATCAAAGACTGGAACATTTCTATAGATGTACAGTAGAGAGCATTCTGATTGGTTGCATTACTGTCTTTTGAATGGAGGCTGCAATGAGCAGGATGGAAGGAGGTTGTAGAGCAGGGGTTCACAAACTTTTTTATGCCATGGACACCAATCATTAATTGAGCGGTCCGTGGACTCCAGGTTGAGAACCCCTGCTGTTGAGGGTTGTAAACATAGCTAGTTCCATCATGGTACAAGCATCTTTACCATCAAAGATATCTTCAAAAGATGGTGCCTCACGACCCTTTTAACTCCATCATTAAAGACCCTCACCATCAGGGACATGCCAGCTTCTCATTATTACCATCAGGGAGGAGGTACAGGAGTCTGAAGACCTACACTCAATATTTTAGGAGTAGCTTCTTCCCTTCTGACATCAAGTTTCTGAATGGACCAGGAGTTCATGAATACTCCCTCACTATTCATCTTCTGCACTTTCACTTTATTTAGTGTAACTTACAGAAATTTTGATGTCTTCCATAACACTGCTGCCACAAAATAACAAGTTTCACAGCAAAGGTGTTAATAAACTAGATTCTGATTTTGAAGACTGAAAGAATTAGGCCATGAATTTTGTCAGACCTCTTGATATCCAAAATCCATCTGCTACAATATTCAGTTTGAACGAGGTTGCTTGCATTCTGCGCTGTTGTATCAATCACTCACAATTTCTGAAGAATCTCCATCATTATTTTTTCTACTTTTTAAATTCTGTTTCTAATTCTACATCGAAATGGCTAAGTCATAAACTATTTTTGACTGAAACTCCATCTCTGTATCTAGCCTTAAAAATACATCTGTCTCTGTTTTAAGAAGTGCCTTACTAGGATGTAGCAAGTCATCCTGATATATATTTCACACACTTGTGACAAGCTGCTTTCTCTTGGTATAAAGTAAAATCAAGTGACATAGGCAGTAACAGGGCCTCAATTCCAGATGAGCTCAATGCCTTCTATGCTCACTTTGACTATCAAAACATGGAGGAGCTGTCACAAACTCCTACAGCCTCTGATGATTCTATGATTTCACTCTCTGAGATTGATGTGCGAGCAGCCTTCAGGAGGGTGAATCCACAAAAAGCATTCGGCCCAGACAGGGTACCTGACCAAGTACAAAAGACCTGGACTGATCAACAGGCTGTTCATCTATCTGAGGTACTCACCTGCTTCAAGGCTTCAATTATATTGGTGGTTAAGAAGAACATGGTAACTTGCCTCAATGACAATCACCCAGTAGCACTTACATCTGTTATGTTACTTCTATTTAAACATCCCATGGCTTAACAACAAAGAATGATATTCTGGAGAATTAGAGAACTTTTATTTACAGAAATAAACAAACACATCTTAACCCCACCACATGCTGATATATTCTGGCAAATGCCGCGCATGCTCAGTGTTGTCCAGTTAGGTACTGGCACATCATTGCATGTGATATCACCACATCTTCCCTTCCTTAAAAAGAAAAAATAAAGAACAACATTAATCAAAGCAAATACATAATTCAACAAGCCTCAATCAGTCTCTCTGTGGATTTATTTGTTATTATTTACGTTTTGTCTCGTCTGCATCAGTTAACTGAATCTCAGAAGTTGGCTCTTCGCTATCTGGGCCATGACTCTTCTTGTGCTTGTTCTTTTTCTTCTTCTTTTCTGCTTGAATTTTTTATTATGTATCTCAACTAAACTTTTTGGTATGCTCTCACATGTCTCCTGGTTAGAATCTGGAATTTCAGGTAAGCAGTTCGCGCTATCCTCCTCAGCAATCTGCTTCCCTGCTTCTGTTTGGACTGTATCTTTCCTAATTCCTTCCACTTCCATTTATAATGAAATACGGATCTTCTTTACTTCATCTAATTCATTCATTAACTGGGTAATCTCTTTTTTATGCTGAGACTTCATCATTTCAATAAAACTTTTCAATTCCACTACTTGAGCTTTCACTTCTTGCTTATACTGTGCCCACTGTGAGCGTTCTTGCTCTAGACAGTGATTAGACTGAATCTCGTATTCTCTCAGTGTCTCTTACATTATCACTTGCATTGAAGCAACCTCCTCCTGCCATTGCTTTTTCACATCATCAATTGCCTCCTGTTTGGTCGTCTCAGACACTGCAGCTACTGCTTTTATATTCTCCATGTCAGCATTTGCCTCCATGAGCTGGACCTACAGTCAAGTTACATCACCTTCTGCTGACTGTAACGCAACATTCTGTCACTTCAGTTCTGTGTCACTATCCAAGACAACAATTCTTTTCACCAAACTCAGTCTTTCACAGGCAGATACACCAAGTATTGATTGTACACAAATGAAAGCATGTGCACAGTATTTTTGTGTGATACTTTTGCCACACATGTTCCTTTAACTGGAATGTCTGCACCTGAATAATCAGTCACTTTAATACTTGTCTGATGTAACTTTGGTCTTGGCTTTAAAGCTTTAAACTCAGATTCTGCAAGAACATTTACTTGCACTCCAGTATCAAGCTTAAACAGAATATTGTTTTGATTCATTTGCAACAGAACAGTCCAGTCATTCTTACTTTGTTTATTTTCGCAAAGCACATCTATATAAAATTCCTCTCGTTCATCTTCAAGCACAGCATTTACTTGTTTCATTTTATTTTCCTTCTTTCTACTTCTACAACAGCACGAAAAATGGTTAATATTACCGCACTTATAGCAAATTTTGCCATATGCAAAACATTGATTTGGACGGTGTTCGCACGCACATCAATCACATGACCTGTTTTTTCAAATGCCAACTTGCTCTCCGTCGGTTTTGTCGACGTATTATTATATTTCTTGATATATTCGCGTTTTTTTAAAAGCATTTATATTGTAGTTTTCAACAAGAAGCTCTTCAGACTGTGACATTACATTCTCAGAAGCTTTGCAGAGCGCAAAAGCTTGTTCAAAATTTAAATCTTGCTCTCTCAACAGCATTTCTCATAGAGCATTATTCTGAATGCCACAAACTATTTTATCTTTAATCAGAGAGTCCATGAGCAATCCAAACTCACACATTCTACTATGCTTTCTTAACTCTGTATCATACTGATCAATTGCTTCAGCAGCCTTCTGCGCACACGTGAAGAATTTGTATCACTCATACATTAAATTACACTTAGGTATACAAAATACTTCAAATCTGTCCATTATTGACTTTAAATTGAAATTTTCTCCATCTTCAAAGACAAAATTATTATATACCTTTACTGTGTCATCTCTGATTACGTGGAGCAGGATTGCCGCTTTGGTTTTGTCCAGATTTCTATCAGCTTCGATGGCTGACAAATATATCTCAAACTGTTGCTTGAATATCCTCCAATTCTCAGTTACATTCCCAGTCAGCTACAATTTTTTGTGGGAGTTGTAAACCTTCCATATTACCGATTACCATTCGAACTTGTTTCTTCTTTTTTTCGATTATCTTCGATTCTCGATTCTCGGCTCTCCCGTATTATTCTTCCAGAACTACTTCTGACACCATGTTATATTACTTCTATTTAAACATTCCGTGGTTTAACAACAAAGAATCCTACTCTGGAAGAATTAGAGATCTTTTATTTATAGAAATAAACAAACACATCTTAACCCCGCCACATTCTGAACCATTCTGGTAAACCCCGCGCATGCTCAGTGCCGTCCAATCAAGTACTGGCACATCATTGCACATGATATCACCACAACATCCACAGTGATTAAGTGTTTTAGAGGTTGGTGATGAACTCCTACCCAAGAAGTGACTTGGATCCACTCCAGTTTGCCAACCAGAGCAACAAGTCCACAGCAGATGCCATCTCATTGGTTCTTCACTAAAATCTGCAACATTGGGACAGCAAAGATGTATACATAAGGATGCTGTTTATCCACTGCAAGTCAGCCATTAGCCCCTCAAAACTAATCAGTACACTTCAAGACCTTGGCCCCAATACCTCCTTGTGCAGATGGTTACTGTATTTCCTCACTTGCAGATCCTAGCCAGTTTGGATTGCCAACAACATCTCCTCCACGATCTCCATCAACATAGATGCACCACAAAACTGTGTGTTTAGCCCCCTTCTCTGATTGCTTCACATTTATCACTGTGTGGCGAAGCACAACTCCAATGTCATATTCCAGTTTGCTGATGACACCACTGCATATAGGAGGGAAATTGAAAACCTGACCAAGTAGTGCCACAAAAACAACCTCTCACTCAATGTCAGCAACACCAAGGAGCTGATTATTGACTTCAGGAGAAGGAAACAAGATGTCCACGAGCTAATCCTTATTGAAGGATCAAAGGTGGAGAGGGCCAGCAACTTTAAATTCCTCAGTGCTAGCATTTCCTGAGCACAGGATGTAAGTGCAATTATGAAGAAAGCACAGCAGTGCTTCCGCTTCCTTAGTAGTTTGCAGAGATCCAGCATGACGTCTAAAACTTTGATAAACTTCTTTAGATGTGTAGTGTAATCAATTGGTTACATCAGGGCCTGGTATAGAAACACCAATACCCTTGAAAAGAAAATCCTCCAAAAAGTAGAGTATATGGCCCAGTCATAGCCATAAAGCCATAGCCACAGGTAGAGTATATGACCCAGTCATAGCCAAATAGCCATAGCCACAGGTAAAGCCATCCCCACCACTGAGCACATCTACATGGAGGAAAAGCAGCATCCATCATCACAGACCCCCACCAACCAGGCCATGCTCTCTTCTTGCTGCTGTCATCAGGGAGAAGGTACAGGAGCCTCAGGACTCACACCACCAGGTTCAGGAACAGTCATTACCCATCAGCTATCTTGCTCCATCATTGAGATGTTCCCACAGTCTATAAACTGATTTTCAAGGACTCTCTGTCACATGTTCTCAATACTTGTTGTTTACTTATTTGTTATTATTATTTATTTATTTTTGTATTTGAACAGTTCATTGTCTTTTGCACACTAGTTGAATGCCCAAGTTGCTGTAGTCTTTCATTGATTCCATTATGGTTATTATTCTATTATGGATCTATTGAGTATGCTTGCAAGAAAATGAATTTCAGGGTTGTATAAAGTTTGTATATAGTGACATCTAAGTACTTTGACAATAAATTCATTTTGAACTTTTGCTACTTCCTTAATTCACAGTCATTCTCAACCTGCGAATATCAATAGGCTTTCATATGACCAGTTTGTCAGTAAATCTAGAAGAAGCTTGTTGTGTATACTATTTCTGGTATGTGATCACTTTAATAATTAACTGCAAAGTAACAAGCAATGAGGGGTTACAAAACAGGAGAGAACTGAGACTGAAAACAAGAAGTCAATAAGAGAACTGAAGGCTAGGAGCAACTGGTTGGAAAAGAGTGGCAGGTGACTCCTGTTAGCTAGGTGGATACTAGGAGGTGTCTGTCTCTGCAGGCTTGAGAGGACCCGCCTCCCCCCTCCTATGCATTAGGAGCATCAGATGGCCCAGGACAACCTGAATAGGTCTGGTAGATCTCCTCAACGGGTAATGGATCCAAGATAAAATTGGACATCACTCAAGACCTCTCCACAGGGCTATACTCTTCCCAATCAACAAGGTCCTGCTCATCCCGTCCAGGGAGATATGAATCCATCAGCCATCGAACCGTGCAGACTGGACCTCCTTTCACTATCCTTGGTTCCAAAGGTACAGGTTCATTGGCGTGATGGTCTATGGACACAGGCTTGAGGCAGGACATGTGACTGGTGGGTGTGATCATGAGGGACAGTGGCAGCTGAAGATAGTAAGTGATTGGATTGATCCTGAAAGGACTAATGAACTGGAGGGAGAGTTTGCAGGAGTTGATGCGCAGGAACGGATCTCGGGTGGACAGTCAGACATAGGTCCCAGGCTGGAGTAATCTGGCTGGGCACTGACAGCGGTTAGGCTGGTGGTAGAAGGGACGTTTGGCAGCCCTTCATCCTCTCTTCCAAGTGTTGCACCACTGGTGAACCAGGGTCCTGGTGGACGGGGCCTCCACCGTTGGCTCCTCCATGGGGAACAACAGCGACTGGTAGCCATGAAGCACTTGAAAGGATGACAAACTTGTGGCAGAGGAGGAGTGTAGATTGTAGGACAGCTCAGCCCAGACAGATAGATACTTCTTCCATGTGGAAGGGTAAGAGGTGGTGAGTGCAGAAACTTCTCCAGCTGCTGATTGGCTTTTTCTGGCTGAAGGTTAGGGTTAGGGTTAGACTGAATGTTGGTCAGCAGCTGATAGCCAGAGGACAAACTCACTGAGTTGCATAGGAAGGAGCAGAAGGCTGCTCAGAAGCGGGAAATGAATTGTGGGCCCAGTCTGACACAGTGCCAGAAGCTGGCTGAAGAAGTGGGACAGAAATGGTAACATCTTCATTGGTGTTCAAGATATACCTGAGGAACAATTTTCAAATGTTGCCAATACAGGTACTCTATTTACAGTGTAATATCACAGCTTACTAAAGGCAGTCCAGATCACTATTTGTTATAAAAGTGAAATATCAATAAAGTCGTCGAGTCAAGTCGCTTTTATTGTCATTTCGACCATAAACTGTTGGTACAGTACACAGTAAAAACCAAACAACATTCCTCCATGACCATGGTGATACATGAAACAACACAAAACTACACTAGACTATGTGAGACAACACAAGGCTACACTAGACTACGTAAGACAACACAAAAACTACACTAGGCTACAGACCTACACAGGACTACATAAAGTGCACAAAACAGTGCAGGGCAGTACAATAAATAATAAACAAGACAATAGGCACAGTAGAGGGCAAGTTACAGTATAATAATAAATGATGTAGATGTCAGTCTAGACTCTGGGTATTAAGGAGTCTGATGGATTGGGGGAAGAAACTGTTGCACTGTTGCAAAGTGTCTCCATGTTCACTTCCAAAGGTTAAGTTGTACACTTTCCAGTCTCTGAACTGACCCAAGCAAACAGCAATTAATTAAGGCCATACAAGCATAAGACAATAAGACACATAAGCAGAATTCAGCTATCTAGTCCCTTATGGCTAATTTATTTTCCCTTTCAACGCCATTCTCCTGCCTTCTCCCCATAACGATCGATGCTCTTATGAATCAAGAGCATATTAACCTCTATCAAATGACTTGGGCTCCACAGCTGCATGTGGCAATGAATTCCAAAGATTCACCAACTTCCGGCTAAAGAAATTCCTCCTCATCTCTGTTCTAATGGGACATTTTTCTATTCTGAGGTTGTGCCCTCTGGCCCTAGACTCTCCCACTATTGGAAGCATCCTCGCCATGTCAACTCTATATAGGCCCTTGTTCATTGATCTTCGTTTTCAATAATTAAGGAAGAAATTTGGAATTCCTTTCATGTTATCAGGACACCCTGTCACAGTCATAGGAAACAATTTGAAGGAAGTTGAGAAAGATTTCCTGGGTCTGGCTCATGCAGGATGGGAACATGGATAGGACACACATGAGAACAGAGGATATGCGCATGATATTTGCAAAATGGGGCTGGTTTGCATACAGAGACTGATACGCATGAGGGAATCATGCTCACAGATCAGAAGATAATTGGACAGCCAATGACCGCAATGAGTGCTTGGCATAGTATGTTGAGAGGATGAATGGAGCAATGTTTAAGGACCAGGGTTCAGGGGTGAGAGTTTTGAAGAAAAAGCTCATAGATGGGGGTGTGGGAAGGGATCAGACTGGCAGCTTCGAAGTCAGTGAGCTATTGGTAAATTAGGAATCATATTGTGCATGGGTACTGGCTGTGACCAGGTTTGGTGCAGGGGTTACAATTGGTCTTGGGGTTGTGGATCCCAGGGGAGAGCTGGGTAAGAACATAACACATAGAGCACTGTCCTAAGTATTGGGTTAGGATCTATTCTAGGAAGTCTCCTTAAGTATCGCTGTGGCAGCTTCCACAAGTTCTCTGCGGATCAGCTACTGCATGAGTACCATGCATGCATGAATATAATTCCTGGAAGTAGTGTCCAGACATAAGCTGCCTACTGCCAAACATCATTGAGCAAGTGATAGAAAGTCTGAAATGTGACTGTATTTTACCATAGAATTTTCATTGTAATGCACGCAAACAAGGTGTTTCCTGATCTAGTTTCTAAGTAGACACCCCTAGCAGTGTATAGGGAATTCTAAATGCTGCTAGATAGTACTGCTTTGCTCAGGCCGCTTTCCATATGCATCATAATTTGATGGAAAGTTTAGAAGAAAGCATGTAATTTCTACTAAATTTCAAAATACTTGTGTTACTGGAGTTAGCTCAAAGACGTACTCAATAAAATATCATTGGGAGATATTATTGCTCCTGCATAAACAACCTGAATATGCACATAAGTCCATTTTAGTCATAGATAATATGTTAATGTTTTTGCTTCATATGTATTAGAAAACAAAACAATGCTTAAGGCAAGTTTCCAGCAAAGAACAATTTTGATTACTTCATCAGAACCCACTGTATGTTCAAATCCTTCTCTGTATATTCTTCATGATATAAAAACATTGAGAAAAATAAAGGTAGTTGAATAACAGAATAGTCTCATATGCTTTTCCAAGGATATTTAGAAATAGGATGGAATTGCTCCCTTCTGTATTGAAATGAGATAATTGTTTCTCAAACAACAGGAATTCTGCAGATGCTGGAAATTCAAGCAACACACATCAAAGTTCCTGGTGAACGCAGCACTAACTGAGTTAGTCCTGACGAAGGGTCTCGGCCTGAAACGTCGACTGTACCTCTTCCTAGAGATGCTGCCTGGCCTGTTGCGTTCACCAGCAACTTTGATGTGTGTTAATTGTCTCTCAAGACTGATTTTAATGGCATCCTCAACATCAAAGATCTTTTCATGTGGTGGCCAGGATTATGTTGGCCAAGCATTTTGTTTGAACATAAACCTGAGTCTTTAACTTTAGGGTAGCCTAGTAGCCAACTCCCAAGTACAATAGATCGTGGTTCTAAGTTAAAATGGGACAGAAAACAAAAAGATGTTGGAAAGGCTTTCCATCGAGGTGATGGTAATTTGGTCTTATGCAAGAATTTTACTAAATGTTGGAAAACCATGAGCAATTATCATATAATTTAGTTTTAATTTATTTACTGGGCTTTTTGGTTGAAATTGATAGTTTCATCAAATATTGCTTGACATGAAATTTTCAGAACTTTTTAAATCCACCCTCTTTTAGTGACAAGGTTGTACAGCAATCATCCAATGTCAGTAACCGTGGCCTTGGGGATGTATCCTGTTCTCACTCTGGCACTACTCTGCCTAATACCCTGTAATGATCCAAGGAAATTAAATTGCAAGTTTGAGAAACAGCACCGAACCGCCTGGTGTAAACATTGAATTAAACAGATTCAGTATCACCACTATCCTTCTGATAATAAGTACTGCTGATGAAGGATGGCTGCACTAGGCCCATTTGTTGAGCTGGGGTTGTAAATTGGAGGGTGTGGACCTCTCTGATAACACAGATAATGAGGTGGCTCACATTAATTGTCTTCACTTATGAGTGTCTGTCCTCCTGCAAACAGGGGTCCCATGATAACTTCCCTCATGTATTTCTGCAAAAGAACATTTATACCCACTTTGGACTTATCAGTTTATCTAGTTGCTGTCTTGTTATCATTTAATTTTGCTTTGCTTTCATCAAATTCTTCATCTAATCACACCTATCCTCAACCCGATCAAAAAAAAACTTTCCTTTATTCTTTCGCTGGTTCTGTAGTTCTCTAACATACTGAGCCATTCACTGATTTTAAGAGTGCACACAATCAATTACTCTGGATGCCAAAACTTACTTTCAATATTGAAATTTTACTAGATGTCTTTCTCAGCTGAATTTTGAGGACCTCTTTGAAAACATGCAAGCTAATGTCATGAATGGGAATTCACCCTGTTGATAAGATGTAATTAGTTTCAATACCATTTCAAAAATATGAATGGAAATAATTCCAGAGACTTTATTTGTTCTGGAGTTAATTCATGCTGCAGATTCTTTATTGGTAAACACTGGAACTTGAAACAAAAAAACCTTGGCGAACTCAGCATGTCAAACTACAACTGTGGGGACAAAAGGTGAAATTTGATGCTTTTGGTTGAGACTTTGCATCAGGACCGAGAGGAAGTTGGAATGATTGCCAGTATATAGTATATGAGGTGGAGCAGTGAAACTAACAGATAGATGATAGGTAGAATCAGAGCAGGAAGGTATAAGGAGCACGAGTGGACAAGTGGACGTGGAGGGAGGGAGGGGATGGGAAAGGTGAAAAAAGGGAGAAGGAATCTAAGTGTGTGTTGGAGGTGAATACTGGGACTGCGGGTAATCTGAAATTCAGAAGTCCAATGTTCAGTGCTTTGTATTGCCCTCACAATTCTTACCATTTGTAGGATACATAGTAAATTTTCTCCCCAGGCCTATTCCAGTAAATACATACCTCAACTTTTTTTTATGGAAGATTGGCTACTACATCAGTGCTGTTTCCTGCAGTCATGTGGAACACATCAATTTTATTATGCTTGTTACCAACTTCCACTGTGCCTTCAAACTCACTCAAACTATCTCTTCCTTAAGTGCATCTCTCTGTCGCAGGAGGCCAAATTGCCATGGATATCTTCTATATGTCCCCTAACTGTTTGCACGCATTGACCTCACATACATTTCCTGTATGTCTGCTCTCAGACTGCCTTTATTCAGACAGAACAGCAATAGAATTTCCTTCCTCCTCACCTGTCACCTCATAGGCTTCCGCATCCAACATATCATCCTTCACTATTTCCATCTGCTCCAATGTGATCCTTCCAATACTTATATCTTCCCCTCTGCCAGCCTTTTTGCTTTTCACAAGGACCACTCTCTTCATGACTCCCTGTTCTGCTCGTTCCTCCCCACTCACTCCTCCCCATCTACAGGTACTTTCCTCTGCAACGCTTGTTCCCTTCACCAGCTTTCTCCATTGCTACACAATGGGCCAAAGACAAACTGGAAGAAAAACATATTACATTCTTCCTGGATATTCCGAACCTTCTGGGCAATATTTATCCCTCTTGTGATATTTTGCAATATTTTGAAAAGGATAAGAAAGATAGTTAAGTAGAAGTTAGTTCTTCTTGGGCTTGTAAACTCAAGATTGGTCAGTGTAATAAAATCATTCCCTTCATTTTCAAATAATCATTTTAACTTTCAGTCTAACCCTCATATCGAGTATCACATCACATATAACCTCATTTATCCTAGATGCCCATACAAATGACCACATCACTGCAGATCATATCATGCATTGCATAATATAAAATTGCCATTATATGAAGAAGCGAATTGTCCAACTTACATTAAAGCAGTTCCGTGAAAGCCACTGGTGCATTATTAAGCATATTTTTAAGAAATGTCTAGCTCAAATTAATGACAGAAAGTCATAGAGTCATACAGCAGTCATAGAGTAGTCTCACCACAACCTTGCCAACCTTTTTGCTCCTCTATGCTATCCCATTTGCTCGCATTAGGTCTCTATCCTTTAATACCATACCAATGGAAGTGCCAGTTGAAACACCTGTTAAACATTGAGAATGTATCTGATTCCATCACCTCATTTGATAGCAAGTTCTAGATATCAAGCAGTCTCTGTAGGAAAATAAAACATCCCCACGAATCCTGATCAAAACTCTTTCATCTCACCTTAAAACTATGTCGCCTTGGTTTTGATACCGATACTGATGGAAAAAAAAAGATTCTGATCATCTACCCTATCTATACCTATTATAATTCTATATTCATTTACTTTGGCACAGGTTAGCCTGCTTCACTCCAGGGAAAACAAACTAGGCCTATCCAATCTCTTGCCTAACAATCCAGGTAATATCCTGGTGAATCTTTTCTTCTCTATTCAGTGCGACCACATCATTCAAAAGCATGGCAATAAGAACTGCACACCATACTCCAAGTGCAGCAGAATGAATGTTTTGTAAAGTTGTAATATAATATTCCAAGTTCACGCCTTCTTCACTACCCTATCTACCTGTGCTGTCACTCTTAGGAAGCTATGGACTTGAACTTCAAGGTCCCTCAGTTCGTTAACATTCCTTAGCATTCAATCATTTATTATATATATCCTTCCTCTATTCATCTTCCCAAAACCTATCACCTCTCACTTGTTGAGGTTAAAATGCATCTACCAATATTCTGCCCAACTTTCTATTGAATCTTTATTCTGCTGTGACCTTAAACAATTTTCATTACTGTCCACCATACCACTAACTTTTGTGTCATTCACAGGCTTATTAATAATACTTCCTTCATTCACATGCATATTGTGAATATATATCACAAACAATAATGATCCCAGCACTGATTTCTGCAGCACAAAACTAATTAAAGTAGCATGCTTCCACCTCTACCATCTGCTTCCTATCGTTGAGCCAATTTTGAATTCAATTATCTAGCATGCTTTGGATCCCAAGTGTCTTAAACTTCTGGAGCAATCTACCATGCAGGACCTTCTCAAATGCATTTCTAGACAATTCCTACTACCCTGCAATCATCAGTTTTCTTAGCTACTTCCTAAAAGGCCTTAATCAAATTATAGAGGCAGCATTTCCCCATTAGAAATCCATGCTGATCATTCCTGATCAGCCTCTGCCTTTCCAAATGCATATTAATCTTATCCTTCAGCAGTTTTTGTTACACAACATTCCAAAGCATTAATAATATTTCTTCTCATCGCATCATTATAATACAAATGTGTTCAAGCAGTAATAATTGCATGCTTGCATTGATGGTTGTGTATGTATAGTTCTGACCAATCACTTCTTTGGTGCATGTTTTGAAGGTTAATATTTAGGTGCAGTCAGATTTCGCAATTCATAATCCTCGTGTTTTGCAGTGAATTTTAGTGCACATTCCTTTTAGCTTGAATGAGAAGTCAGGCAGTGATGCCATTGCTTTATTGCCATGTTAAATCCAATTTGATGGTTCCATGGCCTGGGATTAACTACGCTGTTATATCAATCCTTTTTACAAGTCCCAGGTCTGAGCTTAGTCATGGAACAGTACCAAAAAAAAAGCCAAAGATTTAAGAAAATAATTAAATCCTCATGTGTAGACTTTGTACTTGGTGTTTGTTCACCCACAGGTTAATTAAAATAATTTTCTGTATAAGTAATCTAATATGGCTTATTCAAAGAATTTCTGAGTTTGTCCGGGATCAAGTAACATGCATCATTATAGAAACTTGTTGGTCAGCCTCTCTTATTTGGCACCTTTCCAAGATGTATGTATGAAAGGTAACGTTCTAACTCCTCTTCAAAACATTCTTCTGAAAAGAGCAGAAAATAAATGTCTTCACATACGAGGGGTGATTGATAAGTTCGTGGCCTAAGGGGGAACGAGATGAGTTATACAGCTCTCGTTACATGAACATGCAGCTCAGCTCTTTGAGTAATTATGCAGAAAGTTTGAGGTTAATAATTCATCTCCTTCTACCATAGGCCACGAACTTATCAATCACCCCTGATGAGTTATTAACTGATGAGTTATTAACCTCAAACTTTCTGCGTAATCACTCAAAGATGTGAACTGCATGTGGACGTAACGAGAGCTGTATAACTCATCTACCTTAGGCCACGAACTTATCAATCACCCCTCATATTTCTGAAGCACGATGTTACAAAGGTGGTCCGTAATCTTCAACCGTGTCTGCTTCTAATTGAACTTAATATTTACTGTGCTAAGTAACAGTACTCAATTCCACCCTGATAATGAGTGACTGTATTGAATGACACAGAAATTACCAAATTAGATAAAAAGAAAATTAGTCATACGATGCAGTATTAGGTCCTTCAGCCCATCACATCAATACTTACCATTTTGTCCATCTACACTAATCTGATTTGCGTGCATTTGGGCAGTGTCCTTCTATACTGTACCTACTGAAGTGCCTGTCTAAATGTCTTTTTAAATGCTGTGCTTGTATCTGTCTCGACCTTGACCTCCTCCTCAAGCACCATATTCTACATACTGTATCTGTCATACTCCGGTCCGTGAAGTCCATATTCCGGTTCACGGTCTGGTCCATCGACCCTTGCTCCGGGTTTCCTATCTACCCTGTTTCTGTCCTTGTTGAGCTAATTGAGGCAGCTGATGCTAGTTGGGGCTGGCTGCATAAATACCTCCAGAGACCAGGGTGTGGTTGCTGGATTGTTCTTGTCCTTACTCCTTGGATCCATTCCTCTGCCTTCTGTTTCCTCGCCTGAAGTTCTGTCTCGCCTTGCTTTGCCAGAAGCCCTGCCTTGTCTTGCCAGTAACTGTTGCCTCACCTGAAGTTCTCGTCTTGCCTTGCTTTGCCAGTAGCCTCGCCTCAAGTCTCCAGCCTCCAGCCTCGCCTCGCCTCAAGTCTCCAGCCTCCAGCCTCGCCTCGCCGCAAGTCTCCAGCCTCCAGCCTCGCCTCACCTCAAATCTCCAGCCACCAGCCTCGCCTCACCTCAAGTCTCCAGCCTCCAGCCTCCAGCCTCGTCTCCTGCCCCCAGCCTCCAGCCTCTAGCCTCCTGCCCCCAGCCTCCAGCCTCGCCTCTAGCCTCCTGCCCCCAGCCTCCAGCCTCGCCTCTAGCCTCCTGCCCCCGGCCTCCAGCCTCGCCTCTAGCCTCCTGCCCCCGGCCTCCAGCCTCGCCTCTAGCCTCCTGCCCCCGGCCTCCAGCCTCGCCTCTAGCCTCCTGCCCCCGGCCTCCAGCCTCGCCTCTAGCCTCCTGCCCCCGGCCTCCAGCCTCGCCTCTAGCCTCCTGCCCCCGGCCTCCAGCCTCGCCTCTAGCCTCCTGCCCCCGGCCTCCAGCCTCGCCTCTAGCCTCCTGCCCCCGGCCTCCAGCCTCGCCTCTAGCCTCCTGCCCCCGGCCTCCAGCCTCGCCTCTAGCCTCCTGCCCCCGGCCTCCAGCCTCGCCTCTAGCCTCCTGCCCCCGGCCTCCAGCCTCGCCTCTAGCCTCCTGCCCCCGGCCTCCAGCCTCGCCTCTAGCCTCCTGCCTCCGGCCTCCAGCCTCGCCTCTAGCCTCCTGCCTCCGGCCTCCAGCCTCGCCTCTAGCCTCCTGCCTCCAGCCTCGCCTCTAGCCTCCTGCCCCCGGCCACCAGCCTCGCCTCTAGCCTCCTGCCCCCGGCCACCAGCCTCGCCTCTAGCCTCCTGCCCCCGGCCACCAGCCTCGCCTCTAGCCTCCTGCCCCCGGCCTCCAGCCTCGCCTCTAGCCTCCTGCCCCCGGCCTCCAGCCTCGCCTCTAGCCTCCTGCCCCCGGCCTCCAGCCTCGCCTCTAGCCTCCTGCCCCCGGCCTCCAGCCTCGCCTCTAGCCTCCTGCCCCCGGCCTCCAGCCTCGCCTCTAGCCTCCTGCCCCCGGCCTCCAGCCTCGCCTCTAGCCTCCTGCCCCCGGCCTCCAGCCTCGCCTCTAGCCTCCTGCCTCCAGCCTCGCCTCTAGCCTCCTGCCCCCAGCCACCAGCCTCGCCTCTAGCCTCCTGCCCCCAGCCACCAGCCTCGCCTCTAGCCTCCTGCCCCCAGCCTCTAGCCTCCTGCCCCCAGCCACCAGCCTCGCCTCTAGTCTCCTGCCTCCAGCCTCCAGCCTCGCCTCTAGTCTCCTGCCTCCAGCCTCCAGCCTCGCCTCTAGTCTCCTGCCTCCAGCCTCCAGCCTCGCCTCTAGTCTCCTGCCTCCAGCCTCCAGCCTCGCCTCTAGTCTCCTGCCTCCAGCCTCCAGCCTCGCCTCTAGTCTCCTGCCTCCAGCCTCCAGCCTCGCCTCTAGTCTCCTGCCTCCAGCCTCCAGCCTCGCCTCTAGTCTCCTGCCTCCAGCCTCCAGCCTCGCCTCTAGTCTCCTGCCTCCAGCCTCCAGCCTCGCCTCTAGTCTCCTGCCTCCAGCCTCCAGCCTCGCCTCTAGTCTCCTGCCTCCAGCCTCCAGCCTCTCCTCTAGTCTCCTGCCTCCAGCCTCCAGCCTCGCCTCTAGTCTCCTGCCTAGCCCTGAGCCTGAAGACTCTCGCCTCCTGCCTAGCCCTGAGCCTGAAGACTCTCGCCTCCTGCCTAGCCCTGAGCCTGAAGACTCTCGCCTCCTGCCTAGCCCTGAGCCTGAAGACTCTCGCCTCCTGCCTAGCCCTGAGCCTGAAGACTCTCGCCTCCTGCCTAGCCCTGAGCCTGAAGACTCTCGCCTCCTGCCTAGCCCTGAGCCTGAAGACTCTAGCCTCCTGCCTAGCCCTGAGCCTCTTGCCAAGCCAAGTCTCTAGCTTCTGGCCACAAACTTCAAGCCTGTAGATTTTTGCCTTGTCTTGCCCGCCTGCCAAGCCTCGTCCTTGCCTAGTTCTGGGGTCCGAGCCAAAGGAAAGACCCAGGTACTGGGTCCTTGTCCAGTCTCTGGCTCAGAGTCCAAGCCCGGGCTCCTAGCTCTCTTGTTCAGTCCTGTTCCAGGTTCCTGATTTTCCTGTCCATGTCCTTGCCATCGCCATGTATCCTAGTCCTGTCCCTAGTACTTTGGTGTCTGTGTCTTGCACTTGGGTCCGTTCCCAGCCGTGCCCTTATGACAGTATCAGCCACCTGCTGTGTAAAAGATCTGCCCTTCAGATCCTTCCTTTCATCAGAAGCCTATGCCGCCTTGTTTTTGATACCTCTACCATGGTAAAAAGCATTTTGGCTCTCTACTCTATCTGTACATCCCATAATCTTATTTACTTCCATTATGTCACCTCTCATTCCCCACTTTAGGAAAGAAAAACAAGCCCAGTATTTTGAATTTATAACTGACTAAAGTCCTCCAATCCAGGTAACACATTAGTGAAACTCGTCTGCAAATCTCCAAAGTAATCATGTACTTCCAATAGTAATCAGAATTGCATACATTACTCTGAGTGGCATTCTAACCAGTGTTTTTTAAGGTTGTGGCATCCAAACTCATATTTTAATTCTTTATTAAAATAGGGCAGTCTATTGATTTATGTACAGATTAAAATTGTTATTTAATTCATTGCTGTTTTTTTATTGGCAGTATGAGCCTGCTTTTAACTCGACTGGAGGTCAGGATGAGTTATTTTTTTTTAAAAAAAGGAATTAACTAGAAGCAAGAAATCCTTTGCATCTCTCACTGAAAAGGAAATAATGAAACAACACTTTGATGGGAATACAGCCACGCAAGGGTGTACAGGCTGAAAAATTATACAACGTACATTTATAAAGGCTTTGATGGTCATCACGTTCACATCATAGTTTTTATGTAACATCATAAATGATTTATAAAACTAAATGTTTGAAATTATCTCATATTTCTAATTTAGTTCTTGCTGCTATCAGTAGGTAACTAATAGAATGATTCTCTTTTAGTGATATGCAAAGCTTAGAAGGTGTGCCTATCTGATTAATTTAATTACTTATCAAACCTCTGTGCATATTTTTTCTGATTGACTGAAAGGATAATTCACTTTTGACTTTTAAGTACAAGGACAGAGATTGTAAAATTAAATGGGGAGAGAATTATCATGCAAATAAAGTGTCTGATAGAAACAAACATTTGTTGTATGTGCCAAAATGCTTAAAATAATGAAAAATGAAAAGCAATACAGTGGGCTGTATGGTACTTCCATTAAGACTCTGGTGCTATTTTGAGATTGTTGATCATATTTTAATACTGGTGCTTTCAATTAGTAGAGGGTGATAATGCAAAGGTAACGTCAGTTGCCCAGTGACATCAGTTTAAAAAACATTATGTAAGCTCATCAGGCAGAATAGCCTTGGCTTTCTGCCTGCCCTGCCAAGTTTTCAGCAGATCGAAGGCAGGCAGCAGTACTTGATAATGTCTATGCTCTCCATTGTTTAGCATCTGATAAGATGGGAAGAGTGCCTGACTGCTGGACTGCTTCAGTGTCTCAGCAGAGTTGCAGAAGTGATGACATCTGCTGCCATCCAATGGGCATTATGAATATTCAGTAGAGATGACTGGGGTCAACCAATCTCGTGGCTGGATGAAACTTCACTAACAGACAACTGCACCAACTCAGCATGCAACACGAAGGCATTTAGTTTAGGAGTGTCATTATAAAAGGTGCAGCTTGCAATTTTTTTTTGCTTTTGAGTGCACACAATGCAAATTTAGCAGACTGTCTTGTTACACTGACATCAAATAAATGAAATTCAGAGGTATTGTATAATATGCTGACACAACTATATGGCATGCTTAGTGCAGACAATTTCTAGGCATTTGTCCAGAAATTATACAGAACGCTACCAATATTTTTAATTTATGTCGATCATTGATCAGATTCCTATAAAGAATTACACTTAGCAAAATCTACAGCTTCTAAAATGAAATGCGGTGCTTTAGAAGTTAAAGGTAGTTTAAGGGGAACATTTTTGGCAGTACCTCAAAGTCCTATCAGTTCCTTTGCCCATTTCTGACATTTCTTAAGTCACACTCCATGCTACAGTATGCATTTCATCTAATGGTTCAGTCACCACGGTGAGCAGCCCAAACATGTACAACCACACAGCCACTCACAGAAAAAGACCACAGGAAAATAACCTATTAGCATGCAGCTTGAAACAAGCTTCTACACATCTCAATAAAACAAATGTGATATTAGGATTGATGATAATAATCATAATGTAACTTGGTTTGGATATTGTTATTAATTGCTCTAAGGATCTCATTCATATTCCTCATATTACTTGGCTAATAATGAGTACCTCTGAGCTAGTAATGATATTCCCACTTTCAAAAATTAAATCATGACATTTCAAAGTTGATGAAATTGAAACAGTTGACATTTCCTCAGTGTAAAGTGAATATGGATATGCCATTTAGAATTGGTAAAATGATTGATCTAATCACCAAAACAGAAGTTTCACTGTGTTTTTGCCACCTAGAATCATCAGCTTAATCAGTAAGAATATTATCTCCTCTTTTACAATATCGTGAATATAATATCATTTTCAAAAATACCATTTGCAACATATCCTTGAATTTGCTCTGAATCTCACAAAAACAACTATGAGTGTTTAATTTGGAAATTGATTTTGACAGATATGGATTGTAAGTGCTTCACCTCTAAATCCCAAGATCATTAGGGGAAAGCATGTAGTTGTCTTAACTGTACTCTATTTTTCCAAATTGTTGAGTCTGGTTCTAATTTTTAGTTTTACCTACTTGCTATACTAATACTGTGGTATAGATTTTTTTCACATTTCTTCCCAGAATTCCAAAGGAAGTGTTAATATCACTGATATGAACAATGGAAAGAAAACTGAACCAAAATATTTGGTTGAAGTCTTTCCAGGTGAAAGGATTAACCAAAGAAATCAGGTATGACTTTCTGAAGTAAATTCTGATCCATTAATCTTCTCTAGAAAAACATTTGAATCTGAATGCTTTAATTGAAGCTTGTGGTTAATACCTCTGCCATTAGAGATCTTTCACCAATGACTAATGAGTGTGAAAGGAAAACCCAGATAGAGAGTAGGCCAGTCAACATCTGTATGGAGAATCTTCCACAAGCTGAATTGAACACTATTAGATTTCATTATTTAGCTTTTACAGACTTGAAAGCATTATACATGCAAGTAAACACCAGCAATATCTTGTTAGGTCATTGCATGAGATAATGTGATTGTTAGGTCACTTTTTCTTTTGTTCTATAAACAAAATTTTTATTTCCTCTCTCAGGAGTGCACTCTGCTGAATCATCTCAAATAGAATTGACATATAACTTGTCAAAAATTGAAGTATGTATTAACATAGGAAAGCAGGGACTTAGGAAATACACAGTAGTGTAGCACCAAGCATTATAATGATGATGCCTGCATTTGAAGGGCTTTGTTTTCCATAAATCACCATGTCCAATGTATTCATGTGTTCTGTTTATGCAATACACTACACCACCATATTCTATATAATATGTACAATTCTATAATAGTAAAGTATATGTTTACATTCTGGAGGTGAATATTCTGCTCTGTAGAGATGTGCTGTATTTGAAATAGCAATAAACCGTTGTTGTGATTTATTTGAGCAACCCAGCATGCAAGTTAAAGCCTTCAGTTAATTGCAGGGTGTAACAGTATGAACACTAGGGGGGATATAAGCTTTACTGGATTTAACTCCTTTTTGGACTCATACATGAAATAATGAATATACAATCAAAAGCAGATTTCTCAGGGACTCATTTGTTTGAATCTGTCAGTTTTCTGTGCAAGTACAGAATTGCAAGTGCTGAAACTAATTCCAGTTGGCAAAATTTTCATGTGTTGTTAATTTCCCAACAGAAAGTAGAAATGAAATCCCTTTTAATGTATAATGCATGATAATGCTAATAAGTAAGATTGTCATATAAACTACTCAATACACCTTGTACATTGTTAGTTGCATAAATGGTATTTTCAAAATATATTTTATGTTCAAAGTTTGAATTTCAATGTGAATTTGTTATCAAAGGAGGTGTATATTACCATATACTACAAATGTACTTTGAGTTTCATTTTCTTGCAGGCATTGGCAGTAAATAAAAACAAACACAATAGAATTAATGAAAAACCGCACACAACTAAAATGGCAAACTGCCAATGTGCAAAAGACAACAAATATTCAAATACAAAAAGAAAAACAAAATAATAATAATAAATAAATAATAGATATTGAGAACATGAGTTGTAGAGTCTTTGAAAGTGAATCCATAGGTTGTAGAATCAGTGCAATGTTTGGGTGAGTGAGGTTACCTGCTCTGGTTCAAGAGCCTGGTGGTTGAGAAGTAATAACTGTTCCTGAATCTGGCGGTGTGGGACCTGAGGCTCCTATACAGTGTGAAGAAGGGTGGATGCTGTTTTCCTATGACAGCACTCTTTGTAGATGTGCTCAATGGCTTTATCTGTGATGGAATGCATTATGTTTTGTAACTCCAAAGCATATAAGATAATTGAAAGGAATAATACAGAGCTGGAAATAAAGTATCTAACTTTGTTTTTACTTTAAGCGAGCCGCCCACATGTGATATGGTGGTGTGATGATGCATGCTGTTCTAGCATGAATGAAATCATTGGAGAGAGAGTTACTGGTAGATACAAAGCAGCTCCTTTATTCGACGAAACAAGGTACTGCAGCAGGCATCATATCATACGGAGACACTTTCAGTGGAAAGGTCTGCTGCCCAATGTGGGGCTCGATATTTATTTGCTACACACACAAAGGACAATTCCATATCTACAAACTATAGACAATGTTTTCTTTTGGAGCTACATACAAACTTCACACCTCCTGATTATACCCATCCCACCGGCGCCAGCAGCATCAGGACTAGTATTCAGGAATCCATTGTTCCAACCTGAATCCACAATGCATTTATTTGGTATTTTACATGCTTAACATGAAGGACAATCCATATTTACAAAGTATAGATATTGCTGTCTTTGGAACTGCATGCAAACCTCACACCTTCGCACCAGCAGCATCAGGACTGGTATTCAGGAATCTATTGTTCCAAACTGAATCCACAATACATTTATTTGTTATTTTACATGTTTAACATGAAGGACAATCCATATTTACAAAGTATAAATAATGCTGTCTTTGAAACTGCATGCAAACCTCACACCTTCGCGCCGGACAGGTATTCCGGTATTCACAGCTTTTAGGAAATGCATTATCAAGGAACAGAAAACTGGTGGCTGAAGCCATTTACTATTACTAAGTGTTAATGACCTAAAGCCAAAAATTACTCTAACACATGCTATTCACACCTTTCATACATATAACCATAATGAATTATTTAGACAACAAAGAATGTTTACTAAACACTATATTTACAATATTACTCAAATATTACTGATATATTAAATACAGAACAGACTGGGCTGTATCCACTACTTTTTGTAGGCCTTTCTGTTCAAGGGCATTGGCTGTCCATACCAGACCTTGATGCAAACATTCAGTACACTCTTCTACGTATCTATAGAAGGGTGTCAAAATGTTAGATGACATGATGAACCTTTGTAAACTTCTAAGAAATTAGAGGCACTGCTGTGCTTTCTTTGTAATGGCATTTACATGTTCAAACCAGGTCAAATCTTCTGAAATGACAACACTGAGGAATTTAAAGTTACCGACCCTCTGCACCCCTGTGTGCCTCCACCCCAATGAGGACTGGCTCATGGCCCGCCAGTTTGCTCCACCTGTAGTCAGTAAAGAGTTCTTTGGTTTTGCTGATATTGAGAGAGATGTTGTTGTGGCACCATTCAGCCAGATTTTCAATCTTCCTTTGATTCAGCGAACACTGGTGTCATCAGCAAACTTAAATATGGCATTGGAGCTGTATTTAACCGCATGGTCATAAGTGTAAAGGGAGTAGATGAGTGGCTAAGCACACAGGCTTTGTGGGGCACCTGTGCTGATGGTGATCGTGGAGGTGATGTTGCCAATCCAAAATGACTGGAGTCTGCAAGTGAGGAAATCAAAGATCCAGTTTCAGATGGAGGTTTTGAGGCCTTAGTCTTGGAGGTTATTGATTAGTTTTGAGGGGGTGATAGTGATGAATGCTGAGGTGTAGTCAATGAAGCACATCTTGCTGTATGCATCTTCACTGTCCAGATGTCCCAGGGTTGAGTGAAGAGCCATAAGCTTTAGGTTTCTAGGGTTTTGGAAGCTTTGGTAACTGGTTAGGTTGACAGTATATTTCAAGGACTCTGCAGATGTAGTGTGCTGAGATCATCCCCCCTTCTGTCAGAACTACCTTGCATGTGATGTATTTACAATGTGGAAGGCCATACCTTTCCAGAGATCCTGACTGATGAGGCTCACACTATTCTCCTTTTTGGACCATGAATTTAGATTAATAACTCCAGGCTCATATTTCTGTGGATATCTAAGATCAATCTCAGTATCATCCAGATGGAGAAGAAATGAATAATTTATTTGTCTATCTACTTCAGCACCATTTTTAAAGGGAATTGAATAAACTTCAACATTATAATGTTAAGCCACTTTTGAGAGATACAAATTGCATATTTTTTTCATGTCAGTAAAATAGACAAAGTCCAGACATTATTAGCTTGCCACGGCCACTAGTTGGTGGAAAAAAGAAATGTGCAAATATTTATAACACACAGAATACCATTTATCTCTGAAGCTATTATTTTGAATGGTTTTGAGCAAACTAATCTAACATTGATTATGAAATTAAACTGCACAGTATGACTGCTTTACATAATCTCAGGAAACTACTTAGCTTATTAATTATTTTTGTTTGATTAAGTGACTGCCATGTTAACATAACAAAGAAAATTCAATCTTAGGAACAAATAAAACACTTCAATACAAAGCATCATGCAGGATTGCAAAGAATTGTAACTGATTTAAGGTAGGTAAACAGAGCAGCACTTTGCCAGAATTGCATAGGCGGCAGACAAGAACTCTATTGATGTGAGTTGTTCTCAAAGTCATATTTAGGAGGTAACGCCCACTGAGACAATTCAGTCAGCAGAATGTGATGGCAGCCAATGTGCAACCTTCATTTGACTCCAGCACCGCTCTATTGGAGCTCAGTGCTCCAGCTAACAACATCTGTTGAACCTGTCTCGCCGAATGGTTGCCAAGCAGCAGGAAGGATTACCCGGCAGCATTGCTTAAAGAGGTTATCTGCTTTCAACAGGTTGATTACTTCTGGTTGTGACTTCAGAAATGGTTGGTACTCTCAATGGATTGTTTAAGTGTACAATTAAATAGGTAGAGTGGTGTTTTAGGCATTGACAGGTTCTGCTGTCTTCAGACAAGGCTATATGCTACTTGCCCTCAGGCATGTGTGCATTATTCAGCATAACACAGCGTAACTGAGAAAATGAGCAGAGGTCATGTGGGGCAGGCCAAGCTTCTGTAAATGAGCAGTGAAGTAGGGGCACAAGGGTTCCCAGTACAAAACCATATTAGCCCAGAAAGCAGATGTCCTGCCTAATCTGCAGAGGAGCAACCAGTAAGAGTTATGGCCTTTGGTGATGACGTGTTCCCTGAAAACTGTAAGCAGCTGCCATAGTTCCATTCTCAGAAATGGGGAGAAATTGTATTGTCTGTCACTGGTTGCCTTTGGAGATCATGACAAATATATATTTTTTCCTCTAGGCTGTACCTGGAATTATTTACAACATCTCACAGTTTGCTGAAGAAACAATTATTGAAATCCTTTCAAAATGAAATGAAAATATTTAATTCTCCATTCTGGGCCAGGTTCTCCTGGTTCCCTGGCATATTATCCCTCACACAGAAAATGAAAACCTTCGACCCACTCTCACCATTTTGTTCTATTCCTCAGGTTTGTAGATTAACCTCAGCAGTAGAACATCAGCCACTCATGTTTCGGAGACGAACACCTCCTTTTGATGGATCCAGTCATTGAACAATGCAGAAAAGCATTCACTATAATTGACTAAAACCATTATAATTAGTCAGCATCTGACTTGCATTACACTGGATGGATGTCAGTCGTGGATGGTGGATGAATGTTAAATGCTGGCCTTGGCAGTGGCGTCCACATTTTTGGACTGAATGGAAAACATGGTTAATTGCCAAACCTGTCTTGAGGACATAAAACAGTACAGGACCAGGTCCTTTAACCCATGATGTTGTGCCAAATTAATTAAACTTGTGACTAAAAGCCTAATTAAAATAATCCCTCTGCATACACAGTATTCAAATCCCTCCATTCTCTGCACATTCATGTGCTTATGCAAGAGTCTCTTGAATGCTTCTATCATAGTTTCTTAACTCATCACCTTTGGCAGCACATACCAGGCATCCATCACACTCTGTGCAAAAGAACTTGCCCCACTCAGCTTAAATGCATGTCCTCTAGTATCAGACATTTCAAACCTGGGGAAAAAGATACCAGCTGTCTACTCTATCTGTGCCTCGATAATCTCATAAACTTCTATCAGGTTTCCCCTCATCCTCTGCTGCTCCAGAGAAAACAATTGAAATTTTTTTCCCTATTCTTCTAATGGGGCAGCTCTCCCTTAGGAATATAAAAAAAGATTGAAAATCAAGTTAACCTGAGTGTCATATTTGGATGCTGCCTGTCCTGCTGCGTTCCACCAGCATTTTGTGTGTGTAACCTGAGTGACTCCTGGTTTATGTCATTCAGAGTCTTACTTAACTCCACATCCCTTTGTCAATATATATCTTCTTAGACTTGCTTTGTAAACAAGAATACTCAGTCCTGTATTTAATTATTTAGAAATACTGGGGCTGCGGGTAGCATCAATTGCCATGGGAGAGAGTGTTTCCAACTTGTAACGTTCACTATTGCACCGTGGCATCATTTTCAGATTATATGCTATGCTTAAAGTATAAACTCCTGAACACCAGATTAGCAATTAGATTAATACACTCAAAATACTGGAGGAACTCAGCAAGTCAGGCAGTGTCTATGGAAATTAATAAAAAGTCAGCATGCTGCACCAAGACCCTTCCCTGGTCCTGATGAAGGGTCTCAGCCTGAAATGCTGATTCTTTATTCCTTTCATGTAGTTCCTGCAAGAGTTCCTCCAGTATTTTGTGTGTGTTACTCTGAATTTCCAGCTTCAGCAGAATCTCTTGTGTTAGCAATTAGATTAACGATTATGTAGAAGTTTTCCTTTCCTTTCATCAATATTATCCTCAAATTAAGAATGTTATGGGCTTAACACAAACACTTCAAATATTGGATAAGAACAGTTACATTATACACTGTTTTATTAGCTTGTGCTGTTGTATATAAGGCTATGATAGAGAGAGAACAGAATAACCAGACTGATTGAGTCTGGAGGGTCTATATTACAGCAAAGTTGTAAATTAGTCGTCCCTTCACTAGGAAAGAGAAACTTGAAGGTTGTTAACATCTCTATTTTTATGATTCTAAAGAGACCGATAATGAGGAGAAAATTAATATATTATCTTCTCCAGGACAGTAGGGCCCAAAAACACATCTGCATTTGAAAGGATACGTCAACTTTCTGAACTCTCTGTTTCCCTCCACTGATGCTGTCTGACCTGCTGAGTTCCTCCAGCCTTTGATTTTTGAAATAAATGTAATACTGCTTACTGCTTTGTGGAAACAAAAGCCCTGATATTTATTGGGGTTTTAGAACTGTGTTGAGAATCACTTAATGGCATGCATAGAGCTTTAATGCTAGTGTGTGTGTGTGTCTGTCAGTGTATGTGAGTGTGTGTGAGTGGGACTGTGTGTGTGTGTGATGTTCATGTCCTAATGACAGCGAATGCTATGACATGGACCAGGAGGAACTTTGGTTTAGTGATTCTAGCGATTGAGGTATTGTGGTGCTGCATGGAAGGGGTTAAAGTGATCACAAGGGTGACTGTAGATTTGCTGGGAGTGGTTTGGAAACAACTGAGTGTGGGTTGGAGATTGTGAAGGAGGTGGGGGCGGGCTTAGGTGGGAGTTCGAGATCAATATGGAGATAGGGGTGTCAGTAATGGCGAGTCGTTATCAGAATCAGCTTTAACATCCCTGGCATATGTTGTGAAATTTGTTAACTTTGCGGCAGCAGTACAATGCAATACGTGATAAATAAACAGAAAAAACTGAATTACGGTAAATATACTGAATATGTGTATATTAAATAGCTAAATTAAGATAAGTAGTACAAAAAAGAGAGAAATAAAAAAAATGTAATGAGGTAGTGTTCATGGGTTCAATGTTCAGAGGGGAAGAAGCTGTTCTTGAATCGCTGAGTGTGTGCCTTCAAGTTTGTACATCTCCTTCCTGATGGTAACAATGAGAAGAGGGCATATCCTGGGTGGTGGGGGTCCTTGATGATGGAAGTTGCGTTTCTGAGGCACCGCTCTTTGAAAATGTCTGGACACTGTGGAGGCTAGTACCCATGATGGAGCTGACTAAATTTACAACTCTCCGCAGCTCACCACAATCCCGTGCAGTAGCACCCCACCGCATTATCAGACGGTGATGCAGGCAGTCAGAATGCTTGTTGGTACAGTTGTAGAGGTTTTCGCTGTTTTAGGTGACAAACCAAATCTCCTCAAACTCCTGTTGAAATATCGCCACCGTCTTGCCTTCTTTATAGCTGCGTCGATATGTTGGGACTAGGTTAAATCCTCAGAGAAATTGAAAGCCAGGAATTTGGAATTGCTTACTCTCCGTTTCCAATCCCTCTTTGAAAATTGCTTTGTGTTCCCTCGCCTTAGCCTTTCTGAAGTCCACAATCAGCTCTTTGGTGTTCCTGACACTAAGCGCAAGATTGTTTTTGTGACACCACTTATCTTGCTCTTGGGGAGATATCTCGCCCTCTCATCACCATCTGAGATTCTGCCAACAATGGTTGTATCATCAGCAAATTTATAGCTGGTACTTGAGTCATGCCTTGCCGCACAATCATCAGTATAGAGAGAGTTGAGCAGGTGGCTAATTTCACATCCCTGAAGTGTGCCAGTGTTGATTATCAACAAAGTGGAGAAGTCATAACCAATCCGTACAGATTGTGATCTTCTGGTTAGGAAGTCGAGGATCCAGTTGCTGAGGGAGGTACAGAGGCTCAGGTTCTGCAGCTCTTCAATCAGGACAGTAGGAATAATAGTGTCAAGTGTGAGCTATAGAAAATGAATAGCATCCTGATGTAAGTATTATTTGAATATAGTTGAGGTTGGCTCTGGAGAGAACACATTTGCATCTGCTGGTACTCCCTATGTCATGACATGGTTCTGCTCCCAAGAACCATTTGTAAGGTGGAAGTGAACAGAAACGGTGTGCGGGGCAGGACCACAGAAACCGCTGTGATGGGAGAGTGTGCGGGCGTGGAAAGAGCAACACCAGCTGGCTTCAGTGATTCAGAGTGAAGAAGTGAGTTTGCTCAGCACTCAGCTCAACCTAAACCCTGAGTGTTGCAGCTCTGGAACAGGAATAGAGTAGGTTGGGGAGAGAAGGCATACTTACATGTCCTGTTCCAACCTGCCACAATATGTGCTGGCAATATCAGAACCCAAGAGCAGAGTAAAGACAGACTCTGATGCAGAGCCAACATTGAGAGTTTTACTCATAATAATTGCCAAAGAATATCAGCGGCTTAACTGAGCAACACTGTGAGAAGTAACATTCTCAAAACTAGGACCTGAGATGAGTGCTAATCAGGCATCTGCTTAAATAGTACCAGTGACACGGAATCCCTGAACCTATCAAAATAAACTTAGCAAGCTGAAGCAGAAGGCACCAGGAGACCACATTACAAAGAGGGAATCACTCAAGAAAGAAACAAGGAATTCTAAACAATTAATGACTGTTGTTAAACAACAATGAACCAAATCAGGTGCTCTAAAAACATCGGAGCCCAACACTCTCTGTCGTCCAGCACAGGCCCAAAGAACACATTACAGGACCTCCCCCACTCCCTTATGGTGAGTACCGGACTTCCTACTTGAGATCCAAGGATGACTTGGGAGACCTGGGGAACTCACGAAGGAGACCTGAGGAACTCGAAAAGGAGGCATGGAGAACTCAAGAGGGAGGCATGGAGAACTCGAGAGGCAGGGAGACCAGGGAACCCCAAGACTGAGAGACCAGGGAACCTCAAGGGGAACTTTGAACAAGACCAGGGAAACTTGAGGGGAAACTCGAGTGAGATCAGGGAACCTTGAATGGGACCCCAAGAGGGAGGCTTAGGAGTCTTTGAGATTGGGAGAACATTGAGAAAACACTGGAAACATTGAAAAATCCATGGGAAACCTAGAGGATCACAGGAAATCTTGAGAACCTTGCCAACCTTGAGAACCTCGAGCATATAGGCCAGGATGCTTAGACTTAGAAAAAGCCTTGCGACCCAGAAACTTCAGTCTGTGAAAACATGAAACTTAAAGCCCTAGGGAAGGATCTTGCACACATTTTTCCAGAGGCAATTAAGATACAGAAGGCCGTACTCACAATTGGAGACAGCATAGATAGGCTGAGCTAACTGGTTCTCTGTAGATCTGTTTCATCTGTTACATTGAAAACTCATTTTTTCTCTGACTAGACCATGACTTTCATCAAGAGGTTAAATATAGGTTAGCTTACTCTTGACAGGGATACTTTACTTGTGTGTTTGCACAATCCACCAGGGATCAAATTTTGGAGCAGGGCTGTTCCAGAATTTACACTGGTGACTTGAATGCAGATTTGTTGAATCCAACAGACTTTATTGATAAGCTTAATTGAAGTGCTCAATTGTTACGCAGACCTGAGTCACAGGACCCCGAAGCTGAGCCCAGGTATTTGCAACTTGAAAAGCTCGGAACGGAGACCGGAGAAACTCAGAAGGTAGTCTAGTGAAGGTCAGAACGTACACTCAGAACGTAGACTTAGGACACTCAGAATGGAGTCTCAGGACATGCACTGAGTATAGAAGACACCCTCGCCTCCAGCCACTAGTGTCAAAAGTCCGCTTTTCAACCTCTACTGGGTCCATTACTTGTCAGGGTCCTTCCGTCACAATGTGTGCTAGCAATATCAGAACCCAAGTGGAGAGAAAAGACAGACTCTTATGTAGAGACAGTGACAAGAGTTTATTCATAATAATTCCAAAAGAACATCAGTGGCTTGGCTGAACAACATTGCGAGAAGTAGGATTCTCAAAACTAACCCTGCGACTAGCGCAAATCGGGTATCTCCTTAAATAATACAAGTAACACAGAATCTCTGAGCCCATCAAAATAAACTCAACAAGCTTAAGCAGAAAGCACCTGGAGACCGGATTACAAAGAGCGAGTTGCTGGAGAAAAAACACAAGGAACTCTAAACAATTAATGGCTGTCGATAAACAACAATTAACCAATTCAGACATTCTAAAAACCTTGGAGCCCAATGTCCTGCACAGGCCTGAGGAACATTACACAACCCAGAAGAAGTTTGCTGCAGCTCTGCAGCAGTCCTTAAGTCCATGCCAATCTCTCCCGCTCCTCTCCAAAATGCTCATTCATAGGTACAGACCATCTATAAGTCAGGCTGAGGAGTGACCTGGGAGGGATCTGTCCTGATTGAATTCAGAATTGAGCTAAAGTCTTGGGCAACAAACAGACAAAGAGAATGCTAATAGATACAAGTTGATGCCCGTGCACTGCCAGTAGTTCATATCCTCTGTGGGATACAGGTTAGAATGCTGATCTTAAAATGAATTTTGAAAAGATATGAAACAATGAGAGGATAGCACTGATATGGGAGCTCAACAGCCTGCAATGATTCATGAATTCCTCATTAAAGTCAATGACACAGATATTGGCAAGATGTCAACTGACTTCTGTTCGGCTCTTGCCATTTTGCACTACATCCTAACCTTGAGGATAGCTGCCACATCTGGTTGCTCATTACTTTGAAGAGTTCATACCTACAAAAGAAACATAGGAACATAGAAAGCCTACAGCACAATACAGGCTCTATGGCCCACAAAGCTGTGCCAAGCATGTCCTTACTTTAGAAATTACTTAAGGTTATTTTTCTAAGCTCCATGTCCCAAGAGTTCATACTTCTACCTACAAAAACCCTATCACTGGTTAGTAGATACACTCACATGTGCAATGCATCAGCTTCCTCCACAAATTCAAAAACAAACAACTTTCCTTTGTATTTTCTTAATTTGAAAACAGAAAATGAGAACACTAATAATAAGTGTGTAGAGTTACTATTAAAAGTAAGAAGGTGCTTAAAAAGCTGAAAGACCGAAAGGTATATAAGTCATCTGGACCAGATGAACTGCACCCTAGGGCTTTGAAAAAGGTAGTAGTAGAGATTGTGGAGGCATTAGTAATGATCTTTCAAAAAATCATTGGACTCTGGCAAGGTGCCAGAGCACTGAAAAATTGCAAATGTCACTCTACTCTTTAAGAAAGGAGGAAGGCAGCAGGAGGGAAATTATAGACCAGTTAGCCTGACTTCAGTGGTTGGGAGGATGTTGGAATCAATTCTCAAGGATGAGGTTATGGAGTACATGGTGACACAGGACAAGAAAGGACAAAGTCAGCATGGTTTCTTAAGGGAAAACCTTGACTGACGAACCTGTTAGAATTCTTTGAGGAGATTACACATAGGATGGATAAGGAGGCTGCAGTGGACGTTGTATATTTGGACTTTCAGAAAGCCTTTGACAAGGTGCCACACATAAGGCTGCTTACCAAGTTAAGGGTCCATGGCATTACTGGAAATTACTGGCATGGTTAAAACATTAGCTGATTAGTAGGAGACAGCGTGTGGAAATAAAAGGATCCTTTTCCGGTTGGCTGCCAGTGACTAGTGGTGTTCCAGAGCAGTCGGTGTTGCAACTGCTCCTTTTGATGCTGTATATCAATGATTTAGATGATGGATTAGATGACTTTGTTGCCAAGTTTGCAGAAGATACGAAAATTGATGGAGCGACAGGTAGTGGTGAGGAAACAGATAGGCTGCAAAAGGACTTAGACAGATTAGGAGAATGGGCAAGAGAGTGGCAAATGAAATACATGTTGGAAAATGCATGGTCATGCTCTTTGGTAGTAGAAATAAATGTGCAGACTATTTTCTAAATGGGGAGAAAATCCAAAAAATTTGTGATGCAAAAGGACTTGGGAGTCCTTGTGCAGAACATCCTAAAGGTTAACTTGCAGGTAGACTCGATGATGAAGAAGGCAAATACAATGTTAGCATTCATTTCAAGAGCTCTAGGATACAAGAGCAGAGATATGATGCTGAGGCTTTATGAGGCACTGGTGAGGCTTCACCTTGAGTATTGTGAACAGTTTTGGGCTCCTCATCTAAGGAAAGATGTGCTGGCATTGGAGAGGGTCCAGAGGAGGTTCACAAGGATGATTCCAGGAATGAAAGGGTTATCATACGAGGAACGTTTGATGTCTCTGAGTCTGTACTCGCTGGAAGTTGGAAGGATGAGGGGGGATCTCATGGAAACCTTTTGAACATTGAAAGGCCTAGACAGAGTAGATGTGGAAAGGATGTTTCCCCTGGTGGGGGAGCCTATGATAAGAGGGCACAGCCTCAGAATAGAGGGGTGTCCATTTAAAACAGAGAAGCAGAGAAATTTCTTTAGCCGGGGGTGGTGTATTTGTGGAATTTATTACCACAGGCAGCTGTGAAGGCACGATCATTGGTTGTATTTAAGGTAGAGATTGATAGGTTCCTGATTGGTTATGGAGAGAAGGCTGGGCAGTGTGGCTGAGGACGACAAAATAGGATCAGTCAAGATTGAATGGCGGAGCAGACACGATGTGCCAAATGGCCTAATTCTGCTCCTATGTCTTATAGTCTTATAACAATATTAATTATGAATGCCCCAATAAATTTTCTCCTGGAGTTGCTTGCAGAAGTGTCATGTTAATTTCCAGAAACGCTAAGAATTTCTCAAAGATTGGTAAATGAAAATTTATTTTTAAAAATATATCAAGGCTGGAAATCAGAAATTAAGAGATTGGCTTATATCCTCCAAGTATGATTGATCGTTTTTCTAATATCTAGTTTTATTTCCACTGACCTGCCTGACCTGGAAAATATTTCATAAGGACCTTAATGAGAACAGTAATATACTTTCAAATGGAGAGTTGAGCTACTACTGATACACACCCCAAAATAGAACTTTGCTGAAGCTGTTTATTCTTGCTAGTTCAAAGTTCAAAGTTCAAAACAAATTTATTATCAAAGTATGTACTGTATATGTCACAAAACTACCCTGGTGATGTGGGAACTAAGGCTCCTGTACCTCCTTCTATCTCTGCTTATCTGAAGGAATATTATGATTCTTCAGTGGTCAATATTGCTTTCTTCAAAAAGAATACACTTGCACAGTTGATGGAGCCCCTTGTGCTTCAAACCGCGCAGAATAATGAATCTCGGAATAAGAGTCGTATGCTGTATGTATAAAGTACCAGCAACCTTCTCACACAACAAGCAGCAAAATATAAACTTGGCAGCTCTTGGAGTTACTTGCATAACTGATCAATGCTAACTTAAAATGCTGAAATTCAAATTATGGTTATAAATAAACTAATGTACCATTAATGGAATAAAATAAAATTTACATTCAACTTTGATTAAATTTTATCATTGATTGTCTCCTGCAACAGATGCTCAGAGGGGCAAAAATAAACAGAATAATAGATATCAGAATTGAAACTAACTTGAAAGTTACAACAGCATAACTACTTTCCACTGCAGCAATTAAGATTAATCACAAGGTCTATAATTTTGATGCTGACTGATAAGTTTTGTCAAAGTATGTTTAAACTGGACTGTGGACCCCAACTCTGATCCACTACTGGATCTGTCATTAAGCCAAAAACTCCAGATGCTCTGAATCTGAAGCAAAAATAGCTGGCACCAGGGCAAGAATGGATTCTCGATATTCCTGGATTGCAGTGCTTTAAAAGGGATAGAGAGGGGGAGAAATGGGGAGGGGGTGGCATTACTGGTCAGGGATAGAACATAGAACATAGAATAGTACAGCACAGTACAGGCCCTTCGGCCCACAATGTTGTGCCGACCCTCAAACCCTGCCTCCCATATAACCCCCACCTTAAATTCCTCCATATACCTGTCTAGTAGTCTCTTAAATTTCACTAGTGTATCTGCCTCCACCACTGACTCAGGCAGTGCATTCCACGCACCAACCACTCTCTGAGTAAAAAACCTTCCTCTAATATCCCCCTTGAACTTCCCACCCCTTACCTTAAAGCCATGTCCTCTTGTATTGAGCAGTGGTGCCCTCGGGAAGAGGCGCTGGCTATCCACTCTATTCCTCTTATTATCTTGTACACCTCTATCATGTCTCCTTTCATCCTCCTTCTCTCCAAAGAGTAAAGCCCTAGCTCCATTGATCATAATCTTAAAGAGAAGATGGCGACGCGACACAGCGTGCAGCGGCCACTCTGGAATGAATATCTGTTATTTGTCAAGTAGGGATGCCGTGCACAATCCTGATTTGATGGAGACGGATGTGAAAGCATGGAGGAACATCTGGTGAAACTTCTGAAATGCCTATTTCACTGCCGCTGCTACTGTGCGATCCAGAATCTTCAGAAGGGAGGGCCCTGAATCCTCGGCTTTGCCTGATGTTTGGTGGCCGGGGCCAGGGTCAAAGTGCTCGGCAGAGATGGTGCTTGTGTTGGAGGGTTGGTCGGAGGCTCAAAGTTTTCGGATGGACTCAGAGTCGGCTGTGGTCGGGTGCTGCATCGGCAAGTTTGCAGCGCTGGAGGTTCATGGCAGGGAGAGTTTTTCTTCCTTCTACCGTCTGCGTGAGATGATAGGGCCATCAGGACTTTGAGACTTTTTTTTACCGTGCCCATGGTCTGCTCTTCATCAAATTACGGTATTGCTTCTCACTGTTGTAACTATAAGTTATAATTATGTGGTTTTTGTCAGTTTTAGTCTTGGTCTGTCTTGTGTTTCTGTGATATCATACTGGAGGAACATCGTATCATTTCTTAATGCATGAATTACTAAACGTCAATAAACGGGGACTGAGTGTCTTCATAATCTAATACTCTCTAAACCAGGCAGCATCCTGGTAAATCTCCTGTGTACCCTTTCCAATGCTTCCACATCCTTCCTATAGTGAGGTGACCAGAACTGGACACAGTACTCCAAGTGTGGCCTAACCAGAGTTTTATAGGGCTGCATCATTACCTCGCAACTCTTAAACTCTATCCCTCGACTCATGAAAGTTAACGGCCCATAAGCTTTCTTAACTACCCTATCTACCTGTGAGGCAACTTTCAGGGACCTGTGTACATGTACCCGCAGATCCCTCTGCTCCTCCACATTACCAAGTATTCTGCCATTTACTTTGTACTCTGCCTTGCAGTTTGTCCTTCCAAAGTGTACCACCTCACACTTCTCCAGGTTGAATTCCATCTGCCACTTCTCAGCCCACTTCTGCATCCTATCAATGTCTCTCTGCAATCTTCGACAATCCTCTACACTATTTACAACACCACCAACCTTTGAGTCATCTGCAAACTTGCCAACCCACCCTTCTACTCCAACATCCAGGTCATTAATAGAAATCATGAAAAGTAGAGGTCCCAGTACCAATCCATGTGGGATACCCCTAGTCACAACCGTCCGATTCAAATGTACTCCCTCCACCATTTTCCTTCTGCAGGCAAGCCAATTCTGAATCCAACGGGCCAAACTTCCCTGGATCCCATGCCTTCTGAGTTTCTGAATAAGCCTACCATGTGGAACCTTGTCAAATGCCTTACTAAAATCCATATAGATCACATCCACTGCACTACCCTCAACCACATGCCTGGTCACCTCCTCAAAGAACTCTATCAGGCTTGTTAGACACGATCTGCCCTTTACAAAGCCATGTTGACTGTCCCTGATCAGACCATGATTCTCTAAATGCCCAGAGATCCTATCTCTAAGAATCTTTTCCAACAGCTTTCCCACCACAGATGTAAGGCTCACTGGTCTATAATTACCCGGACTATCCCTACTACCTTTTTTGAACAAGGGAACAACATTCGCCTCCCTCTAATCCTCCGGTACCATTCCCGTGGACAATGAGGACATTAAGATCCTAGCCAGAGGCTCAGCAATCTCCTCCCTCGCCCCATGGAGCAGCCTGGGGAATATTCCTTCAGGCCCCGGGGACTTATCCATCCTAATGTATTTTAACAACTCCAACACCTCCTCTCCCTTAATATCAACATACTCCAGAACATCAACCTCACTCATATTGTCCTCACCATCATCAAATTC
Source organism: Mobula birostris (assembly GCF_030028105.1). Classification (NCBI taxonomy): domain Eukaryota; kingdom Metazoa; phylum Chordata; class Chondrichthyes; order Myliobatiformes; family Myliobatidae; genus Mobula; species Mobula birostris. The sequence continues at coordinate 183,074,301 of NC_092370.1, read as the reverse complement.
CCTCTCGTTGGTGAATACCGAATAGAAGTATTCATTGAGGACCTCGCTCTCTTCCACAGCCTCCAGGCACATCTTCCCACCTTTATCTCTAATCGGTCCTACCTTCACTCCTGTTATCCTTTTGTTCTTCACATAATTGAAGAATGCCTTGGGGTTTTCCTTTACTCTACTCACCAAAGCCTTCTCATGCCTTCTTCTTGCTCTTTTCAGCCTCTTCTTAAGCTCCTTTCTTGCTACCCTATATTCCTCAATAGACCCATCTGATCCTTGCTTCATAAACCTCATGTAAGCTGCCTTCTTCCACCTAATTAAATTTTCCACCTCACTTGTCACCATGGTTCCTTTACCCCACCATTCTTTATCTTCCTCACCAGGATAAATTTATCCCTAACACCCTGCAAGAGATCTCTAAACATCGACCACATGTCCATGGTACATTTCCCTGCAAAAGCATCATCCCAATTCACACCCGCAAGTTCTAGCCTTATAGCCTCATAATCTGCCCTTCCCCAATTAAAAATTTTCCCGTCCTCTCTGATTCTATCCTTTTCCATGATAATTATAAAGGCCAGGGAGCGGTGGTCACTGTCCCTCAGATACTCACCCACTGAGAGATCTGTGATCTGACCCGTTTTGTTACCTAATACTAGATCTAGTATGGCATTCCCCCTAGTAGGCCTGTCAACATACTGTGACAGGAATCCGTCCTGGACACACTTAACAAACTCTGCCCCATGTAAACTCTTGGAACTAATCAGGTGCCAATCAATATTAGGGAAGTTAAAGTCACCTATGATAACAACCCTGTTATTTTTGCACCTTTCCAAAATCTGCCTCCCAATCTGCTCCTCGGTATCCCTGCTGCTACCAAGGGGACTATAGAATACTCCACCCATACTGATTCAAAAGAGGATCCTGCTACATTACGCACCCTTTCTGTAGCTGTAATAGTATCCACAGACCCCTGACAGTTGCCTCACAGGTGGATAGGATAGTTAAGAAAGCTTATGGGCTGTTAGCTTTCATAAGTCGAGGGATAGAGTTTAAGAGTCGCGAGGTAATGATGCAGTTCTATAAAACTCTGGTTAGGCGTAATTTGGAGTACTGTGTCCAGTTCACCTCACTATAGGAAGGATGTGGAAGCATTGGAAATGGTACAGAGCAGATTTACCAGGATGATGCCTGGTTTAGAGAGTATGGATTATGATCAGAGATTAATAGAGCTAGGGCTTTACTTTTTGGAGAGAAGGAGGATGACAGGAGACATGACAGAGGTATACAAGTTATTAAGAGGAATAGATGGAGTGGATAGCCAGTGCCTCTTCCCTAGGGCACCACTGCTCAATACAAGAGGACATGGCTTTAAGGTAAGGGGTGGGAAGTTCAAGGGGGATATTAGAGTAAGGTTTTTTTACTCAGAGAGTGGTTGGTGCGTGGAATACACTGCCTGAGTCAGTGGTGGAGGCAGATACACTAGTGAAATTTAAGAGACTACTAGACAGGTATGTATGGAGGAATTTAAGGTGGGGGGTTATATGAGAGGTAGGGTTTGAGGGTCGGCACAACATTGTGGGTCGAAGGGCCTGTACTGTGCTGTATTATTCTATGTTTTATAGAAAATGGCAGAATCTAATGAAAGGTTATTGTTCAGATACTGACTCTGTGTCTCTCTCCACAGATACTGAAACTCATTTATTATTATCACATGCACCAAGGCAAAGTGAAGAGCTTTTGTTTTACTTGTTATGCAGACTGATCACACCAATCATAATTGTATTGAGATCATAAAAAAATCCAGAATATAGTGTTGAAATTACAGATTAGATACAGTGCAGGTAAACAAATGAAGTGCAAGGGTCAGGACGAGTTAGTTTGGTTCATCTATTAGTGTATGTGAGGTCCAGATCAAGCTGTTGAGTGTTTCTGACAATATCTGGTTTAGGACCTGTCACAATTTGCAACTTAAATCTTGTCCCTATTCTCTTATTTGCGACAACCATTCTCTATACCCTCATAATGACAAGGATTAATTTTTCAAGTGGCTTCTTTGAACTTCCCTCCTTCATAAGCTTTAGAAAATATAAGACTTCTTGTTCAGAAATTTCCTGTACTGGCCTTTGATACCAATCAGCACATTATCAGTAAGTTATACTATCCTTTTCTGTCACACTGTATGAAGGTCTTTGGTTTTCAACCACTTTAGAGACTCACTACCTTCTGAAGAGTCATCTCCTGCCCTAAAGTCGAAACCAAAATGTAATGTGTGTTTGATCTTGGATTAATCCTTCTTTCCAACCCCATCTTTATTTAAAACAGATTAGTTGTCCTTTGTTATCCTTGCCAAAAGGTTTGCTAGTGCTGTTTGTGAGGCATTAGATTAGCAGAGGATGGAAACCACAGCAGTACACTATTGTGAAGTGCTGAGGACAAGGAAAATGATGGGATTTCTTCAATGTATTCAACAGGAGTTCTTGAAACAGCTTGCGTAGAGTCCAACTAGAAAAGAGAACACTCTGGGCCAAGTTTTGGGAAATGATTTAGACCAGGTGACAGACCTGAGACAGAGTGAACGTTTTGGGAATAGTAACCACAACTCATGCTTTAAGATTATGTAGAAGAATTGAATTGGATTTTATGGGAAGATACTAAAGTGGGGGAATGCAAATTATAGTAGTAAATGGTCAGAATCTCTTCCCCATGGTAGAAACGTCAAAAACCAGAGGACATGTTTCTCGTGTTAGAGGGGGTTGGTTTATAAGATATGTGAGAGGCAAGTTTTTTAAGCAGAGAGCAGAAGGTGCTTAGAATGGGTTTCCAGGGTAGTAGGGGAATCAAACAATTTGATAGGTGTTTAAGAGGCTTTCAGATAAACACATGAATACGAAGGGAATAGAGGAATGTGAATGAATCACAGGAGGAAAACATTTAGAATAAATTGGCATCACAATCAGCACAACATCATGGTCTGAATGGCCTGCCCAGTGTTGCACTGTTCTATGTTCTAGGTTATCCTGTGTTCTGGAATTCCTTCCCCAGTCCTTTAACCTCCTTCTGTTTTTCACAAACATTCTATATCAAGTCTCATTGTTTCCCATTTTCAGATCAAGATGCAGTCTTGACCTAAAGCAATGACCATCCCTCTGCCTCCGCAGGTGCTACATGACCTGCTGAGTTTCTCCTGCTGTTTGTCTTTTTTGCTGTAATGTTGCATTGATATTTACCACTTATTTCAGTATTAGGAAACTCCTCTTAGGTGAACAAATTTAATATTTTTAAATGCACTATTTTGCGAACAATCCAACATGACCTTTTGTCTTTCTGTCTTGCAGAATGCATCATCAAGCAATTCCCAATCAATTTTGGTCATTGAGTTAAATGGACAACATAATTAATAAAATAACTTCAGGAGAAAGAAGTACACCATTTGAAACATCAGCAGCACCCCCGCTTATTCTCAACACTAGCACACCACAAGGCTGCGACCTCAGCTCCCTACTCTACTCTCTGTAGACACACACCGACTACAGCATGGCCAGATTTGACCCACAAGTTTATAGATGATACCACCGTAGTGAACTGTATCTCAAATAATGATGATTTGGAGCACAGGAAGGAGATAGAGAGCCTAGTGACATGGTATCATGACAACAACCTTTCCCTCAATGTCAGCAAAACAGGAGTTGGTCATTGACTTTAGAAAAGTGGTCAGTGCTCATCTGCTGTTTACATTAACAGTGCTGAGATCAAGCGGGCTGGGAGCTTCAGGTTCCTAGGAACGAACATTACCAATAGCCTGTCCTGATTGAAACATGGTGATGCCACCGCCAAGTAAGCTCACCTGTGTTGCTACTTCCCCGGGAGATTAAAGAAATTTGGCATATCCCCTTTGACCATCATTAATTTTTACTGATGCATCATACAAATCATTCGAATCAGATGCACCATGGCTTGGTATGAGAAATACTCTACCCGTGATTGCAAGAAACTGCAGAGAGATGTGGCAACAGTTCAGCACATCACTGAAACCAGCTTTCCCTCCACGGGCTCCATCTCCACTTCTCACTGCCTTGCTAAAGCAGATAGCATAATCAAAATCTCAACCACAACATCTTTTCCCTTATCCTATCAAGCAGACAATACAAAAGCTGGAAAGTATTTATCACCTGGCACAAGGACAGCCACTATCCCACTGTTATAAGACTATTGAATGGTTCTCTACTATGATAAGATGGGTTTTTGACCTATGTAAAGCACTTTGCTTTCTGTCTGTACTGTGCATTCTCTCTACTGTTGACACTTCAGTCTGCATCTGTTATTGTTTTACCTTGGACTACCTGAATTATCTGAATGGTGGCCGATTAGGAAAAGGGGAGGTGCAACGAGACCTTGGTGTCATTATACACCAGTCATTGAAAGTGGGCATGCAGGTACAGCAGGCGGTGAAAAAGGCGAATGGTATGCTGGCATTTATAGCGAGAGGATTTGAGTACAGGAGCAGGGAGGTACTACTGCAGTTGTACAAGGCCTTGGTGAGACCACACCTGGAGTATTGTGTGCAGTTTTGGTCCCCTAATCTGAGGAAAGACATCCTTGCCATAGAGGGAGTACAGAGAAGGTTCACCAGATTGATTCCTGGGATGGCAGGAATTTCATATAAAGAAAGACTGGATGAACTGGGCTTGTACTCGTTGGAATTTAGAAGATTGAGGGGGGGATCTGATTGAAACGTATAAGATCCTAAAGGGATTGGACAGGCTAGATGCAGGAAGATTGTTCCCGATGTTGGGGAAGTCCAGAACGAGGGGTCACAGTTTGAGGATAGAGGGGAAGCCTTTTAGGACCGAGATTAGGAAAAACTTCTTCACACAGAGAGTGGTGAATCTGTGGAATTCTCTGCCACAGGAAACAGTTGAGGCCAGTTCATTGGCTATATTTAAGAGGGAGTTAGATATGGCCCTTGTGGCTACGGGGGTCAGGGGGTATGGAGGGAAGGCTGGGGCGGGGTTCTGAGTTGGATGATCAGCCATGATCATAATAAATGGCGGTGCAGGCTCGAAGGGCCGAATGGCCTACTCCTGCACCTATTTTCTATGTTTCTATGTTTCTACCTCAATGCAATGCTTCTGCCCCCTTCATCTCCAGTCCTGATGGAAGATCTTGGAACGAAACGTTGATTGATTATTACTTTCCATAGATTCTGCCTGCGGTGCTAAGTTCCTCCAGTGTGTGTTGCTCAATATTTCCAGCATCTGCAGAATCCCTTGTGTCTTTGTGTGCGCTCAGGTAATGAATTGATCTATATGTACCATATGCAAGACAAGTTTTTCATTGTGCCTTGGTATATTTGACAATAATAAACCAATTTATCAATTTACTATCAATGGTCATTGAAATTTAAGAAGGCACTGAAAGTTATATGTTGAAGTTGTATAAGACTTTGGTGAGCCCTAATTTAGAGTATTGTTCACAGTTTTGGTCACCTACCTGCAGGAACGATGTAAATAAGTTTGTAAGAGTACAGAGAAAATTTACAAAGACGTTGTCTGAACTGGAGGACCTGAGTTGTAAGGAAATTAGAAATAGATTAGGACTTTATTCCTTGGAATGCAGAAAATTGAGGGCAGATCTGATTGAGATAAACATCACTATGAGGGGTATAGATAGGGTAGGTGCAAGCAGGCTTTTTTCCACTGAGATTGGGTGCAACTACAACTGGAAGTCTTGGGTTAAGGGTGAAAAGTGCAAAGTTTAAGGGGAACATGAGAGAAAATATCTTCATGCAGAGGGTCATGAGAGTGTAGAATGAACTGCCAGTGCAAGTGTTGCGTGCAAGCTCGATTTCAACATTTAATAGAAATATGGATAAGTACATGGTAGGTCTATGGAAGGCTATGGTCCAGGTGTTGGTTGATTGGAGTAGACAGTTTAAATAGTTCAGCATCGACTAGATGGGCTGAAGACCTGTTTCTATGCTTTTTTTCCCCATGTCTCTATTTTTTGTAATGTTATCTCTTTAGGGATAGTTTAACTTACTTTTTTCATATACTATTAGCTCCGTCGAAGAGATTCTGAAGAGGAATTGTTAAGATTGGGATAATGAGTTACTTCTAAAAGGAATCTGGTTTATAAGCTGGTCTTGGTAATAAGATTCTTGGGTACAATGTTTAATTGTTATTTGAATAGTCAAGCAATACTTTCACATGCTGTTGGAGCAGAGTCCAGGATGGCTTAAGTGAAGGGAGCAAAAAAAACATGAGAACCCAGTAGCAAAGCTTATGAAGATAGATGAATTCTAAGATTCCGGATTATTGGTAACTTGAGTCATGAAATCTGGCAAGTGTATCATGCTCCTGCGAAAAATCACGTGTCTCTGGCCCTGTTTTTCCAAAACCAATGAAATTTGCTTCAAGTAATTTCTGCATCTGTTTTAGATCACTTAATCGTGATTGATTGTACAGTCAGTAAGTACTTCCATTAACATTGAACACTGCATCTACTAGATTGGTAGGTTTGGATCTCGGTCTTTAAAAATCTAGTTCTCCTGTGTGAGATGCAGAGTTTACTGCTACAGAGAACATGGCTGCATTTGACTGAGTGTGGTGTTGCTGAGTCTTTGTAACATTGAACCAGTGGTAATTATGGGGAAAATCTCCATCTCTCATGCTACTTGTGATTGTTAATCAGTCATCTCAGACAAAGAACCTTGCATTAGGAACTCCTCAGAGCATGTTCCTGGGCCCAGCTACTTCATCAGTACTTACCTTCAACATAAAGTCAGAACCAGGGATGTTCACTCATTACTGCACATTATTCAGTTTTATTCACCATTCAGTTAAGAAGGCAGTCAAGAATAAGTAAAAGTGTGAAAATTTTTCAGTGAATGATTAACCTCCTCATACACCAAAGTCTTTCATCCATTAACAAGTCAGAAATGTAATGAATAATCTCCAAAATGGCTCAACAAGTGCAGGCAAAGTGATCCACTTGATTGATCCAGCACTCTCTACTCAATAACTCCCTCCATTAAGACACATCTTGACTGCAGTGTGTATCATCTCCAATATACATTGCAGCAAGCTTCTTCAATAGCATCTCACATTCCTGTAACCTCCTCCCATTGGAAGAGTAAGGGTACAGATGCATGCAAAAATTACAATCTTGAAGGACCCCATTAATCAGATAACACACCTCCTTAGAGATGTATTGGCAATCCTCTTCATTACTGGTCAAACCTGAAAATCCTTACCCACAGCATCGTAACTCTACTTGCAGTATAGGGGCTGCAGTAGTTCAAAGATTTGGCAAATCACCACCATCTGAAATAATTAGGAATGCATAATAAATGCTGGCTTTGCCAATGAGCCCTACGTTACAAGAGAAAACAAACATAAAATAAATGGGAAGTGGTTGGCGTTATATCTAGACTGTAGTTTCACATATATCTGTTTCAGCAGAAATCCAGTAACGAGTGCAATCTGAATCAAAAATGCTTAGTCTCATTCTACACTTTCATATGTCTCATATATTGCATTTCAGGATTGCAATGATCATGAAAAACTGGAATTGGTCTTTGTACAATACAGATACGTGGAATATTATAGAACTTTCCAGCATAGAAATTGTCCATGCCAATGAACATTTATGTCTAAACTAGTCTCATTTGCCCGTGTTTGTCCCATATCCCTCTAAACCTTTCCTATTCATATACCTGCCCAAATGTTCTTCAACAATTTTAATTGTCCCTGTCTCCTCTGGCAGTTTGTTCAATATACCTAGCACTCTGTGTGAAAAAGTTTCCCCTCAGATCTTCTTTGCTTCCTTCCCATCTCACCTTAAGCTTATCCCCCATTGTATTAGAATCCTTTCTGTCTTTGACTGTGACTTCCTATCCTACCTATGCCCCTAATAATTTAATAAACATCTAGAAGAATACTCTTTAGCCTCCCTCGTTCCTCAGACTATCCAATTTCTCCCTTAACTCAAGTCCTCCAGTCCAGGCAACGTATTTGTGAAACATCTGTAATTTGGCCAGAATTGTACAGAGTACCCCTAGTGTAGTGTAACCAACATGTTGTAAACACTGTATCATGACAACACAACTCTTGCATTCAGTACCATAGTTAATGAAGGCAAACATTCTACCCTGGGTATGAATAAACAATATTCAGCTGTTTGAGATGAGACGGTGCCTTTAACTGTTTTCCTTTATTCTATTAATGAAAGTACTTCATATTAGTCAGAAATATCCATTGATATCTCTTCAGTAAACTCAATAAAAGAATTTACTAGGTAGAGAACAAGGAAGGTAGTCTGTGAGCAGCAGGTAGTATCATCCAATGAGCTGTTAGATTTTAAGTGGATTTTGATTGTCTTTAAGCAGTGGACCATTAACTAAACTGTTCCAATTTCAACACAGTCTTCAAAATATTAATCATTGTATGTTGAAATCTTTAGGCTTGCTTCAGTTACTTCCTCATTTGAAAATTATGTTTCAAAGACATAATGGCTTCAGAATCAAGTATATAAGAAATGATTTGTCAAGTTAATACATGCAGGAATGTGGGACATCACATTTAACACAACAAAAGTCTGTTTGTAGCACCACACATGTAATACTTTTGATCAAAATTGGCAATGTGGAAAGGTCACATGGCAAGAAAGGTAATTGGAGAATTCTGTTTTCAGTAACAAATGTATTTCAGCTCATTGTGTACAGGATGCTGCAAATGCGGTATTTAATATCTCCAGTACAGTAATCCGCAATTACTATGCTAAGTGGGTGAAGCCATGAAATTGTTTCGGTCTTTGCTGCCACAAATTTGGAGTTCAGATTCGGGAGGATCTGTGTTATTGAGCCTTTGCTGTGACCAGGGGCAAAGATAGGCAGTTCAGAGGGGTGTATCACAGCCAGGCACTGGAGTAATTATGGGAGGAGGAAGGTCATTGGTAGGATGTTGCCTAGGTGGAAGAGAATGACATAACTGCAATCTTGGAGAATCTTGGAGTTGTAAGAAATAGTGGCAGAGCTGAGGAAGGGATTGCAGGGTTGTATGAGGGCAGAGCTGGTGCAGGCCAGAGTTAGTAGCAGAATATCAATGGTAAGCACATGAGTTTGGTGGTACCAGCGACCAGTGTTCCACTTGGAACAGCAAGTCACTTGGGATGGGCCAGCAATGGAAGCTTCCTTCTCCAGGAGCTGCTGAAGTGAATTTCACATAGTAAGCAAGGTAGATTCATTCCAAGAAGTGTTGACTTTTCAAATTGACATGAAACCAGCTAGAAGTGAATACTGTTGCATTGCACGGCAGAGAAAAGCGATTTTTATTTGCATAAAGTTGAAAAAAAGGAGAGATGCACAAGGGGAGATTTGAGCCAAGCAGAGACTGTATGCTTAAGTGAGTGTGTAGACTGGGAATGGGGCAGTAATTACAGCAAAATATGAACAGTTCAAGCAGTCAGCTCCAATCTGCTGATTTTTGCATTTAATTTGAGTGTATTAGACTGCTCAGGGAACATGGGCTGCTATTGCAGTGTTATAGCAATGAAATGTAAAACAGATTTTAGATTTACCAGCAGTCTTGAAAATCATGACTGAAAGCCAAATGCGAATATCAAGAAAACTGGAGACACAGGAGATAGCAGATGCTGGAATCTGGAGCAAAAAAACAAACTGCAGGAGAAACTTAGTGTGTCTTGTAGCATCTGTGGAAACAGAGGGGTAGTCAATGTTGTGCATTAAGACTGTGCATCAGGATTCAAGAAAATTCAATTGACCAGTGAAAACCAATGGTGATATTTCATTAAACATCCAGTACTCTCTGCTGCTTTTGTCTATGAATGGAAAACATATGTTCTCAGTAACTTGTCGAGGATTTATTTAAAGATTTTTTGAATTACATCTGGCTGGACAGCATTTTGGAAGCTGAATCCTGGTTGAAGCAGTGTTGGCTTCATTTGAGCTCTTTAAAGGGTGGATGGCCGTGGGGATATAGAGCTTGCAGCAGCCTCTACTCACATCATTGGGTGTAGAGGCAGGGAATGTGCCTCCTCTTCATGTCAGAAGTCCACCTACGTTCTGTCCGCCAGAGAAAGCAGGATCTCCCAGTGGCCACACATTTTAATTCCACGTCCCATTCCCATTCTGATATGTCTATCCACGGCCTCCTCTACTGTCAAGATGAAGCCACACTCAGGTTGGAGGAACAACACCTTATATTTCGTCTGGGTAACCTCCAACTTGATGGCATGATCTTTGACTTCTCTAACTTCCGTTAGTGCCCCATCTCCCCTTCACACCCCATCCCTTATTTATTTATTTATTTATCCCCCCCTTTTTCCTCTCTCTTTTTTCTCCCTCTGTCCCTCTCACTATAAGTCCTTCCCATCTTCTGGGCTTCCCCCCTCCTTTTCTTTCTCCCTAGGCCTCCCGTCCTATGATCCTCTCCCTTCACCAGCCTCGTATCCCTTTTGCCAATCAACTTTCCAGCTCTTGGCTCCATCCCTCCCTCTCCTGTCTTCTCCTATCATTTTGGATCTCCCCTCCCTCTCCCACTTTCAAATCTCGTACTATCTCTTCTTTCAGTTAGTCCTGACGAAGGGTCTCAGCCCAAAATGTCGACTGTACCTCTTCCCATAGATGCTGCCTGGCCTGCTGCGTTCACCAGCATTTTTTGTGTGTGTTGCTCCATTAGGAGTGTTGGGTTGTCACATCAGCTGCTGGCAGGAGGAGAAGATGGCAGCGCGCCTGCGTGTGCGCAGCCCTCTGGTGAAAAATGATATTGTATCTGTTAGATAGGGGCCGTAGACAATTCTGATTTGATGGAGAATGGACGTGAAAACACAGAGGAACATCTGGAGAAATTTCTGAAATGCCTGTTCACTGCTGTCATTACTGTGTGGTCGGGAATCTTTCGGAGGGTAGGCCTCAAAATTCCCGGCCTTGCCTGCCTTTGGCGACCGAGAAGGAGGTCAAATCGTTCGGATAGAGATGGCGCTCAGTACTTGGTGTCAGAGAGCTGATCAGAGCTCGAAGTTTTCGGATGACTCAGAGTTGGATTGTGGTCGGCATGGCAGGGAGAGTTTTTCTTCCTTCTCCTGTCTGCGTGAGATGTGGGACATTTGAGAAACTTTGAACTTTACTGTGCTCATGGACTTCTTCATCAAGTTATGGTATAGTTGCACCATTGTTACTGTATGTTATAATTATGTGGTTTTGTTAGTTTTTTCAATCTTGGTCTGTCCTGTGTTTTGTAATATCACACCGGAGAAAATAATGTATCATTTCTTAATGCATGCATTACTAAATGACAATAAAAGAGGACTACATGTCTTCATAATCATAAAATGTCTGCTGCCTTCTACAACATAATTTGATCTCAGTGCCACAGGTTACCCACAGGAGATTGTCAAAATACCACCATGATTAACTTAGATCTTGATCCATGGTCTCCTAGTTCAATAATCCATAAACGCAGAAGAAGGGTGACTAATGGCTAAATCATTTGTACCAGTAATTCTTTGAACATGGTCAGCAATGACAGCAGTCAGAGTCCCTGGCTTTTCAAGTTTGCATCAGAGGCTGGCTTTAGGGGAATGACTTTATTTCACCCTCATTACACCTGCCAAGATAATTAGTGTGATTAGAAATGTAAAAGAGCAATGGCGACTTCAGAGACTTGTTCCACCAGGTCAACTGGTGTCATTTATGGTACAGAGGTGACAACCAACATGCACCCTGATCTACCCTGAATATTCAGCAACCACAGGGCTTCTGGTTTGTCGATATGGAGACATTTATAACAAAACATTTAAGCTGTTGTGCAATGGGTTCTTACAGAGCTCTACAAAGCTTTTATTCTGCGATGGAATCTAATCTAATCCTGCAGGCAGATTTAACGGTGTGTGCTTTGGGAAAAGAGATACCTGCTTTAGTCCCCAGATGAGCATTCTGAACCATGACACCCTGTCGTTCTGCAGCAAATGTAACATATCATCAGATGTTTGAATGAACAAAGCATTAACTGAGTATGTGATTACAATTAATGCTTAACGTAAGTCTGAGATGCACAATGGCTGGATTCTGTTAAGAACTTCTTGAAAACTATGGTGAAGGAAGTAGCTGCGGGAATATTGGATATGATGCGAGGTGAGTAAAGCGAAGGTATTACAGAGGCTGGTTGTACTCCGAGCAAGTAAGTCACCATGTCCAGATTAGAAACTGCTTAAGATTCAGAAGGAGACATTGCAGAAGTGCTTGTAACAATCTTCCATTCCTTCTTATATAAAGGGTGATATCGAAGGTCTGGAGAATTAGGAATACTTGAAAAGGGAAAGAAAACATAAACGTGGCATGAACAGATGTAGGGTCTCGGCCCGAAACATCGACTGTACCTCTTCTTAGAGATGCTGCCTGGCCTGCTGCGTTCACCAGCAACTTTGATGTGTGTTGTCAGAATATATAATTCACACTAATCATGTCCAAGAAGTAAAATAATGAGAGGGAAATAGCGAAGGAATTAAGAGAGATAACGCATCAAAAAGAAAAAAAAGCTGAGAAATATTTAATTTAAACTGGAGAAATCATTTTTTTTCAAACAATGTCTGCAATTTACCATATTTGTGTGCATCTCAACATTAGCAAGGCAAAATGGGCAAACTCCTTCATTAGTACATTAGCACACAAAATTGGCAAAGAGCAGATACGAACGTAATGAATCAAAAGCTGGACAAAAATGAACGTTATTAGCAACATCACAAGGAAGAATGAAAAGATAGCAATGGGAGAGCTTTAGAGAAGGATCTTCAGATCTTAGGGGCAAGGAGGTTGAAAGAATGTCACATTCCCTTATCTCAATAATCTATCTCACTTCTAGCAATGTGGACAGCCTCAGCAATCCACATCTTTCACCTAACAAAAGGCTTCTTTCTCCATTATGCAACTGCCAAACATAATGTACCTTTCTGTATATGATCTGCTTCTCTCCTCATGGACTGCTGCTCCTCTCTGACTTCCTTCCCATTTTAGTCCCTGTTTCTCTCCCTCCAAAATTCACCCTCACTGACCCACCCTCTGTGATCTGGCCTGATTTGTTTCTTCCCCGTTTGTCACGGGTTGACCCTGCATGGTCCTATGCTGTAGTCTATCAAAGACTTTCTCCATCTGCAAGTCACCCTCCTCTTAATCTGACCAGCTATGAACATAGAGTGATACAACATCAATATGGCTTGGCTTTTCAGGAATTTCTGTTCCGTGTCTCATTCCTTTCACTCCTCGCCCTGGAACATTGTTTGCACAATTGAAATGGGTTGCTTGTATTGTGGAATTTATTTTTAATTCATCTACTTCCTGTCCATTTGTTCCCATTGGGTAAATGATCCTTTAATCAGAAATTGATTGTTAATGAGTGTGGCACAAGAAATCAGTTCAAGTTTGGTGGATCTATTTTTTACAACAAATGTACTAGCAGAATTACCACAACAAAAATGTAAGCTTAAAGTATAATTTTGGACTTCAATTATCCAAGAAAGTGATATATATATTTGGTTTCAGAAGATGACATTTAATTTAATATACTGTTAGATCATCATTGTATGGAAGTGCAGGAGCTGGAGAAGGTTTCATTTAGGTGATGAATTAATAATGCATTTATCTATTCGGTTTATTATAATAATAATAATGAACTGCTTGATTCCTCAAATAGGTGATTAAGAAGTGATGATATTTAAGAATTGCCATATCAGCATCAGAGTTAACTGCCTATGTTATGGAAGTTTAAGAGGACCGATGCCACATTTCAGAATAACGGGTTGACTTCTAGAATAATGTGTTTTCCGCTAATTAATGTAGACTAAGTAATAAGGGCCAGTAATAGCAAGGTTTAAGCTGAGGAGAACGTATTAATCTATTCTGTCCTCTTACTTCTTCACTAATGTACATTGAATTGAGGCCAGGAATAAAAACTTGAAGTATTCAGTTCCAGAATGGTGCAGTGTGTTAAACAGAGTGTGGATGAATTGCCATCTGTTTTATTCAGATTCTTGCCGTAATTTTTATTATTCATTTAATTTTTACAGGTTTATGGATAACATCTTTGCATTAAAGAATGACATTCAATGATCTTTTTCTGTCCCATTGCCTGATGTTAACTGTATTACTTGAAGAAAATCCCAATTTAATATTTCAAAACCTAGATGGATTTTTCAACATTTTCATCTCCAGTGCCCAATATAATTGGAATATCATTGTACTTGAGAGATTGTTTCAAAGGCATACACATAAAATTCATGATTGTTTTTTTTCTGAGATTTGTTGTTTTCTGATGCAAATTTGTCTTTTTTTAAGTATTTCACTGCACACCACTTCGTGGACTGGACAAACCTTTTAAAATCTGCTGGTCTTCAATGCTAGAATTTGAAGGGATTTGGATATAAAGTACTAAATCAATGCTTCCAGCTTCAGTGATAAGTATGTGCAATGTTCAAATGACTGAGGGCACCTGCAATACAATGACAAGCTGGAAGGTAAAACGTTAATTAATCTGACAGAGGTACAAGAGATGATACATTTACAAGTCTAGCATTAACTGTATAAGATAACATGTTGATAAGAACTCACTGGCTAGAGGATTTTGTTAGCCTGACACTTGACAAATTGAACTAAGCTGCGCAGCAACTTTCAGAAACATGGCATAGAAGTTGGAGAATGAAATGTAGTTTTGCACAAGTGATATTTTGTACTCCTTAATTTGTCAGGCAATTGAAAAATACAAGGAGAATTCTTCAGAATCTTATAAGATGTTGAATAAGTTTTCTGGAACTTCTATCAAGAGCAAGATTAATTCAAAACTTGTGCACTAAATATAATTAATAATTTAAGCTAAATAGAATAAGACAAAATTCTCTGAATGATTAATAACAGCAGGCTAACTCAGCTATCTTTCTTGGCATTTTAAACTATCACCAAGTCTTTTATTGCAGCTATTTCAAGGTTATTTTCAAACTGCTGCAGAATGATTTGAAGCCTGACTAAAGCAAATTTATAAACAGTAGTTCTATTGTGTGCACTAACTAGTTTCTATAATAAAATGTAATTTTTTATAACTACTTTAAAATGAGGCAACCATTGCCCACACATTGAGTGAAATCCGATGAATTTTCCTAAACCAGCACAATGGGAGAAACTCTCAGATCTAACCACATATCATGGCTGGATAATGGTCAGAATCTGATCTGGCAGATTGTTCTTTGGCCCAGGAATGGATGTAGACTTGTCATTTTAGGAATTGCTGAGATTAAAGATTCTGCAATCATTATACTACTTTGGCTGAATCCCCACAATAAATCACCCCTCCAAGCCTTCCAATTTAGATATTATCTGTGTCAATGAGAGTGAACGTATAATATTTCATATCATTTGTATGCACACTGAGGTTTTCCACACACCGAAACTTGCTTAAATTTATCAATTGTGCAGAACATGCCAGCATCTCTGCATTTTATTATCCCCAATAAACCTATCATTATGTACCTATCACCTACTTCAATTATACTCAGAAGAAATGAGATTGTGGTGACTGGAGAATCTTATGGGCAAGATGCCAGAATTGAAAGCCCCTTAAAAGCATTGGGGTTTATTTAAACCATATACCTGTGTAACTCAGTGCAAGGAATTTCTGAGTGCATTGATAAAAATAGCCATACCTGTGTATAACTGCATCTTGATGACAATCTGTGCAAGCTTAACAACACACATGATGTAATGTTAATGGAAACATTCACCAGGCAGAGAAATTAGTTTTTATCTAGTTGTTTATCCGGACACAAAGTATGGCAGACCACAATGGTTGGGAAGCTTTGGGAGCCATGGAACCAATGACATTTTTGTCATTCCAAGCCTGCAATCCATACCACAAACTAAGAATTAGATTACTAATGTACTACATCTCAAAATACAGAAAAAGACCAGAACCATTTCATAGATACACGTGGTTATTTACAACATGATTCTTTCTGCTGGCATAAGTAATAACTTAATCTACTGACTAAAGCATAAACTAATTGGTTTAAGATTATTTTTGATTTCATGCCACAAAGCTGATTATGTTGATTAAGCTATGGCATTCATTGGACAGCTGCTAAATCAAATGTTTCTTTGAACCTTGCAGATTTTCACTTCAACTTGACATTTGAATATTTAAAAAATTGTGTTTTCTTTAAATTGGCCAGAAAATAAGTTTTAATTTTGGGAATGTTGAAAATGTGGGAGAATTATACATGTCTTGAATGACAATAGAGTGAAATAGAGGAATGAAAAACCTGTTTATTGATGTCTTTCCTTTTTCCCTCTGATGTATTTGCCCTTTGACTGTGCATTGCATATGTACCACGTGCTGAAGCTGACAATTCCAGTGTGTATTACTTGAAATATATTAATAGTCTCCATGTAACATTAGTCAAAATAAAAACCAGCTCAACTTTTAAATGATAATCCCAAAGGCAGCTCATCACAATCTGACAAAGACTGTTTTTCAGTAGCATTGTTTCTAAATATGAACTTGTGCCTGGTAATTGAAAATTTCTGCCTATGATGCCAAGTTTACTTGTAACATGCAAGTTCAGATTGTTGAGAAGTCATTTATTTTGTTTTGCTTTGTAATTGCCTTCAACTATGATAAAGTAGGTGAATGGATAGTCATACTTGTTTAAGGAAGTGTATCTGAACTTGGAAATTTCCCAGCCCACCCTACGGAGGTAGTCCACATTCTAATTAAATCATGAAGTTACTGATTTGAGTCAATAAAGTGGTAGCATGTCATTAACAAAGCAAATGCTGCTTGCTTTGGGGTCTTCTGGATGACAGAAACACCAAGTTTTCTCACCAGACTTGGTGGCACAGCTGTCTTTACTAGTTGCAAGTATTTCTGTCTGTATACAGAAAAGGGCAGATGCAATGTAATGGAACGGAAGGAACACAAGAAAAACATTTACCTTCAACTCAGTATCCACAAATACATAACTTCTAATGAGCCCACTTTAATGAACTGCATAACATTTATAAGATGGTACTTCAGTTAGAAGTAATGTAGTTGTGCAAACTTCGCAGCATTCCCCATTTGTTAATAGGTGTATTTGATTATGGCCCACAGGATCTTGGAAAAAGATTCAGATCACTCAAACTGAGCTTTGTTGGATCCATTTAACTTATTTTCAGATAGGCTAATGTACAGAGTGCTGAACTCAAGGCAAGAAGAAAAAAAAATCTCTATACTAAAGGCTGACATCGGTTGGCAGATCTAGCCTGCAGCCATGGCGGAAAACGACCTTTGAAGAGGAAAAAAATAATTCTGTATGGAACCCAACTGTGATTAAACGAAATGGATTTCTGTTGAATTACTGATGGACTTAGCCTTTTCCTCAGGGAATGGCTGTCACTGTTTCCTGTGGCTCATTGCAGGAAAGTAATTCCCACTTTGCAGGTGTTTCATACTGATAACTAGATGAATACAACCCAATCTGAACTTAAATTATTTGCATATTTTCATTAAAACAAAAATTTGTTTGTTGCAATTAACAACAATGCTACGATTTTGCTAAGGTACTACATCAGTATTTTGTTGGCAATTTTTGAGATATTGATAAATTATTATATGCAAATCATTATGGTCAGTGAAATCCTGGATCATCTTTATTTTGAGATGAGTATACTTGAGATTAGCTGGTGGGGACAGTGGTGAGTATGATATTTGGGAACAGAGTTTCCTCTACCCTAAAGTGTGAATAACAAACTGTTTGGCTGTAGGTATATAGATGTTATCATGCACTGTCATTGAAAATTACAGTACTTGTAGAGCTATTGAAATGCATGAAATTAACTCATCAGAAAAAGAGTTTCTTCTTATAACACATTTTAAGCAATTCGATGTTGGAAAGTCAATAGTGGTAAGTTCCAGAGAACAACTATGTGTGCTATTGTTGTTAAAAGGTTGAAGGAAACTTATTACACTTTCCTCTCTTGCATGCTTCCTTACTGACGGTGCACTGCAGTTATTCATTTTAAATTCTTTATGAGCTAATAACAGTATTTTAAATTATTTTCATGTTGTTTCTGTCACAACCAAGGAATCTGCCATGGAGCCTGGGCGCTCTCGCAGGCAGGCAGCAAAAGAAGACAGCAATCATGCACATGAGAATGCACATTAAGGTTTCTTTGTAATTACATTTAATTCCCTTCCTTTTGTTTCAGTCTTGTCAAGTATTAACTGAAGCACAGCAATGGCAACACTCCCTCCTTACTCTAGTCCACATTCCAGGAAAGAAGATTGGCACAAAGGTTGCTCTCAAGGATGAATGTAAGAACCATGCTGGTTGTGTTCCTGGTGAGAGGGTGAATAGAAGAGAATATTATCCAAATACACAAATACAAACTGATTCAACACGTCGTTGACCAGGGCCTGAAAAACAGCAGGGCAATAGCCAAACCAAATGGCTCTCATAGTGGCCATTGGAAGTGTTGAATGCAACCCTTCTCTGATACGAATCAGGTTGTAAGCAATGTGCAGATCTATCTTGGAGAATATGGTTGTAACCTGGAGATGTTCAAATACAGAAGTAAGCAGGGAAGAGAGTACTGGTCCTTCACTCTGATGTTATTGAGGGGCCGATAATCAACACAGGGATGGAACTTGCTATCCACTTTGTTCACAAAAAAGGAGCTCACCTCTGTTGGTGAGGTTGATGGACTAATGAATCCTAGGGCCTTGATGCATTCTTCAATTACCCCTTTCAGGATGCGAAAGTCAAAAGATCTGCTCCCTGGCAGAATTAGAACTTAGTAAGAGGTCAATGGTGGGGTCATATACTCAGTCTAGAGCCAGGGAAGTTGCTTTCTTCTCACTGAAGATTTCAAGAAGGTAAGCTTATTCAGCTGGAACAGCAGACAGGTCCACAGTAGCAGTTGGCACAGGAGGGGATATGCTGATGGGGGCTTGGGCTAGACCCAGACAGGTAGACAGACATGCCAGACCCCACTCTTGGAGTGCCCTTATGGACTAATTGATCCACCGCCAAGCACCTGCGGCATTTCAGCTGAATCAACAAGACAGAAGAAGAGCCGTTCCCTTTGGTTGCCTTCTAACACAAATGCGAAGAGTGTGATCCAGAGGAATTTTCTTGAGTTCTTGAGTTGCAGATTGGGACATCCTGAGAAAGTCTCTCATGTGGGACTTCCAGCAGGCACAGGTCTCCGGTGCGCTGGGAGCCACACCGGGGGGACGGAGTGGTTGCTGTGATACTTGTTGTTATGCGATGGCAGTACATTGCAAACATAATAATAAAAACTGGGAATTACAGTCATAAAAATACGTGAATAAATTTAAATTAAATCATTAGTGCAAAAGGAGAAAATAAGTGGTTCATGGGTTTAATGAACAAATCCAGAAATTTGATGGTAGAGGGAATGAAGCTGTTCCTGAATCAGTGAGTGTGTGCCTTCAGGTTTCTATACCTCCTCCCTGATGGTGGCAATGAGAAGAGGGCATGTCCTTGCTTCAGTCTTGTCAAGTCTTGACTGAAGAACGGTGATGATAACACTCCCCGCTTACCTTAGCCCATGTTCTGGGAAAGAAAGGAGTAAAGGAGTAGTGTTAGTTCAGTATTAGGTTACTGCTTCTGACATGCAGTGACAGCATTAGATTTTAACTTGAGAGGTTTAGTTAGTGGCCTTGTTAGCCTAGCATTTATTATTTTCCTTTTGTTCTGTACAGTTCCCGTTAAAACTCAGTGAACAGTTCATTCCACTTCTGTGTGAGTCCCTCTGTACATGGGCCCTCACTAAACTCCTGTCAGCAAGACTTGACTGTAGGTGGTTTGGGCCACTCAGTAATTGCCATGAACTTTACAGGGTCTATTTGAACACTGAGCATATAGCCCACGAACAACACTTGCTCTTTGTGGAACTCACATCTCTCTCTCTCTCTCTCTCTCTCTCTCTCTAACTTTGTGATGGATTAGCTTCCATCGTCACAGACAACTGAATTTTCAACAACATCAAAAAATTCAACTTCTTCCGTGACAGTGCAGTTTGTGTACTACAGCAAACTGCAGCTAATTTTTACAGATGGAGAGCATTCTAACTGGATGCATCACAGCCTGGTATACAGGCTGCAATGCAGAGGATTGCAAGAAGCTGCAGAGAGTTATAGATTCAGCCATCTCAATCATGGCCACACCATCCCCCACTAACAAGGACATCTTCAAGAGGTGGTGCCTCCAGGAAGTGGCATCCTCTATATAGGACCCTCAACATTCGGTATGTTCTCTCTTCTCATTACTGCCATCGGAGAGGAGGTATGAGAGACTGAAGACTCACATTCAATGATTCAGAAACAGCTACTTCCCCTTCATCATCAGATATCTTAATGATCAATGAACTCATGAATTCGAACTCATTTGTTCCTTTTTTGCGTTAGTCTGAAGGTTTTTCTCAGTACCTTTTCAAAATCTGTGAAATGCCTACCACTCTGGAATGCCAAAGGCAGAAAATAGAAAAGAATGCCGTAGGTTACCTTTTCCCTCCCAGACACACACTATTCTGATTTGAAAATATATTTCATTTCTAGACGTCATTCTAGAATTCCCTACTGATAAGCATGCTGACTAGAACAACAGCAGTGCTTTAAGAAGGTACATTGCCACCTTCCAAAGGTAATTAGGGATGGAAATAAATTTTGGTTTAGTACTGATACAATCACCCTACCAGTGATGAAAAGCAAGCTCAAAAACTTCTCATCTTCTGTCAAAACAGATGGGTAAGGCTCCGTCTCAATCTGATTTATGATACTAATTACATATCTGTTATGCAGAGTTAAACTGCCGCAGGGAAATTCCAGTTAGAATGTCTTTCAAGCAAAATTGTGCAAGTCAAGTAATATAAATAAAAAGGATTCATGTTTAAAATGCACAGTTATAACTCTGGTAGGAATGATCTCTTTGTCACTCTAAAATCTAACTTTTACTGTGTAGCATTGGATCTGTCAGCCTGCCAAAGCCCTGCAGGGAAATAACCTGCAGCAATGTATCTGTGCTTGTTTGCAGGGTGGTGATGCTGTTGAAATGTACTATTGTACAATTGTCCACTGGTTATGATCGATGACAGATCCTCCGGAAGGAACGGTTGCACCTTATGGAATGATTGTGCAACTGTGCACAAGTGGCAGGAAGATTTATGATGCAGATGGGAACACAAAATGTCTGGCAGCAGGATGAACAAGCACCGACCAGATTGTACACAGAAGCAAATTAATATGGTTCAGCCAAAAGATTTGCTGTGGCCATCTCAGCATGTAAAGCACACAGGAAGAAAATGAACAGCTCCGAAAATATTGCAGGCCTTCATCCTGAAAACTGCTTGCACAGCATTTCCACACATGCCCTTTTGTGATGCCCTCACCAAGTTTTGCTTGGTACTATGGATGCACGTACAGAGGTCGTATCTCCACAGCAGCTGGAACGTGTAGTTTGCCTGCCACTGAGCAACAAACAATCTGGTGAAGGAACTCAGTGGGTTCAGCAGCATCTGTGGGAGAGAGGAATTGTGTGCAATCCTTGTCTCTCATCTCTCCCCCCCCCCCCCAGATGCTGCTCAACCTGCTGAGTTCTTCTGGCAGATAGTTTGCTGCTCCAGACTCCCTACCATAGGGATTGTTTAGACTTCATTTTGATTCCACTGCAGGGAAATTCTCTTCCTGGTCTCAGACCAAGACCTCCATTCAATGCCTCATGAAGAGTTGGATATTGCAGAGATACTGGGGATACTGCACAAACAGCTCTCTTTGGGTGATGGCTGCTCTGGGTCAAATACTTAGGTAAATTTGTAGCATTATAATCTCAGATATTCTGGTGAAGAAAATGTTCACAAACAGATTCAAAGTGTTAATGTTATTTTTCTGCTGCTACTTTCTCTATTCCAAATCTTTCTCGCATCCCTGGATATTTGTCAAGGCCATTAATCCTTGTTAAAGGGTATTGAAGAGAAACCCTTGACAACAATCTCAGACTATAAATGGGGAGATTAATTTCACTTCTCATTGTTCATCCAGAGAGTTTAAAGAAGGGAAGGCAGATACAGAAGGTGCTACAGAGCTGAGATAAATACCAAAGGGGTTCTCATCGCTGTGGCACGAGCACAGAATTATCATAAAGTAATACAAGAGGTTCATGAGGCGCCTTGGAAAGTGCACAGGACATACTGTAGAACCCAGCAAATATATTCCAGGGGAGAGAATGTGCAAGAACAGGCAATGCTATCTGTGGTTGTTTGCTGCTCTGTTGGGGTACTGACTGTCGTAACCAACAGAGACAGTAATGCAGTTCAAGATCTCCGGGCTATGTCACATGCTGCTTTGGGAACTGTGTAGGAGTCAGCTCCTATTCTGCTGCCTTTTGCATTAAGCTTTGACACACACTCCCCCCACTGACATGTACTCTAATGGAGACTATACCAGGAGCAGCACAGTTTTAGAAGGTTGCTTCCTTCCCCATGGACTTCATTGTCGTCGTCCATTTACCATAGGGCAAAGTTGTGATAATTCTGAACTGAAGTAGAATGTAATTGACACGTAAAACTGCATAGCCTGCCAGAAAAGATGCATCTTCCTTCTTATATTAGACTTTCATTTACTGCCCGTAATGCCGCTGGCATTAAGGGCAGCAATGAGGGTCCTCCATTTCTGGCAGAGTTCAGGACTTCCTTCATCATGTCAGTAGCTTCCTCCTGGTTTTCACTACAGTCAGTCATACAAGTCCTGGATGGAGACTCAGGAATACCATCACACTCAGATGTAGAAGGATTCATCATTACCGTTTTTATAACAGTTTTGTTTTACCAGTCAGGGTTGTTAGCCCTGAGCTGAATCCCGAAACCCTGGAAGACCGATAGACCATTCTTAGTCTGGCCTCTACCCTTTGACCTGTTTGGCATGGGTGACCCGACCAAAAGCCAAAGCATAAAGCCCTGACTCCAGCCAACATAGCTCTCTGCATCACTGAGGCACACAAGCCTCCAAACCCCGACAAGGTTTTGGTCCTCTTGGAGGTTCTTATATTCATAGACAGCAAACAAATAACATAAAGCTCTTTGAAGGGTAAGTGGATGGGCTACAACAGCACAAGACTACAAACATACACTCAGTGGCCAATTTATTAGGTATAGGAGGTACCTAATAAAGTGGCCACAGACTATACAAGCTATTCATTGGAATATCTCCCAGTTCTGTTGAAGGACATTAACCTGACACAGGAAATCTGTTTCTACACCACATGCTGCCCGGTCTGCCAATTCCAGATTTTGTTTCTTTGTATAGCAAAGAGCAGGGCTAACATTTGCCATTTAGTTCATATAGCTCTCATCTGCTGTGATAAAATCTGCTTAATCACAAATGAAGTTGCTTGGCCTTTGGTTTAATAGAACCTTTTGAATTATAGTAGGGTTCAACTGGATGAAAAACTGCTTCTGCTTGTTGGGAAGGGGTTCGGGATGGATCCAAACTAAGCATAATAATTAAGAGGAGGTATTAAGAAATCCAATAAGAAACTCAAGAGAAACTTTTTTTTACATTTACAGTTTGGAAGAAACTACTGCAGTTGAATCAAAGAACAGAGACACCTTTATGGGAAAGCAAGATAAAGAAATGAGGTTGAAAGAAGCAGAGGTTATGCTGATTGCTCGAGGAACTGTGCTCTGAGAAACCACATAGGTAGTATTAACACCACATAGATCATCTAAGATAATAGCTTATTTTTATACTGCACATTCTGCACATGTCACTCTTTTTCACATTGTAAATGCCACAGTTGTTTCATCTTCATCGAAAAATATTTGTCTATTTGGATGTCTCAATTCTGTGTATCTTGGTGTTACTGCAGCTTTTGAAATTGTTGTTTTGAAACCATCAAACAAGATTCACTGAACAATAGGGTGATTTGAAGTGGTGGGCGGCAAGCTACAGGACATCAGCACACTGCACAGACTGTTGCTAGGAGCTGAAGTGAGACAACGACATGCAGCGTAGAGAAAGAGAAAGGGAACTAACAAGTCACTCGACACGGAGGAGGCCGGTGCAACTGGGTCTACTGCAGACAGGAGAGACAGAAAAGGAATCAAAACCAGTCTGCATATTCTTCAAAGCAAGAGGGAAAAAAAATGAAGCACATTTCTTACTTTGTTTTTATTTTCAGATTATGTTTGGTGCTCACAGTACTATTTACAGTGCTGTTTTTTTCTGTCACTAATACTGTTTACCTCAGGCCAGGAAAATATCAGTAACTAAGAAGTTACAGTAAACACCTGACAATTATTTTTTCTAGCTATTCAGAAGCATTGCTGATTTACAAATTATGCATTGGGGATATATTGGGAAAGGAAATGTTATTCCCTCTATTTTAGCAACAACAGCAGAACTGCTCTCACAGCTAGTGTCCTTTGAAAGTTCCTGACTGCTGTACTGAATGACTTTAATCATTTTACCTTTACAGAATACAATGCTTAGGACAAATTTTGGTCTGAGTAGTGTATGATTTTCGACCGTAATGAAATCAGCACCACCACAATAGATTTAATAATTCATTTTTCATACACTTTGGGAGTCAGCAGCTGTGTAAGTCAAGACATTTCTTTTATCATTAAGGTCTGGCTGAGCTATTTGATATAAGGAATACAACTGGTCCAACAATATTGGCATTTTACGCTGCCACAAAATTAAATGCATTGATTAGTATTTGATTCTTCATATTCTTGTAAATTTTCTGCCAGCGATTTTCAAGGAGATTCAAATAAGAAGGAAAGGCCACCTTTCACAGAGCAGTGTACCAATTATTAAAATATGCAAATCCCCCTTTCCGATCAAATGTGAAAGAAGTTCTGCTTGGCTGGCAAGGGAGCCTCAATGGGTTCCAGTAGCTGTAAAAATAATTTTAATAGGGTGACAGAGCTTGATGCTGAAGATGGCTCAAAGAATGATATATCCAAAGGTTGTCAATACTGAAATCAGATTGTCAGCGAAACAACATCAGCATGAGGGGGGTCTCCTTGATAAGGCTGCCGGTAAAGCACAAAGCTTCAGGCACTCAAAATGGAGTTTCAGCAATATTCTATTTGCTACATAAGCAGTTATAAGTTATTCAGGAATAGCAATGGGGAAAATTGGTGATGGGATGCAAACTGGAAATTAGCATAAGTCAAGGAGTCCAAACCAATGTTTGGATAAGCACAACAATTCAGGGATAGAAAAGTCATAAAAGGACATTAGAGATATTAACGTAAAAATACAAGAGAACAAATATGAGAAACAAAACTAAAATAATGGTCTGGATGCAGCAAGAAACACGCAAGGCCGTTATTGGCAGGGGCGAGGCAAAGGAAATAGAGGGAGCATGGGAAACTGGTCATTTAGAATTGACTAAGCAGGGAGCCACCTTGCAAATGGGGGTGAGTTGGCAAACTGGAGGAACGTCTGTTGGTAACAGGTTGGGTGCGAGAGGGAACAGAGCCCACAAGCTTTTAAATTTATTCAATGTTTTATTAATTTATTTTTTGTCACATATATCAATGTGTGCTTGTCATCCATACAGATCATTATATCACAATAGTATACCGAGGCAGAACAAAGGAAAGACAACAATAGAATGCAGAATAAAGTGTCGCAGTCGCAGGGGAAGTGTAGTATAGCAGGCAGTAATATGCAATGCCGTAACAAGGTAGATTGTCAAGTCAAGAGTCCACCTTATCATGCTAGGTGGACCAATCAATGGTCTCATATTAGCGTGACAGTCTATCCTTGAGCCTGGTGGTACACTTTCTCAGGATCTTGCACCTTCTGCCTGGTGGGAGGGTGGAAAAAAGAGAACATCTGGGGTGGTGGGTTCTTTGATAATGTTAGCTGCTTTATTGAAGCAGTGAGAAGTCTAGATAGAGTCCATGGAGGGAAGTTTAGTTACCGTGAAGTGCTGAGCTGTGTCCAAACTCTCTGCGAGTGTCTTACGATCTCTGCAGAGTAGTTGCCGTACCAAGCCATGAGGCATCTGGATAGGATGCTTTCTGTGAAGCATCTATAAAAATTGGTGAGTGTTAAAGCAGACTCGTCAAATGTCAGTATCGTAGTGGTCAGTCACTGTTGTTGCTGTTGTGGATCCAGTAATTAAAATGGGGCTTTTTTTTACATAATCAATTCCATGATTGTGTTCAATGTAAGAGTGTGTATGTATAACAGCTTGTGCAGTAAATGGAGCAGTCAAGTTGTAATTAGTTATAGAACTAGATTGAATTTATTTAGTCTGTTAATCACTCCTCACAATTGTACTGAGATTATTATACGTCCAAAATTGAACTTGACTTTTGATCTCTTTGACATGTTGATCACAAGTGAATGAACTCAGGTGCTGGTTTGGCTCTGGAGACTGGAATATCATAACCATATGAAAAATATAGCTGAATGAAGGGCAAGACTGACAACTTAGTTTAAAGGGAGACAGATGCTATCAGCATGACAGAGGTGCAGGTAAGAAAGGAAGGGAAGTGTTTTCTTGATGAAAGATGTCGTAGTATTCCCTAGAGAGCATATTCTTGGACAATTTATGGGCACATGGGTAGAACTTAGAAATGGAAAAGTGATGATGACTCTGATTGTATTGTATTATAGGACCCCAGCATTCTGTGGGAATTAGAGGAGCATATATGTAGAGAGGTTTCAGCTGGCTGCAAACATAATAAGGTAGGACTGGTGGAAGATTTTTAACCTCTCAACTATTATTTTGGTCAGCCAAAATGTTTGGAGTTTAATCAGAATGGAATTTGTGAAATGTGTCTTGATCAATAGATCGAGAGACCTATGAGAGAAGATACAACACTGGGCCTCCTCCTGGGGAATGAGGAAGGGCAAACTGTGGATGTGCTTGTCAGCAAACAGTGACTATAATTCTATTAATTTTAAAATAGCTGTTGGAGAAGGATGACAGGTTCACAGGTTAAGGTCCTGAGAAAATCTTGGAGCCATTAGGCAGGATCTTGCAATAATTGTTTGGGCAAGATTGTTTGCAGGGAAAAGAGTGTCTGCCAAGTGGAAGGCCTTCAAAAGTGTGTTGTCAAGTTCTCACAGAGTCATTGAGACATCAAGTTCTACAGCACAGAATCAGGCATTTTGGCTCATCTAGTCCACACTGACCTGTTTTTTTCTTTTCCTCCCATCTACTGCATTCAGACCATAGCCTTTCATACCACTTTTATCCATGTACCTATCGAAGCTTCTCCTAAATGTTTCAATTGAACCTACATCCATCACTTCCACTGGTAGCACATTCTGCACTCACACCACCCCCTGAGTGGAGAAGATCCCCTCAGGTTCCCCTTAAATATTTCACTTCTCAACCAAAAACTATGGCCTGTAGTTCTAATCTCACCTAGTCTCAGTGGGGAAAGCCTGTATGTACTTACCCTATCTATACCCCTCATAATTTTGTATATCTCCATGAGACCTCCCACATTCTCCAATGGTCCAGGGAATAAAATCCTAACTTATTTAAACTTTTCCCAAAATTCAGGCCCTCAAGTCCTGGCAACATCCAGGATACCTTTCCTGTAGGTAGGTGACCAGGAATGCACACAATATTCCAAATTCAGCCACACCAAATCTTGTCCAACTTCAACGTAACATCCCATCTCCTGTACTCAGTGTTCTGATTTATGAAGGCCAATA
Organism: Mobula birostris; assembly: GCF_030028105.1. Taxonomy (NCBI): domain Eukaryota; kingdom Metazoa; phylum Chordata; class Chondrichthyes; order Myliobatiformes; family Myliobatidae; genus Mobula; species Mobula birostris. The sequence continues at coordinate 183,046,558 of NC_092370.1, read as the reverse complement.
TGTTACAAGCTGTCTTTATGACCCTATACACCTGTGACACTACTTTTAAGGAATTATGGATCTGTATTCCCAGATCCCTTTGTGCTGCCCCACATTCAGTGCCCTATTGTTCACTGTAAGTAAATCCTATCCTGATTTGTCTTGCCAAAGTAACACCTCATATTTTTCTGCATCAAATTCCATTTGCAATTTTTCAGCTCGTTTTCACAGCTGGTCCAGGTCCCGCTGCAAGCTTTGACAGCTTATCTTGCTGTCTACTATGCCCCCATCTGGGTGTTATCCACAAGTCTGCTGATCCAGTATACCACATAATCATCTATATCATTCACATTCTGTAGGTGCTAAACAAGAATGGACCCAGCACCCATTATTGTGGCACACCATGAAGTCACAAGTCTCCAATCAGGGAGACAATCATCTCCTACCACTCTCCATCTTCTCCCACTAAGCTGATGTTGACTCCAATTCATGACTTCATCCTGCTTGCCAAGTGACTCAACCTTCTGGACCAGTTTCACATGTGGGACTTTGTCAAAGGCCTTGCTAAAATCCATGTAGACAACATCCACTGCCTTTTCTTCACCAACCTTCCTTGTAACCTCCTCCTGCACGTTCTTGTTATGGTGAAAGGCAAGACTGGCATGTTAAGGTGATCCTGACTGATATCCTGATCAGCATGGATACCTGTGCATGGAACCAAAGGAAATGGGTAAGATTTTTAACGAGCATTTCTCCTCAGAATTTACTGTGCTGTAAACAATGGAGGTTAATAAGATTGAGGAAATAGGTGGCATTGTCTTGGATTACGTACAAATTGACAGGGAGTTGGTATTGGAGGCCTTGAAGTACATTAAGGTGCTCAGATCCCCCAAGTCTGACAGTGCATTCCTAGACCTTGTGGGAAGCTAGAGAAGAAATTACAAAGGCTTTTGTTTAGAGATTTTTGCTTTATCTTTGGATAAGCAAAGATTGGAGAGTGACTAAGGTGTACTATTGTTTAAAAAGGGTAGCAAAAACAGACAAGAAAACTACAAGACAATGAATTGACAGAGTGATGGGCAAATTGCTTTAGGGGATTCTGAGGGTCAGAACCCATCACATTTAAAGAGATAAGGTCTGATCTGGGACATGTAGCACAGCTTGTGCGTGGAAGTTGTGTCTGTCAGATCTCCTTGTGTTCATTGAGGAGATAATCAAGAGGGTAAATGTTGGTAGGGCAGTGGCTACTGTCTATATGGACTTTAGCAAAGCCTTTGATAAATTACTTCATGGTTATCTGGTCTGGAATGTTAGGTCACATGGGATGAAAGGGGAGGTAAAGGATTAGGTTTATCATTGGCTCAGAAGTAGGAAGCAGAGAGTATTAGTCTAGGGTTGCTTCTCAGACTGGAAGTTTTTGTCTGGTGGTGTGCCACTGAGGCCTTTGTTGTTTGTAATTTGTAGATTTCAATATAGATGTCCAAGCAGGAGAAAATCTGCAGATGCTAGAAGTCTGACTGGTCCTGATAAAGAGCCTCGGCCCGAAAAGTTAACTGTTAACTCTTTTCCATAGATGCTTCCGGGCCTGATGAGTTCGTCCAGAATTTTGTGTGTGTTGCTTGGAGGTAGATGTACAAGGTATGGTAAGTAAGTTTGTGGATGACATTAAAACAGATGGTGTTGTTCATAGTGTAGAGGAATATGAAAAATTAATCAACAAGATACATGGGCTGATAACTAGCATTTGGCTTTCAATCCAGAGGTATTGTGTCTTGGGAGGTCCAACCAGGGATTTTTACATTGAATGGCAAACCCTTGGAAAATCCTATGGAACAGATACCTAGTTGTGCATAGTTTGCTGAAAGTGGTGTCACATGTAGAAAGGATGGTGAAGAAAATGTATGGCCTTCATCAATCAGAGTATTATGTATAGGAACTAGGAAGTTATAATGCAGTTATATAAAATGCTGGAGAGACCATGTGTACTGTTTTGGTCACCCTGTAATAGGAAAGATTTTATTAAACTCGAAAGTCTGCCCCCTACTAAACCATTAACAGCTATCTAGATAGGTACATAGATAGGAAGGGTTTAGAAGGCTATGAGCTAAATATGAACAGATGGGACTAGGTCACTGGGCAACCAAGTTGTCATGGTTAGGCTGAGGAGCCTGTTTACGTGTTGTATGGCTTTATGAGACTTTGACTCTATGACTCCACACTTGGTTAAGGGAAAAGCTGGAATATACAAAGCAAACCAGATGTAATACTGATAGGTTGTGGCCTCTCATCTCCATAAGTTTTCTGAGTATTTTCACTGAAGACATGGGAAATCCATCTTAACTAGAGCAATTAACAGCAAAGCGATGCACAGTTTCGCTTTTGTCAAACGAATCATGCTGTAATTTGGACTTCTCGCATGTCCGTTGCTATCAGGTGTAAGTTGCTGAGTATCCCTGAGATCCAACCATGGCGATGTCATCAAATTGGCAATTGAAGATTCACGCGAAGGACAAACAGGGAGGAGGAAAGGTGTCATCTTTAACCAATACTTTATACAGTTTTTGCAAGAAAAATAAACAGTAAAAAAATATAAAATAACGAAAGGTCAAATACTATTAGCACGTTGATTGAAACTATGAAAGCTTATCTGTAGAATCTCTTGTAGCTAAGGGTTATAATCACTGACATACAACAAAGCACATTATTTTAAAGTGTTTCACAACTAATTTAATTTGGAACTGTCTTAAATTCTTATGAAATCACTGATCTCCCATGATTGTCTGGAATAGTCTGGTATATTGTGCAGCATAGAAGATGGAAATAAACACAGCAGCCCCTGAATTTCTACATTTATTTGGCTGTACAGAAATCCCAGAAGCGCAACCAGTTTCACAGTGTATTAGTGACAAATGCTAATAGCCTTGCCTTCATTGCTTCTAAAGATAACAAAGCTTGTTAATTTTATCCACAGTAATGTGCAATACCTGTGATGGATTGATAGCAGGAACATTTCCACTGATTAATAATTCTGGAATAGATCGCGACAAACTTTGGATCTTACTGCATAAATTAGAATCTCTTGGGGGTAAAGTGGTGGTAACATGGTGCCTCATTTCTGGGTTCTGCTGCATTAATACATGGTTAGCGAACTGCAGGCATTAATGGTGCCTGTGCTTGAGTGGGAGGTTGCCCATTTAGGTGGCACATCGGTGGAGATCCGATACAGCCAGTTTGCTGCTCTGCCACCAATCTAGTGCCACCCACAACTCATCTATTTGGACCGTGCATTCAGCCTCTTTACCAAGTGTCCTTTCAGCTCTTCTGTGGATTTTGTTGCTCCCTTTGTGAAGCTCTTGAGAAATGAAGCTGCACTGAAGATGTTTGATGCATACATCATTGTTGCAACATTGCTGGAGCATTTCGGAAAGGCGGGAAGAGGAATCAAGTACAGGTCAAGTGTGCAGGTGGACTAAATCCTTTCGCTGAGAGGCAGTTTGTGTGTTTAATGGACTGAAAATAAATTTTTAGAAGCAGCAGAGGAGATGTGAAAAGCTGTGCACTGCATAAAGGTCATCTCAGTCAGGCAGACGATAAAAAAAACATCTTTAAAATGATTTAAAATGTTCCAAAAATAGATGGACAAGCTGTGGAATATGACTTGAAGAATCCAAGTGGAAAGCTAGTAAACTTCCAAAATTCAGTGTGGAGTTCAGCCCAAGGAGAGTAAGAAGCCAGTGATAGAAATGCCTGATGGTGAATGGAGAGCAAGTTAGAGCCACTAGCCAAGTTGGCATCAAGGAGGAGTTCAGAGATACAGTATTGTGACAATAAACAAAATGCACTGGATAATGACATGGAGACTTAGATGATTAGACCCGTAAAACAAGCAATATGATGTTGTTGTCTGAATTACAAGAAGCTCACCAATTTGGTGCTGTTATTTTCCAGTAGCTGCCACATACAGTCCGCATCAAGTCTGCAGATGACTAACCATGCATCAGCAGGTACATCATGGCTGCAACATCTGCTGCCGGCAAACCATAACTGAACTGAAAAATAGCATTAGTTGGGAGAGAGTGTACTTTGAGGTTCCCTGCACCAAAGGCCTGGGTGGAGGAGGTGGAAAGCAAGAAAGATCAGAAGATTAAAGGGAGTTGCACACGCTTGTTCATGAGTAGTGGACCAGATAGTCGTGAATTTCACGATTCAGGTCCAAAGTCCTTGGATGAAGAAAACCAATTATCTCACACAATTAAGTGCCAATGTTGCCAACTACCAACATTGGACTCAAAACTGCCCAATTCAAAACAGCACCATTCTACTGCCCTCATTGTGTGTCTGTGCACAGCTATGCAGTGAGCTAAACAGCTTCTCAAAAATCACCCAAGATGGAAGCTTTCTTCAGGGTGCTTAATTAGATCTCCTTACTTGTGAGACTGCAGAAAAGTAAGTAAGATAAATCTTAAATTCAATAGAGAAACACTGTGCACCTAAATATCTTAATACTGTCGATTATTCTCACAAACAGTGTTAACCAGAAGTATACACACAGAACCCTCCATAACTATGCAGTGTAAACAAGAGCAAACTTGTGGTCCAACTATAAACTTAAATATAATACTTTCTTCAAAATATATCTCCTACATGTTTACCAATATCACCAAAAACATCAGAGTCACAGATATTGCTGTTTCAAGGGCAGAAAGAGAGTGGAATGAGATGTGTGTCTTTCCACCGTGCACTTTGAATCCAAGTAAAACCAACCTGTACAAGAAATGGTATAAAAAAGCCTTACATGCAGGAAGTGATGTTCATACAAAATGAATTGACCCTGAAGAGGCCAGAACAATCCTCACCTGGCATCTGCAGGATGTCAAACTTAACTACTGAAACTAAAAGTCAAATGATCACTTCAATAATTCCTCAGTAAAAGAAGGGTAGCTTCAGAGACTAGTCATGAAATCAGTCTTACCTCACAGTCTTCAACTATTCTCACTTTGGAAAATCTGGTCTTGATGATATCTGTGCTCGTGGTAATGTCTAATGAGCATAGATGTGACACGATGCTCACCCAGAATGACGATTGGTTGAGGAAGTTCTGAAGTGAGTTCTGCTTTCTTAATATGTCCTGCTACTTGCAGTGGCCCCTCAGAATCAAGAAAGGGACAGAGTTTACTAAGGGGACTTCATTTTGGAAGAGGTTTCTGCTTTGTACTGCTCCGCACTTTCTCTGCATAAACCTGCCTTTGAACAACAAGAAGGGTTCCAACGTTTACCCAATTCAGTCGTACTATACTGAGAGGTTGCTTACAGATGTGCCAGCCTGTCAGGCCTGTACGTACAGGCTTCTCCCAGTCTCATACCCTGCTAACAGGAGACACCTGCCACTCATTTCCAACTCATCATCTGCAGCCTATTTAAACCCATATCTCATCCGCAATCTTTGTTCACTCATACCAGTTGTTCCTAGTGTTCAGTTACTTTGTTGTCTTGTTGTGTTATGTATCGGTTCTCTCTTGTTTTGTGGCCCCTCGTGGCTCGTTATTTTGCACATTATTAAAGTTATCACTCACCAGTAAATTATCTCTGCTGCCCTGAGTTTGGATTAAGCCCCCTCTACATTCTCTGACAGGATGAGTGAACTAACGATGGACCCAGCAGCGTGTTCTGGCTTAAAGAAAGTCATCCATCGAGATGAGCACACAATCCACAAGCTGCAAGAAACCACTGGCACTTTCTTGTTGATATGCTTGCCATTCTCTTCCAGTTCGCCATCTCAGTAAAGCAACCCTATGACAGTCAGTCTCCTCCCTCTGAGCTCTGGATTCCAGTGCCCAGTGACGAAGCACCAACCGGATGATGTAACTTCCTGTCCCAGTGCCTCTCCAGCCGTCTCTTTATTTTACGGACTGAGCCTGACTCAAGTGTACGGTTATGGCCTGAGTGTAGAGGGAGAGACATTGAAGCAGATGAACAATTCACAGACTTTTAATAAAATCTGTGCAGAACTAAAGGAAAAATAATAAATGCTAGGGCAACAGGGCTGTCAACTAAAACTCTCAACCTGAAAATTAACGTCAATACTATGGCTAGGAAGCAATAACTTATTACTAAATGAATACCTCTCCTTTACAGCGTCAATCTAAGTGGAAGCCTTCTTTCGGGGGACAAGGCAAAGGTAAGCAGAGGGTATAGACATTACTGCACTTTTGCTCCAGTCCTGATAAGACTGGAACAAGAGGAAGGGAGTTAAATACCACCACAATGAAACACAAATTGGCTGGAAAGTGCATACTCACGAGCGCGATTGCCAAACTTGTTCTGCAGCCCACCTGCAAGTGCGTGAAAGCCCTGTGGAAGAGTCCATGGCTGTGACAGAGCCAAGATTATCTTCGTCATCTCTCTCTTGATGGGGTGAGTTCTGACTTGAATTACTGCTAACTGGGATAACAAAAAACCACCATTTACAATAATTTTGAAGAATTGACCACTGAGATGCATTGGGTTTTCGACCATCCGAAGGGGGGACAGTGGATTGGATACTTTCCCTGCATCAAGGTTCACGGTCAATGCTGGATTACACTGTGGAATTCAGAACTCTTAAAGCGGACTGTGGATGGAATGTGGAAGTACTGCTGGCCCATTACCATCGCGGCCTCTTGGAGTGCTTGAAAGATGAGCTGTCTACTCTAGAGGTGCTCACTGACCTCGAAAGCCTCATAACTCTGGTCCTCCAAGTTGACACGCGCCTTCTGAAAAAAACCCTCCAGATCATCAGCCAAAATCCCTGTTCTGGTCCCTGGACCATTTCAGGTTGCAGGACCCTCATCATCCACACCTGCAGAACCTATGCAGTTAGGGAGAGGGTGCCTAACTCCAGAACAGCGTGAGTATCAGTAGAGAAACAACTTGTGCTCTTACTGTGGAGCAGCTAATCACTCACGCATCAAATGCCCACTGCGTCCGGGAAAATGGCACTGCCAGATAGAGATGGAGGACCTTCTTTTGGTCAAGTTCCCCCAACCATTTTTTTCAGCACCATAGCCCAACTTACTCGCTCCGATCTCCTCCACACCCCAACAGCTCTATGTGCCCAGGAGGCTGTCGTGGATTCTAACATAGCAGGCAAATTTCTGGACCGGACTCTGTGTCTGCAGCTTGGACTGCCTACCAAGCCAATCTCTCAATCCTTCTGCATCACAGCTATTAAGAGATGTCTCTTGGGATCTGGGATGTTCAGAGTGCACACATGGCCTGTGCACATGAGCATTGGAGAGCACTACGAGTCCATCCAATTCTTCCTGACTAACCCACCCAACACGCCTTGCATCCTGGGTTAGCCATAGCTTTCCATTCATGATCCTCTCTCCACGTGGTCATCCAGTTCACTGGTGAGTTGGGAACCCACTTGTCAGACCACCTGCCTGCAACCTCAGTTGACTATATCTCATAAATCCGTGTAGACAAAGGAAACACTCGATCTCAGCAATCCTCTGCAGGAATACCATGACTTAGACATTGCCTTCAGTAAATGGGAGGCCAGCACCCTGCTACCCTACAGATCACACAACTGTGTGATTGACTGCCTCCCGAGTAACACCCCTCCCCAAAATTGCCTGTCCTCCCTGTCCCCTCCTGAGACCCAGACCATGAATGAGTATATCACCAAAGCACTACAGCATGGCTGCATTCGAGCATCCTAGTCCTCAGCTGGTGCAGGGTTCTTCTTTGGACTGACGGTTAGCACATTGAAGCACTCTGCAGGGCCCAGACCTTCATCAAATGTGATTGATGCAGCACATTCAACCTGACCCGTGTCCACCAGGGGGATGAGTGGAAGAAAGCATTTGTAACACTCACTGGTTTCTATGAATACATTGTAATGCCTTTCAGACTTTCCAACAGTCTAACTGTTTTTCATGCTTTCATTCACAAGATCCTCTGAAACATGCTACACAGGTATAGTAGGTATTTGTCTACCTCGATGACCTACTCATCTTCTCCAAAGACCCCCAAGTCCCTGTCCGTCATGCCTGTCCAGTCCTTCAACATCTCCTCAAAAACCAACTGTACTGCAAGTTGGAGAAATGCCAGTTTCCTCCCCCCACCGCCCCAAGTCATTTCCTTCCTGGGTTATGACTTTTCACCACAGTGCATTACATGGACCCAGAGGAAGTTCACACAATTGTTGAATGACGCTGACCATGCTCCCTTAAACAGCTGCAGCACTTCTTCGGCTTCTCCAACTTCTACCACTGTTTCATCAGGATCTGCAGCCAAGTTGTCTCTTCTCTCACCACCCCCCCCCCTTACCTCATAGATAACCTGGTCTGCTGCTGAGGACCACACTTTCAAGGAGTACAAGAGATGCCTCACTACCATTTCCACTGTTCACCATCCAAACCTCTCAGGACCTTTCGTGGTAAAGGTGGATGGGTGCCGGAATCACCCTCTCCCATCGAGGAATAAACAGGAAGAGACACCCTTGTGCCTTCTTCTTGCGCAAGTTCAACTTTCACAGTACCATTATGGAGTAGGAGACAAGCAGCTACTCATCATTAAATGGGCCTTGGAGAGATGGCTGTTGGGGAGCACTGAGCCCTTCCTGATCTGGACTGACCTCCAGAACCTCATCCATTCAGCAGACCCACTAGCTCAAAACCTGTCAGGCTCACTTGGCCCTCTTCTTCGAGCAATTCAACTTCACCATCTCCTACCAACCGGGCTCCAAAAATACGAAGATGGATGCCCTGTCATGACAGTTTGACGAAGTTGAAATGGAGATAAACCCGCAGCTCAGCATTCCATCCTCATAGGTCCTCACACCGATTGTCAGGGATCTTGAATAACAAATCCAGCAGGGCCTACAGCATGAGTCTGTGCCGGTCTACACACTTGACCACCACATGGACGTGCTGGTGGGCATGTGACCTGAAGCATTCCAGTGGGCCCTCTCCTCACCTCTCTCCAGCCATCCAGATGCACAATGGACCCTGGATTTTCTACAACGTTGGTTCCAGTGACTCTCCATGATCACAGATATACATCAGTTCCTCGCAGCCTGCCCTCAATATGCCCAGTCCAGTTACTCCAACCAGCAGCCATCTGAGCTCCTACTCATGGTCCCACATCGCTATGGATTTCATCACGGGTTTGCCACCTTCCAGCGGGGCCACGGTAATTATGACAGTGTTGGATCGGTTCTCCAAGGCAGCCCACTTCATTGCCCTCCCCAAACTTCCCTCAGTCGCTGATAGAGTAGACCTCATTCTCCAAAATATAGTTCACCTCCATGGTTTCCCTTAAGACATCGTGTTGGACCGAGGACCACAATTCATTCCCTGCTTTGGGTGAACCTCCACATCTCAGTGTGTTTGTCCCCTGGCTGATATCCATAGGGCAACAGTCAGTCAGAAATAGCCAACCAGCAAGTGGAGAAGTTTCTAAGGTGCTTCGCCACCTCTAATGTTTCCACTTGGAAGAAGTACAGTATTTGCTCTGGGCTGAACTATCCCACAATCTACACATTACCTCTGTCTTGGGTATGTCTCACATGATAGCCATCCTCTTAAGGCCACTGCTGCCGAGAGACAGTTGCCAAATATATGAACTCCCATGCTACACTCCAGTGTCTCATTGTCCAGTTAGAGGTCATGAAGCTACAAGAATCTAAGGCAGCCTCAATGATCCTCTCTCACTAGAAAGCTGTGAGACATTTGTTCGATGCCTGCCATCACTGTATACTGTGGTGGACACAGTTCTAAAGGCATGAGGAGCCCAAGCGAAGAGTTATTGAGGTCTGGACCCCACAAGAGCACAGTGTTCAGTGATATGCCTTCGAACTGCGCTCTTGATGTAAGTACAATTCGTGCAGGTTTCTGGGGGTGGTAAACACCAAAGTTGAGCAAAGACCAGACTTCTTTGTTGGGATCTAGTGCAGGAGCAATCTCAGCACAATTGTTCCTGAAGAACTTCTCCATGAACTCCATGTAATGATCGTTCATTTCTGGTTTCCTTCTCAATGTGTGACTGAGGGAAATGAGTCAACTAAGGGCTTGCTCTCTGTTGTTTGTTAGGAGTTGTTGTGGAGAGTGGAAAGGAAGGGGAGCTATCCAAATGTTTGACTCATCTTTGCCAAACTCTTTGTTCATGATCTCATCTTCAGTAGAAAATGAGATCATGCTTATAATCATCTTCCGAGTGACAGAAGATCAGCTAGCCTAAATCTGGTTGAGCAGAGGTAATATGTCAGGGCACTTGGTTTGCTTACCTGCAATCTTCTCTTTCATACAGATGCTACTCTCATAGGATCTGAAATGGCTTGGGAGACCATTCTCCAGGACATTAGTATTAAACATGCTGAGAGTAGGCTGAAAACCACTATCAAGGCAGACTTCATCTGCAATAACCCAACCTAGGTCTATCATCAGGCATTAGGTGTATTGTGCTGTTCACGTCCCTAATGCACAGATCGTGTCTCTCCCAAGAAACAGAAGAATCTCAGTGGAAGAGTCAAGTGGAGGTATCTTGTCTCTATGGCTTAAGATATGAATGACCGTGTGTAGCCTCAGAAGCTGAGATTTTATCCCTGGTGTTGGGAATATGGTCACACTCAATGAGGACTGGCAAAGGTAACCTCCCTCCTACTGGCTCCATGACAAATTCACTGGCTCTTCCTGCAACTTCTGATATTCCAGAACACACCAATAGAGTGTACAGGGAAATGGAACTTTGATTACTGAATGTGTCCAAGGCATGCAATAAGGGCAATGACACAATTGTAATGGAACCCTTAGGAGACAGTGATCATAATATGATTGAATTCATCCTGCAATTTGAGGGGGAAGCACAAGTCACGTATTTCAGTGTCACAATGGAATAAAGGGAATTACAGAGGCATGAGAGAGGGGCTTTCTCAGGTGGATTGGAGGAGGATACTGATGGGGATGACGGTAGAGCAGGGATGGGTGAGATTTCTGGAAATAGTTCACAAGACACAGGATAGATACAGTATGTCCCCAGAAGAAATAGTTCTCAAATGGCAGGGGTAGGCAATCATGGCAAAAGTGAGTGGGAAATTGGATGATTGGAAAGTTTTTAAAATCCAATAAAAGGCTACTAAAAAAGCAATAAGAAGGGAAAAGATAAAATATGAGAGCAAACTAGCCCATAATATAAAGCAGGATACTAAAAGATTTTTCATTTATATTAAGAGTAAAAGGGAGGTGGGAGTTGACATTGTACCACTAGAAAATGATGCTGGTGAGATAGTAATGGGGGACAAAGAAATGGCAGATGAACTTAATGGGTACTTTGGATCAGTCTTCACTGTGGAAGACACGAGCATTGTGCCAGAGGTCCATGAATGTAAAGGAGCAGGAGTGAATGTCATTGCTATTACAAAGGTAAAAGTGCTAGGCAAACTCAAAGGTCTTAAAGTGGATAAGTCATCTGGACCAGATGGACAACATCCCATTATCCTGAGAGAGGTAACTGAAGAAATAACAGATGCATTGGTCATGATCTGGAAGATTGCAAATGTCACTCTACTCTTTAAAAAAGGGAGGAAGGCAGAAGAAAGGAAATTGTAGGCCAGTTAGCCTTAACTAAGTGGCTGGGAAAGTGTCAGAGTCTATTATTAAAGATGAGGTTTTGGGGTACTTGGAGACTAATGATAAAGTAAGTTAAAGTCAGCATGATTTCTGTAAAGGGAAATCTTGCCTGACAAATCTGTTAGAGTTCTTCGAGGAAGTAACAAGCAGTGTGGACAAAGGAGAGGCAGTGGATGTCATTTACTTGGATTTTCAGAAGGCATTTGATAAGGTGCTGCACATGAGTCTGCTTAACAAGATAAAATCCTATGGCATTATAGGAAAGATGCTGGCATGGATAGTGGAATGGCTGTCAAGCAGGAGGCACCGAGTGGGAATAAAGGGGTCCTTTTCTGGTTGGCTGCCAGTGACTAGTGGTGTTCCTCAGGGAACAGTATTGGGACTGTTACTTTTCACATTGTTTGTCAATGATTTGGATAATCGACTTGATGGCATTGTGAGAAAGTTTGTGAATGATACAAAGATAGATGGAGGGGTAGGTAGTGCTGAGGAAGCAATGCGATTGCAGCAGGCCATAGACAAACTGGAAGAATTTGTAAAAAAAATGGCAAATGGAATACAGTGTTGTGAAATGTACGATAATGCATTTTGGTAAAAGGAACAATAGTGTGGACTATTATCTAAGTGGGGAGAAGGTTCAAACATCAAAGGTGCAGAAGGACTTAGGAGTCCTCGTGCAAGATTCCCAGAATGTTAATTTACAGGTTGAGTCTGTGGTAAAGAAGGCAAGTGCAATGTTGGCATTCAGTTTGAGCGGAATAGAATATAAAAGCAAGGAGATAATGATGAGACTTTATAAGACATTAGTCAGGCTGCACTTGGGATATTGGCAAGAATCCAGAGGAGGTTCACACAGGAATGAAGGAGTTAACATATGAGGAGCGTTCAACAGCTTTGGGCCTGTACTCATGCGATTTAGAAGAATGTGAGGGGATCTCATTGCAACCTACCAAATGTTGAAAGGACTAGATAAGCAGGATGTGGAGAGGATGTTTCCTATAGTGGAGGTATCCAGAACTAGAGGGCACAGCCTCAGAATTGAGGGGCAACCTTTAAGAACAGAGGTAAGGAGGATTGTTTTTTAGCCAGAGAGTAAATCTGTGGAATGCTCTGCCACAGACTGCAGTGGAGGCCAAGTCCATAGGTATATTTATGGCGGAAGTTGATCATTTCCTGATCGGTCAGGGCATCAAAGGAGATGCCAAGAAGGCAGATGTATGGGGTTAAGTGGGATCCGGGATCAGCCATGATGGAATGGCAAAGCAGACTCGATGGGCTGACTGGCCTAATTCTGCTCCTATGTCTTATGGTCTTTTGTTGACTTTGGCAATCACATGTTGTTCTGATCATTTGATATCTATTATTTTTTTAATCAGGATGCCCTTTTTGGTAGATGTTTACTGGATATATTTTGGAGCAGGATTTGCCTTGGAAGCTGCTCCTGCATACCTCTATGCATGGGGATGTAGCTATGTCTGACAGATGCTCAGCTGGCTTCCTCTTCCTATCATACTCTGCTCTGGATGAGCTGGAACTAGCGGTAGCCCAAGGTGCTGACCCTGAATGAAGTGCTGATATGTGCTGGTCACTGATGCAGTATATGATAGCTTTACAGTCTTTTGCTTGGTGTGCTGTTGAAGCACGACATTTGAAACATATTGAGTGCTCCTTTAGAAAGCATCTCTGGTCTGCAAATGTTTTTTTCTCTGACACAGGGCATTGTCTATTTGAGGTCAGGATAGAGTTCTACAATTCAGTTTTGCTGATCACGATAGGGGTTTTGCTTTTCCATGCTTTTGCCAGAGACCTCTCTTTGAGTGATGCATTCCCAGAAGTTTAGAGCATAAAAGTATGATCATTTCACATTTCTGCATGATAAATTACACAAAGAATGAAAATGGAGAATTGGCAATGTGATGCTTCATTTTATACTTGAATTCTTCAGTTATCCACTGTTCTTAGATAGTGTTCAGAAGTTTCTCCAATATAGGGTTTATTCCTCTTCCTGTGTCCGAGAAACTCAGCCCTAGTTGGACTAAACCCCCCACCCCGATTCTTTTGCAGCTTGCTGTTGTGGCAACAGATCTGCAATCTCCTGTAGTTTCTATGGTTCTTTGTGTGAGAGCTTTGGAAAATTATAGAATCTACTGAAGAGACATTCTTCTGTTGCCTCTGGAAAGCAATAACATTTGTCCAACCGCTGCCACAGCTGGATTATTAATGTGAACTGCTCTAATCCTTCTTGTATGATGCAGTGACTCTCCATCAAGCCACTTACAAAGCAGGTTTAGCTCTTCTCTAGGTTTGAGATCTCGTCTTTCCACAGTATTGCAAAAGCTTGACTTCCAGGACAGGGAACTGACAGCCTGGTTGTTGAACATGTTTCGTCCTGCTGTGACTATATCTCAAAGAGCCAGATATCAAGCCAAATCTAATGCACCTGCGGCTCCTGAATAAGAGCATTGAGGAGATTGGTTTGCCAAATGTGTCCTGGAATAGGTGGAAGCTCAGCCTGTCCATGTCTGTGCAAGTGAAGTTGGAGTCAGTAGCAACTTTTGACTGAGGTCTTTGTAATGGTGGAAACACAAAGGAGGTGTTGTGGGTCTTTGGTGATGTAGACATCGACTGTCAATACCTAGACTGAAGGCAATATTGGCTGCATGGTGTGGACAGCTTCACCTTGTACAGCTGAATCACCATCGTTTTTATAGCCATATTCTTTAGTAAGATGCATTTGCTGTTGTGATGGCAAAGCATGGCTGATTCTGGTTATAGACTCACCACCACCTAAGTCAGCTGTTTCTTCATGCACCTTTGCCGCAGCTTGATGCACCTCCTTAAGCCTTCTTGATGTAGTCCCTACATGTGCACTCTCCATGTCTATACAGGCTTTCTCTATTTGCATCTCAACTTCTCGCTTAGCATAAGCTGCTCTCATTCTTTCTGCTTCAGCTTTGGCTAATTGTAATTCTGTTTGAGCGCTAGAAACACATGATAGATGCGTCATATTCTCACCTAACTTCCAGGTCTTGGCGACTGACATTGCTCGGGTCGGAAGCTGCCATTATTGTCTGCGGCTTTCAGATGCATCTCCAGTCCGTGGGGGATGCCTTTGAAGACAAGATATCTTTTCACTCTGCTGGCTGTATTGTGCATCTATACACAGCTATGCAGCGAGCTAAACAGCTTATCAAAACTCACCAAAGATGGAAGCTTTCTTCAGTGTTGTTACGAAGTAATGTCCTTGTGAAGCTGCAGAAATTTAAGTAAAATACATACTAAATTCAACACAGAATCACCTCAAGCTTAATTAGGAAGGGGAAAAAGGATTATGAGAGAAAACTGGCAGGGAACATAAAAACTGACTGTAAAAGCTTTTATAGATATGTGAAAAGAAAAAGATTGGTTAAGACAAATGTAGGTCCCCTATAGACAGAAACAGGTGAATTGATTATGGGGAGCAAGGACATGGCAGACCAATTGAATAATTACTTTGGTTCTGTCTTCACTAAGGAGGACATAAATAGTCTTCCGGAAATAGTAGGGGACAGAGTGTCCAGTGAGATGGAGGAACTGAGGGAAATACATGTTAGTAGGGAAGTGGTTTTTGGTAAATTGAAGGGATTAAAGGCAGATAAATCCCCAGGGCCAGATGGTCTGCATCCCAGAGTGCTTAAGGAAGTAGCCCAAGAAATAGTGGATGCATTAGTGATAATTTTTCAAAACTCTTTAGATTCTGAACTAGTTCCTGAGGATTGGAGGGTGGCTAATGTAACCCCACTTTTTAAAAAAGGAGAGAGAGAGAAACCAGGGAATTATAGACCGGTTAGCCTAACATCGGTGGTGGGGAAACTGCTAGAGTCAGTTATCAAAGGTGTGATAACAGCACATTTGGAAAGCGGTGAAATCATCGGACAAAGTCAGCATGGATTTGTGAAAGGAA
This sequence comes from Mobula birostris, assembly GCF_030028105.1. Taxonomy (NCBI): domain Eukaryota; kingdom Metazoa; phylum Chordata; class Chondrichthyes; order Myliobatiformes; family Myliobatidae; genus Mobula; species Mobula birostris. The sequence goes on along the minus strand of NC_092370.1, from coordinate 183,031,024 downwards.
AATCATGTCTGACGAATCTCATAGAATTTTTTGAGGACGTAACTAGTAGAGTGGATAGGGGAGAACCAGTGGATGTGGTATATTTGGATTTTCAAAAGGCTTTTGACAAGGTCCCACACAGGAGATTAGTGTGCAAACTTAAAGCACATGGTATTGGGGCTAAGGTATTGATGTGGATAGAGAATTGGTTGGCAGACAGGAAGCAAAGAGTGGGAATAAACAGGACCTTTTCAGAATGGCAGGCAGTGACTAGTGGGGTACCGCAAGGCTCAGTTCTGGGACCCCAGTTGTTTACAATATATATTAATGACTTGGATGAGGGAATTAAATGCAGCATCTCCAAGTTTGCGGATGACACGAAGCTGGGCGGCAGTGTTAGCTGTGAGGAGGATGCTAAGAGGATGCAGGGTGACTTGGATAGGTTAGGTGAGTGGGCAAATTCATGTCAGATGCAATTTAATGTGGATAAATGTGAAGTTATCCACTTTGGTGGCAAAAACAGGAAAACAGATTATTATCTGAATGGTGGCCGATTAGGAAAAGGGGAGGTGCAAGGAGACCTGAGTGTCATTATACACCAGTCATTGAAAGTGGGCATGCAGGTACAGCAGGCGGTGAAAAAGGCGAATGATATGCTGGCATTCATAGCAAGAGAATTCGAGTACAGGAACGTGGAGGTACTACTGCAGTTGTACAAGGCCTTGGTGAGACCACACCTGGAGTATTGTGTGCAGTTTTGGTCCCCTATTCTGAGGAAAGACATCCTTGCCATAGAGGGAGTACAAAGAAGGTTCACCAGATTGATTCCTGGGATGGCAGGACTTTCATATGATGAAAGACTGGATGAACTAGGCTTATACTCGTTGGAATTTAGAAGATTGAGGGGGGATCTGATTGAAACGTATAAAATCGTAAAGGGATTGGACAGGCTAGATGCAGGAAGATTGTTCCCGATGTTGGGGAAGTCCAGAACGAGGGGTCACAGTTTGAGGATAAAGGGGAAGCCTTTTAGGACCGAGATGAGGAAAAACTTCTTCACACAGAGAGTGGTGAATCTGTGGAATTCTCTGCCACAGGAAACAGTTGAGGCCAGTTCATTGGCTATATTTAAGAGGGAGTTAGATATGGCCCTTGTGGCTAAAGGGATCGGGGGTATGGAGGGAAGGCTGGTGCAGGGTTCTGAGTTGGATGATCAGCCATGATCATACTGAACGGCGGTGCAGGCTTGAAGGCCCGAATGGCCTACTCCTGCACCTATTTTCTATGTTTCTTTGTTTCTATTCCTGAATATCCTAATACTTGAGATTATTTTCACAAATATTGTTAACCAAAGTAGTACACATATGCAACACTCCATAACTATGCAATGATAATTTAAATATAATACTTCCTTCAAAATATATCTACTAAATATTTGCCAATAGCTCCAAAAACCTAAGACTCACTGATATTGCTGTTTCAAGGGCAAATAAGGAGTGGTTGGAAATTTGTGCCTTTCCACTCTGCACTTTAAATTAAATCCAAACTAACCTGCACAAGAAGTAGTATAAACAACAGTTTACCAACAAGAAGTGATGTTCATACAAATGAACTGCACCTCAATTGGCCAGAAGAACCATCACTCACCTGTCAGGAGTGTCTGGTGGGGGGAGGAGTTTAAAGAAGGTGTGGAAGGGAAGTTCTTTTTTACAGCGAGAGTAGTTGATGCCTGGAAGCAGATGCAATCATGGTGTTTAAGGGGCATTTAGATAGATTCATGGAGATGCAGGAAATGGAGACATATGGATCCTGTACAGCCAGAAGAGATTTAGTTTAATTTGGTATTGTGTTGAGTATAGACACTGTGGGCCGAGGTGCCTGTTCCTGTGTTGTACTAGTCCATGTTCTATGTTCTATTAATTAGGACTCAAATTTAATTTTTGCATGCTGTGCTGCATCATCATGCAAATGGTATTGTTTTCATTTTCATACTTTTGTTCAGAGCATGTCAGTAATTCAACCACATGCCTTGAGAAGGTTGCATCCATCATTAGGGGCCCCTATCACCCAGAACACACTCTCTTCTCATTGCTACCATCACGGACAAGGTACAGGAGATGGAAGACCCACACTCAATGACTCAGGAACAGGTTCTTCCCCTGTAGGATCAGATTTCTGAACAGACCATGAACCAAAGAACACTACTGAAACATTACTTTTATTTTGCATTACTAATTTATTTTGTAATTTTTAATAATTTTATGTCTTTGCCACAAAGCAACTTATTTCTTGTCATATAAAACAGCAATAATAAACCTGACTGTGATTCTGATTCTGAGATATATTGTGTCAAGTTCACAAACACGTTTTTGTAGGACAGAGTGGGATATAAACAGAAACAACAGGAGCTGACTTTAGGCTCTAGGGTCTACCTGTGTGCCTTTACTCTCATGGGGAAGATGGAGATGACCACGCACAGGACACCTATGATGGGGCACCAGGTGGCAGCAAGACTGACACAAGTGAAGCTAATGGTATTCTCAGATCTAGTTCTACAGCCTGTAGTCCTCTTTCCATTTGTCCTAGAATTACTTCTGTATTTGCCAAATGCAAACATCATAAGCATGCCCTGTTCATTCCCTTCCACTTTTGTTCCATGTTCCAAGGAGTTGGTCAGACCGCACTTGGAATAAGGTGAGCAGATCTGAGACCCTTATCTAAAAATGATTTACTGGCACTGGACAGGGTCCAGAGGAGGTGCCCAAGATGATCCCAGGAATGAAACGCTTAATGTGTGAGGAGTATTTGATGGTTCTGGGCCTGTAACTCTGGAGAAGAATTTAGAAGAATAAGGCAGGACCTCGTTGAAACCTATTGAGTACTGAGAGGCCTACATAGATTGGACATGGAAAGGATGTTTCCTATAGCGGGAAAGTACAGAACCAGAGAACACAGTCTCAGAATACAAGGATGTACCTTTAGAACAGAGAGGAGAAGGAACTTCTTTAGCCAGAGGGTGGTGAATCTATGGAATTCATTGCCGCCGATGACTGCGGAGGCCAAGTCACTGGGTATATTCAAAGTGTAAGTTTACAGGTCCTTGATTAGTAAGGTTGTCAAAGGTTATGATGAGAAGGCAAGATAATGGTGTTGAGGAGATAATAAATCAGCCATGGTAGAATGGCAGAGGAGGTTCGATGGGCTGAGTTGCCAAATTCTGCTATGCCTTATGGTGTCATGTGCAATTCACAATGCAGGTGCTCTGCACCGAAGTTAGAGATTGGCTTGGAAACAGAATTAGTATGTGGCGGGATCATTGGTTCAAAATGCACCGGGAAGGATGGCATAGATACTATTCTGCCACAAAGCAAGGTTGCACGTAGTTTCTGTCTCAGGGTCTTAGATGTGGAAACATCAGAAGAAGGGTGACAAGTACATGTAGTGAGCTGCTCATATTTTGCAGGCTTGTCAGAGAGTCCTTTCCAGACTGAAATTGGCAAGCAGGAGAGCATGATAATATTGTTAGTTTTGTTTCCTTATGAAAAAGTGAATGAGCAGCTTCCCTCACGTTTAATGCATGATCAGATGAATTGAATAATGACGTGAAGAAGTCTGAATCTGAGAAAGGAAGAACTCATTCTCAGTCACGAGTGTTAACTAACAGAATAATGGCTGAGCATTTTATCCTACTCCTGAAGCTCTGTATTATTGACTTTTTCTGTACTTGGTAAAGGGAAATAACAGATAAAATTAACCTCCAGGTTGGTACAAAAAGGGTAGCAAATAAGAATAAAAAAGATTGGGTGAGCAAGAAATGGAGACTGAAGAGAAAAGTATCAAAACATTCATCATAATCTTAGATTTTTGTGGAAGTTTCCTTCCACAATTAAAGCCTGAAGCATGGTTGTAATAGTCAATCTTCATCGTCCAGCGAGATCGATAGACAGTAATTAACACTTATCACAACATTGAAAGGGCACTTGGATTGAAGTGAACAAGACCTGACTCTGTTGAGAGTTTAATTTGTATATTCTGGTCAAATAAAGCAACATCAGACCATTCAACACATTTCAATGGCGAGGCAGGCACAAAATGACATTCTTTGCAAAGATAAGAGTGGAACATTGCATAATAACAGAATCCTTGAAATTCTTTCTGTGACCCACATCTGCCCTTGCATGCAATTTCTGTAGTATTTGCATTGATGTAGTGTGACGGTATAGGTGCATACTTGTTCGCCTTCTATGTCGGAACTGTCCCATTGACAGCAGTCCTATTTTATCTCCCACATCCCCTTCAAATACCTGATTCTGCAACTATGGGTAATTAACCTACTAATCAGCACATTGTTGGGATCTGGCAGGAAATAGGAACATGAGGGAAAATGCATACAGACAAAGGGAGCATATGCAAGTTCCATACAGACAACAGATTCAGATTCAGATTAATTTATTTATCACGTGTAGGTAGAAACATACAGTGAAATGCAACATTTGTGTCAACAACCAGCACAAGAAAAGATGCGCTGGGGGCAGCCAGCAAGAGTTACCACACATTCTGGCGCCAACATTGCATACCCACCATGTTTACAGAACAACACAAGCAATAACAACAACAACAACAGAACAACAGCAAAACAAGGTCAGTTCCCCTCTCCCACCCACCCACGCACACGCAAGACAGCTGTCCAACCCCAGATCTGACTGTCTCCGGTTCTTCAGCCTCCACTGGAGTCAGAATTGCAGGTACTAGGCTTTCGACTTCCTCCATGGACTCGCAGACTTGAAAACCCAAGGGTCCAGCCACTAGGCCTCAAATTCCAAATTTCTAATCAACATTTGGATTTCGATCTTCCGTATTGACCAAGTACTCACAAATGAAGATTCTGGATGAGAACCTCCAACTCAAGGCCTTGAACACTGGACTTGCTGATAATGGGACCATGAACAGCAGGCCTCAAACTCCCGTACCTAGGAGGTCACCTGATCTCATGCCTCCTACCCGCAGAGAACTCTGATCTCCAATCCCAGAACCCGCCGACAACTCACTGACCTCGGGGTAGGGGGAGTGGAGTTTTGGACCCAGGCCTCGTCCATGCTGGTCTGTCAGCCCAAGCTCCGAACACAGATATCCTTTGTCACATGTTCACATCGCTAGACTTCAAATGCAGAGCGGAGGCCTAGACTCCAGGCTGACCTCTAACTCCCCCACATCCCTGTCCCTAAACCCTAATCTGACCCCTAACTCCCTGTTCAGTTCCCAAAACCATGCTTACAAACCTTCAAAACAACTAAGTCAGAACCACAACCTCAGTGAAGAACACAGATGGTGCCATATTGACTAGAGCACTTAAGGCTAAGATTAACTCTGGGTCTCTGGAGCTGCGTTGTATCAGCATTAACCGTTGCCAACATTGTTACAAACATCATTAACCTTGCTGTTATTTTAAGAGAAAATTATGACTCAGTCTGTTTTAGGACATGATTGTTAAGATTATCTTGTATACTGGACTGAATAACTGTGGTGCAATTGTTTGGCTGGGAGGCACATACTGCATGTGAAA